>NW_012101909.1:4512232-4576328 GCF_000951045.1 Mandrillus leucophaeus
CAATGAGGGAGGCTCCGTGGGCGTGGGACCCTCCCAGCCAGGTGTGGGATATAATCTCCTGGTGTGTGCCTGTTTGCTTAAAGCGCAGTATTGGGGTGAGAGTTACCCGATTTTCCAGGTGTTGTGTGTCTCAGTTCCCCTGGCTAGGAAAACGAATTCCCTTTCCCCTTGCGCTTCTCAGGTGAGGCGATGCCTCGCCCTGCTTCAGCTCTCGCTGGTCGGGCTGCAGCAGCAGCTGACCAGCACCGATTGTCCGGCACTCCCTAGTGAGATGAACCCAGTACCTCAGTTGAAAATGCAGAAATCACCGGTCTTCTGTGTCGCTCGTGCTGGGAGTTGGAGACTGGAGCTGTTCCTATTCGGCCATCTTGCTCCGCCCCCTGGTTACTATTATTACAATAAATAATATCATATATACGTCAACTAGAACAGATTGGAAAATAGCAATGGGATTGTGAATTGAGCCTAGTTACTTTGCAATGACTGATATTGTAAATAGCAAGAAGTCAATTAAATGGACTAAATTATAGTTCAGTTATTTCCCCCGTGTACTAAACTCTGATGCCTTTAAGCATTTATGTCATGAGTATCATGCACACTTGGTCCAAGTGTGCATTACATCAGCTGCAAATCAAAGAGCACCCAAGTAAAGCTGAATTAAGGAGAGGAAAACAGTGGGGGAGATAAATTCATTGAATTAATAAGCAAAAGTTGCAAGACATAGATGAGATTGTTGGAACCAAGACATAGACATATATAGTTGGAACCAAGGTTAAATATGTATCAATGAGATGTATTTTTTTCTCTATCCATTGCTACTTTCTATGTTATGGCTCCATCTTCGGATCAGTTTTTCCATCACGATGTCATGAAAACTACAACAGATCCAAAGTCATATCCTTCCAATTTCATGGCCAGTGAAAAAGAACATATTTTTCTTCTCCAGCAGTCTACCAAAATCCTTACAATGTTTTATTAGCTATAACTGGGTCACATTCCAATCTTTCGACAAATTACTGTGGCCAGTAGAAGGCAGTAGTCTGACTGGTCATGCTGGAGTCTGATAAGTGCCCCTGAAATCATAGCTGGAATAAATAGTACTATAATGGCAGAGGCCAAGCACAGAAGAAAGACTGAACCATCGAGGAAAATGTTGTTAAGAAAAGAAACAGGAATAGATCAAAAAAGCAGAAATCAGCAAATGTTTACCACAAAAATAGATTAAAACAGTAAGAATTGAACTTGTCAGTAAAATGTATTCATATTTTCTAAGTCTAGTTTAGCTTTTCAAAATGAAGATTTAACAATCTTAGAAAAACAGACTTCACCAAAATACAATGAATTGTATAAAGGAAGTGGAAAAATAATGAAACAAGTCAGTGGGATACCAATAGATAGCTCTTAACAAGCTACTGCAATGAAGTAAATATTTGGTTACTTGCAAAAGTTTTATTATGAAAGCATAATATAATTTCATTAACACACAACAAAAACAGTTACTAAGGTTATTGACAAAAGAAGGTGAGCTACCCAGTCGCGTACAGAATAGTCTGGGACACAAACTCATTTTCCATATATTGAAACTAAATGACAAAGCAAATAATTGAAGACATATCTAATTTGGTCAAGGCAACACTTTAGGATTTGTCTGGGGTTGGTATAGTCAGCTGACAAACATATCGAGTAAAAATTATGTAATTAAAGAAAATTGGATTATCTTATATGACTATATTAATTCAAACATGCATATTTAATAATTTTGGGATCCTACAGTCCTGCTGCTTCCCAAGTTTATTTAATATAGATTTTAAGTTTATTTTCACATTAGATTGCTTATTCTACTAACAACAAAAGACATGTAGGGAGGAAACCCTTAGGCCAGGAAAGGGTGGAGCATAATTCCCCTGGACTTGTGTCTGATGGGCTGCCAAGAATGGAATCACCCAGGAAGCTTGTTGATGGCGTTGTCTCTGTTCTTGCTATCACTGGGAAGATTGGGCCAGACCAGAGGGGCAGGTAGAAGAGAGTCAACAATGTCTCAGCTTCTTTGAGCATAAGTTTGCTTATCTGTAAAATGAGAACACATCATTAAACTTTTCTTCCTGTAGGCACATTATCAAAATAAAAAGAATTTAAAAACTTTAAGTTAGAGATTTAAAAAAGTAAGGGTCGGTTTCAGTGGTTTATGCCTGTAATCCCAGCACCTTGAGAAGCCGAGGCGGGCGGAACACCTGAGGTCAGAAGTGGGAGACCAGCCTGGCAACATGGTGAAACCCCATCTCTACTAAAAATACAAAACTTAGCCGGGTATGGTGGCAGAGGCCAGAAATCCCAGCTCCTGGGTAGGCTGCTTGAACCTGGGAGGTGGAGCTTGCAGTGAGCAGAGATGGCGCCACTGCATTCCAGCTTAGGCGACAGAGCGAGACTCCGTCTCAAAAAAAATAAAAATAAATGAAAGTAAATTAAGGTATTTTGGTGTAAGTAGGTCTTCTCATCCAATGTTTTTTCTGTACTAGAGGGCCTTACATCCTTAAAATAGGCAGGAGGAACATGTGTTTGTTTAGTGGTAAAGATGTATGTGCTTATTGATCCATCTGCTCAGTTGGGTGTTATTTGAATAGGAAATACAAGAGGAAAGATTATATCTCAGGTTGTCTAAATTGAGGGTTTTCAAATTGTAGGGAAATTATAGATGTGTGGGAGTGGGGCTAAGAAATATGAAATTGAGGATGTGTAAATTAGTTTGTAAAGAATTTTTGTGAAAGAATTAAAGTTAATCTGTTACATCACATAAACAAAATTAAGGACAGAAACTATATGATCATCTTAAAAGACACAGAAAAAACATTTGATAAGATTCAGCATCCCTTCATGACAAAAACTCTCAATAAACTAGGAATAGAAGGGATATACTTCAAAGTAATAAGGGTCATGTATTATAAACTCACATAGCCATTATCATATTGAATGGGAAAAGTTGAAAGGATTCCTTCTAAAAACTGGAACAAGACAAGGATGCCTACTTTCCTATTCAACAAAGTACTGGAAGTCCTAGTCAGAGCAATTGGGCAAGATAACTAAAGAAAAAACATCCAGATTGGAAAAGAGGAAGTCAAATTATCTCTGCTGATGATGTGATCTTAAATCTAGGAAACCCTAAAGACTCCATCAACAAATTCTTAAGTTTGATAAACGAATTCAGTGAAATTTCAGGATAAAAAATTAATGTACAAAACTCACTAGCCTTTCTACACCCCAATGGTGATATTGCTGAGAACAAAACTAAAAGAAGACAATCCCATTTACAGTATCTCTAAAAAGATACTTAGGAATAAATTTAACCAAGAGGTGAAAGACCTCTACAAGGAAAACTGCAAAACATGAATGAAATAAATAGTAGATGACACAAACAAATAAAGATACTTCACATGCTCATGGACCAGAAGAATTAATATTGTTAAAGTGACCATACTGCTCAAAGCAATCTATACATTCAATGCAAAGGAAGAAAAGAGTTTAGCCTAAATATCGGCACTGGTGGTCCAACCTAGATATAACCTTAGACCAATGATTCAAAGTGTAGCCTACGGACCACGGTGATAATCAAGACCTGTTTAAATAATCTACAATGTCAACACTCTTTTTATAATACAACTAAGAGCATTTTTACATTTTCACTCTGTTGACATTTGTACTGATGTTACAGAAATTATGGTAGATAACATTGCTGGTGCATTAGAATGAATAAACATAGTGGCACCCAATTCTACTAGCAGGCATTTTATCATTGATCACAACACACGGTAAAGATATGCCAGTTTCACTTAAGAATGTCTTTGATTCACACTGACAAAGTGACAAAACTCAAAGAATGTCTTTGAATAATTCTTAGAAATTATTAATTTTATTAAATCTCTATCCTTGACTACATAGCTCTATGATATTCTGTATGAAGAAATGGTAAATATACATAAGCCAGTTCTGCCCCATACTGATGTTACGTGGCTGTCCACAGGAAAAGCACTTGGGCAATTGAGTGGCATGCAAAATTAGCCACTTTGTTTAGAGTACTGTTTTTTATTTATAATGACCAACTGACAAACTATGACTTTTCAAACTTGGGTATTTGATAGATGTTGCTTCAGAAAGGAATAAATTAGCTTGTTACTTGAAGAATAAATGACAATATCATCAAACTTTCAAATAGTAATTAGAATTTTAGAAATTTACATCTACCACATGGAGCTGGACAGGTTTCCAATACTTAAAATTTTTTCTGATGAAATTGGTGGTGATATTAGTGAATCTCATTTTTGATATTACATAATAAAACACATCAACATTAAAACTTTCACTTGAGAGTAAACCATGATTTCAAATGACGAATGCAGTATTTTTCAAAACAATCCATGGAAGAAGATTTGTTCAAATCGCAAGATTGACCAATGAATTCTAAGTGTAACAAAATGTGGAACATTTATTAACTTGGTTCTGGATTTCCACAATGCAATCTAACTTTTGAAAACGATCATCTTGTGTATGATACTTGGCGTAGTATCAAAAGAAAATATCCAAAACTACCCGGAGAAGTTATTAAAATACTTTTCCCTCTCCCAACTAAGTATCTGTGTGATCTCAGATTTTCTTCATATATTTTAACTAAACAATATATTAGCAAATATTTCATTAAGAAGCAGATATAAGAATCTAGCTGTTTTGTATTAAACTAGATGCATTTGGAAAAATATAAAACTGACACTTCTCAACAAATATTTTTGATTGCAAATTATAATTACTTTTTTCAAAAGTTATTTATGTTAACATATAAAAGGCATATTAATGTTATTTTACATTAATTAATAAATTATCAAATTTTCAAGTTAAAAATTTTCAAGTTAAAATTTGATAATTTAAATTTTAAACTTTTATTAATATTCACATTAATTTTAAATTGTTAAAGTTTACTAAATTAAAATAAATTCATTTAAAATAAATGAATACATATTTTTAAAGTATCAGTTTTAATTTTTAATAAGTAAATAATATTCACATGTAACCAAGATAAGCAAAAGATCCACTGAATTCTCAATAATTTTTAAGAGTGGAATCTTGAGATCTAAAATGTTTGAAAACTCTTGCTTTAAACCATTAGGATTCATGTTTAATCATTCTAAAAGTTTTTACTGAGTATTCAGATGATAATGATAAAAAAAAGTTAAGGAAAGACATATGTTTGTCTCCTATAAGCCGATTTAATTTGGGAGACAAGATACACTCACATTCATTAAACAAAAGTGCATGGTATCAAAGAACTTACCATAAATGAGCAACTGCATTGACTCTGAACCTGCTAACTCGTGTTTGGAAAACACAGCTTGAGCTTCAGATTTTTATAGGTGCTTCTTTAGTACTCAGAAATATTTCTTTCTGCGTTGAGTGTTTATTATATTCTTTATGGCAGATTGCATAATGGAGTTTCTGTAAGGAAGCTCTTCATCTTTCCTGGAAGCATGCTGATGTTATTTTCTTTTTCCTGGAGATTTCATTTGCTCTTTGAAAGACTCCACTTTTCCTGTCTATAAATTTTGTCACCTCTTATTTCTGAAATTCTACGATGGTCTAATGTGATAATCAGAGCAGTAGAAATTCTGAACAGGATGAGGATAAAACAACATAGGATCACGGGGAAGTTCTCTGGAGCAAAAAGACTGGATCTGAAGAAACGAGTTTTGATAAATGGGAAGAAAGGTGATGCGTTTTTCTGGTATGACACGAAGTCACAGCATTGAGATTTATTATGTAGGGTCTGTGGGTGGAAATGAGGCACACTATGTGACTGGAGCAAAGAATTCACATAAAAGACAAGTGAAAAATACCACTGTGACAATAGGATGAAACCGGAGATGATTGTCAGTCCCGAGCATTAAGATTATCTAATTGCCAAACTGTGCTCCAAACTGTACTATGTGAACTAACAGAAAGGCAAAGCCATTCAAGTAAGTATACATTTGTATTTCACTATCTTTGTGTTTTAATAGTTGCATATATATTTTAATAAGTGAATTTATTTTAATTTCTATCAAAAACAAATACACCAAGTAGGCATAATGGTAGTGATATAAAATTATTCTATAAATATATTCACTTCATGAATAACAATGTGTTGTGTCAGTTTTTAAATGCCTTGAGTAAATAAGAGTACACACAGAAAGTAGAAGATAGATAACAAAGTGACAGCTATCTAGAATAAATTCACACCCTTTGTGTACAGGAAAGTTAAAACTCACACTAATATGAATCAATCTACTACCAAACCAAAAGTCTTAATTTGGAAAACATAATTGTCAATACATTGAGCCTCCTTGACAGTTATATCTCTAGGACCATTTTCCAGTCACTGATTTTTCTTTTCTTTTTTTCTTTTCTTACGTGCCAAAAATTTGAGCCATTCACCTCGTTTTTTCACCCTTTTAATCTGCTATGAATTAATGTTCTATTCATCTACTTCTGAAGTTTTTTACTATCATCTATAGTATATTCAATTTAAGAAATTATAATATACCATAATATAGTACAGTATATTCAATTTAAGAAAGGTAGTTTTAACTGCCTACTCAAGGATAAACTGTGTACAGATTCACATTAGCTGCATTGCTCTGGGCAAGTTACCCTGGCATCAGTATTCTCTGATGAGTTTAGTGACTCCTTCTAACTGTAAAATGTATGAAAGATGCAAAGTGTGCTAGGCACGATACCCCATGAGCTCCCTGCCATCTCATTTAGTTCACCATCCCCACAATTCTGTAACTGTAGATATACACAGACAATACTATTTTATAAGCGAGATTGCTGACACACAAAGGGGATGAGTTCTACATATGCTCAAATACAAAACTATCCCTCATAAACAGAATAACCTCATGATTGAGTCCTTTAGTACTGCTCAAAATTTGGGCTACCCCCAGTTACTTTATTTTATACAATAAAATAGCATAAGATGGAGACATCCTAATTTGAAACATTCTCAGTCATAGCTGGAGTTGGATGATTCTAGAAATAGAATTTAAATTAAAAAAAAAAAAAAAAAAAGAGGCCAAGAAACTTAACATGGATTTAATAATGATTCCTGGGAGATATAATCTCTCACCTCCATGTACTGGGATGATTATAAACAAGACTTTTAAAGTCATTTAAAAGCCCAAAGCAGTAAATAATTTGGATCACAGCTATTCCTACAGAGCAAATGAAAAAAGTAATCAACTATGCCAAGGTTATGCAAATGAAACTTGAGACTTAAAAGTAAAACGTCCATAGACAGCATCCTTCAGAAATTCAAAAATGCAGTATCTCAACTAGCTCTGGAAAATAGGGTTTGATGACCTTAGAAATGACTTACTTATGAGATGCTGATACCAAAGATGATGATGAATGATGGATAAATATTTTTTATGAAATATGAAAAAATGCTATATCTAAATTAATACGTTGTTTAACAAATGCTTTTTTACGTATAACCAAATTTTAAAATTAAATATTACATCTAAATATGTGACACATAGTTGGAAAATAGAACAATTCTTTTAGATCTTCTTATATGGAACTTGTAAAATCCCTTACCTTTGATCAGTTATAGTTACATGTCTAATGATACATAGCAAGGAAATGACAGAGAAGAGATTTAAGCTTCAGTCTGTTTGAATTCAAAGTGCATTCAAAGTTCTATAAATCATGTTGTTAAAGTATTATGTAACTCCCTAAGAATACTAGGGTAATTCAAAGGAGATTAATGATTACTAAAGTATTTGAGACAGTGTTAATGATAGATATAAGATTTGAACTGAATATAGAAGGCTAGTTAAGATTTTTATTGACAGAAAAAACATAGCAGTTGGTGTGAATATAAAATATGGAGCTGTTCCATTTCTAAAAATTTCTCTGATGGTGGAATAATAATAATTCTAATATTTTACTAGCAGAAATGTCTTACATTTACTGAGAATTTACAATCAAGTACCATGTAAAGCATGTTGGAAAATCTTCTCATTCAATACCTGTAACTGCCCTGAACATTGCTGTTGCTCCCATTCTACAACAGAAGAAAATGAGGAAAATGAAGAGTAAGTAATTTGCCTGACAGGTAAAAGAAAATAGTAGCACAGTGGTTGAAACCCAAGTATTTTCAAATCTTAGTTCATCAACCATGGCATTCTTTTGCCTTTATCTTTCATTTCATTTTAAGATTAATTTCTTTTAAGTGTCAGGGAGAGATGAATGAAGACTAGAATCATCAAGGAAGGGTTTATGCAGCTACCATATTTTGAGTTTGCCCTTGAAAAATATGCACAATTAGGCCGGGTGCATGGCTCACGCCTGTAATCCCAGCACTTTGGGAGGCCGAGGCGGGTGGATCACCTGAGGTCGGGAGTTCGAGACCAGCCTGACCAACATGGAGAAACTCCGTCTCTACTAAAAATACAAAATTAGCTGGGCCTGGTGGCACATGCCTATAATCCCAGCTACTAGGGAGGCTGAGGCAGGAGAATTGCTTGAACCTGGGAGGTGGAGGTTGCGGTGAGCCGAGATTGTGCCATTGCACTCCAGCCTGGGCAACAAGAGTGAAACTCTGCCTCAGAAAAAAAAGAAAAGAAAAGAAAAATATGCACAATTTAGATATGTAAAAGAGAGATGGGCAAATATATATTGTGAATAAAATGATAGAACTATGGTAGAACTGTGGTAGGAGAATGAGAAGTGTGTACAACTACACTCACTCCAAATAACTAGTGAACAAGGAAAGCATGGTTTTGCCATTGTTAATTCTTTGAAAATTTCTTCCCCTGAAAGTTTTCCTTTAATATCAAGAAGTACATGAGTGCTGAGTTATGGTGATTAATTGAAGGTTTCAGAAAAAAATATCCGTAATATGTTACCCAATAAGGAATAATAAATGACCTTGCCATAATGGAATTGATACAAATTTTACTTTCTATCAGATTGTTAGAATTATAATCCAGCTCTCATGTCCACCAAATGTTTACAAATAAATTATTTTTAAAGTGAGATCCACACTGATAACTATGATGTCATGTTCCACGGTACTTACCTGATTGGGAAACTCAGGCAAAATGAGCTATTAGATGTTCCTTTCTCTCTCTTCACAACTCACTCCTCTAAGTAGAATTAAGTAGTGCTTAATGTAACTATGAATATAGACATTTCATATGCAGCTCTCACTTAGGCTGTGTGCCCCCTTGTGTCCTCTGGAACTTGTTTTAAAATTACAAACTTAAAAAACATCAACATTTTTGTTTAAAATAGAAAAAAAATTTAAGTGTTATTTCAGTTGAAAACCACCTAATTTTTTATTCCTCCTGAAGCTGGTATTCAGAACTGCATTTAACATTGCACAGGCTAAATATAATTTGGACCAACTCATGTAAAATCTTCATTTCCTTCCACTTATCTTGAAATCCTCTCATTACTTCTTCCATACCTTTATTTTCTGCCCTAATTTCTCCATTACTACTTTCTGCCTGTCCATTTCTGCCCACGTATCAATGACCAGCTTAGGTTCCATTTTTCAGAGTGGCTTTCTGTAGCCACTCCAGTCCTCACTATCCTCACTTTTGCCTCGGTTTCCTTATTATTTTGAGCGAAATATATACACATTACACAATTAATTCCATTCATGGCATCAGAATCTGCACAAACATGTTTGGTAAGACACTGATACTTACAATAACATAAGTTAGACTTACAAGTATTTTAAACACAGCATCTATAGACTTTGTAGTACAAATTGAGTTTCTGGAATATCCTGGTAGGTCCACTAGCCTATGGTTGTGCATGTGTAACTGTACCCATCAACGATTATCCTGTTTCTCACCTTCCTCTGTTATTGGATTCTTAAGACCATTACCTTTCCAGACTCCCTAGAAATGATCTTGCTTGTTCTTTGCCTGTCTCTGGCACTTAACTTAAAATTTTCCCAGTAGATAAAAGATTCTGCCTTTGTTGTCCATGTTTAGAGCTCTCTGTCTTGTCATTGAAACATTTAGATTCCCCACCAAGGGGATTCTAGGCCACATTAAGCTTGGGCTTAAAACCATAATTACTAAAGCATATCTGCTTTTCAGTTTCTATGATTCTCCTTATGAAAACTGACCTCCAGAATTCTTACAATATTTTTAGAGCATTTATTTTCTAGCATGTATAATGTTTTGTATGCTATTCTTTTCTTTGTCTAAATTGTCGTATACTTACAGAGCACCATTGTCTTATATTGCATCTATCTACCTATCTTTCTACCTACCTACCTATATATCTATTAATCTATCCATCTATCTTTCTACCAATCACCTTGCTAGCCAGGCAAATATGTGCATAAATGAACACATCATATATTATAAATATCTTAGAAGATATGTGTAAATATATTATAAACATCTCTATTTTTTAAGCAAATTATCCTGCTGCCTGTTATATAGTGTAACAATTTAGAAAGAGCCAAATAACATATTATATAACACTAAGGAATTAGAGCATAGCAGTTATTCAATAAATACTTTACTCAAAAATACATGAACACTAATCTCTAACTATTAATTTTATAAATTAGCTATCGTAGCAAGGGACAATTTTTGAGCAGCCCAACTAAATATCAGTTGAATGGATTGTTAATTAGCTGTCTCCCAGACTCTTAAGGCTGAGTCAGTCTTTACATCCAGATGAAATCAATGCTGAACACACAAAGAAACTATACATTTTCCTGTGCTTTGAGAGATATTGAAGAGTTACATTTTTTTCTGAAACTTGAAGCTAATCTTTAATATATTTTCAAGGAGTTATTATAAATATTTATTTTATTCGCTGTTGCATAAGAAAACTTTTCTCAGTAGGAAAAAATGCCAGAAATAGAGCAATGCAAAAAGGTGGATGAAATTACCCATTTTCCCAAGAGCGAAAGTCACATGGCAAATGTCTGTCATTTTCAGCTCTACCCCATCAGACTTTCGCTTACAACTGCAATGGAAGGGATTCATTTAAGTTTGCATTACTCTCCTTATCCTTGCTTATGTCTCAGAATACATTAACGCAAGTGTGAAAATAATTGAAAAGCAACGGTCAAGATCAAGGAGAGTCAGAGAACAAAAATCCCCAAATAGCAGAACTAGCCAATATGCACTAGTATGTTTTAATACGTGCTATCAATATTTATCAATAACCTAGCTCAATTCTACCATTCCTCTGGGTTCTGGTGCCTAAAAGTCATGAGGAATATGGTGACAGATGTGTGGAGCACAATCCTGACCTTCCCAATAGCAGCAGTTAAGGCTCCCAGGGAGAGATGAGAGAGGCTGCTTTGGGTGGTTAGCCAGGCGGAATAAACAAAAGGGAAAGTTCGCAGCTCTTAGATTTTCTCTCCCTTGCTTGCAGTTGAGAGAAAGCATCAATTTCAGTCTGTCCTTAGCATTATGAAGAAAAGCATTTATCAAGGGATTATGCTGCTGATTTAGGTATGTAGAAATTGAAGCAGAATTTTTTAAATAAGTACAAAAGAGGAAGACAAATATTTGATCTTTTAGAATATAGAAACTGAAAAGAATATCAGGAAAACATCATTTACAGAGTTTCTGTTTATTACTCCTTACATACTAGAATGCATAAAATCAGAAATTTAAAGGTGAACCAATTTTCATTATTTTCAGAGTGGATTTCTTTTTATACTTATCTTATTTTCAGTGTATTTGATTTTTTTTTTTTCAGTTTGAAAACACTTTCACAGATATTATTTGAGTGAACAGTAAAGTATAGTGCTTAAAGTTTCACTGGAGGTCAACCACAAAGGAAATGATTATTTTTACCAAGATATTTACTTTCTTTTTGCCTCAGTTTCCTCATATATAAAATATAGATGATAATAGTACCATCTAACGTTGTGAGAATTGAATGTGTGAACCAAGAATAAAATTCTAAGCCCCCCCAACTGACTGACTGGACAACCTCTTGGCCAATGGGATTAAAAAAACCAAAAAAGCCTGAAAAGCTAGTTCAGGCCATGAGGGAAAGGGAGAGTCAGACATTACACTCTCCTCCCTTTAGAATTCAGTCACGACTGACCAGCATCAACATTAACGCAGAAAGATACTAAGACTGACAAAACAAATTCTTTGTAGCAAAGAAGATACCAAGTTCTAACTTGTCTTTGGTATAAAATCAGGTGATACACAGTGGACCCTGAAGGAAATAAAAGTATTTTACCCCAAAATATGTTTCTTTGACATATGTTGAAATGCTCCTTCAAAAGTCTCTTACAGGGAAAATTTACATTATATAGAGAATCTTCTCTTACTAGGTCTTTTCCAGAGAGTCTGACACCTTTTAAGATCTGAGAAGAGACATTTACATCTATTCCATCTGAAGTCTGCTACCTGGAGGTGTCATCTACATGACAGGAAGCCTGGGCTTCCACAACCCTTTCGTGCCTTACCTTAACTCAAGCTGAGTTCAAGTCTTCAGGCGGAGCTTAACTCTTTCAACCAATGGTCAATCAGGAAATCTTGAAATCCTCCTATGAGCTGGAAGCCCCCTGCTTCCAGATGTCCTGCCTTTGGGGCTGAACCAATTATACCAAGCCAATGTATTAATTTATGTCTTTGACTATACATTCTGCTTCCCTAAAATGTATAAAATCAAGCTGCAACCCAACGCCATGGGTATATGCTCTCAGGACCCCTTGAGACTGTGTCATGGGCCATGATCCCTAACCTTGGCAAAAAAAACAAAACAAAACAAAACAAAAAAAACCTCTAAATTGAGACTTGACTCAGGCATTTGATTTAAAGATTTAATATAACTATATAAACAAATAATTTAATACATATAAAAAATTTAGAAATTTACAACTATCATATCATAGTTGCTCAATGGCTAATTTTAACTTTCATCACCTAGCAAAATCAATGATTCTCTCAATTTCATGTATGAAAAATCCAAGATCCATGGATATTAAGTAATCTGCTCAAGGTCACAGAGCAGTTAGTGGCAAAATCAGAGTTGCTCTTTGAACAGCATTACCTTTGTGTTCACACAGGTATTAACTAACAATCTTATTTGTAGGCCATTTCCAAATCACATTGACTTCTCTCATACACCCTCTATTCCCCTGACTTTTTCAGTAATTTTCTCATGCATTTTCATTTCTATTTATTGAACAGACTGTGAGCTCTGTAGGATGAGAATTACATTTATATTGTGACCACAGCTCTCACAGCTCCTGTTATGATACTATAAAAAATAATTGCACCAGGTACTTATTAAAAATGGAAAGGAAGATCTCATTCAAGACTATTGCAGTAAGGGTCAAGACTTGCAATAGAAGAGAGAGATTGAATTTAATCCCCCTGCAAAAAAAGCTGGGAGACTTTTTAACCACCGGGGTGAGCTAATGGAAAAGCACTGCAGGATGTTATGAGGGAATTTTCTCCATGTGGTCAGGTTGTGTGTTTGTTAATGATCACTTGTTGAAAAAAAGCCTCCTACCCTCCAATAGAGGAAGAGAGACAGGGGCTCTATCTTTTTTGACAATTACATTTCAATGGGATGACTCACAAATTCTTTTAAAAAAAGTATTCCTGCGTTGAAGATTTACATCTCAAAGGAGAAAAGAAAAAACAAGGGTAAGTTTAATAAAATAACTGCTCTAAGTAAAGGGAGGTCATGGGCCTCTAGGCAGGAAGAAGCCTGTCTAAAACTCATTTAAGCTGAGGACAACATTAAGGACATCTTGGTCAATATGAAAATCATGGTATCTTCACTAAATTTATCTTTTGGAATCAAAAAAGATCTTAGTCAAACTTCTGATTTGTATAATGTGTTGGTTCAATTACCATTTTTCTGGGGAAGGGGGTTACTAGGGAAATCGAAAAGAGTTCATAGTAAGTCAATGAGTTTAATGAATCATAACCAATCTCTTGTCCAGAGGGAAATAGATTTTTCAGAACTGCAACTGACAAGCAGTCAAATGGATTGCCTCTTTTTGTGTGTGTGTGCTGTCTTTGCCCATTATGGGATGGAAGTGCTCAAAAGCATTTAGATGCTTGCAAAATAGCTAAGGAAAATATGTAAAATAAGAAATTAGCTGTTCAGATATAGACATTTGGAATGTTTCAATCTACATGGAATTCTTAGCAGCTAGAGCTCAAGAGAAAGGATACAGGCATAATGTGGTGGGTAATAGAGCTGGTAATGGTGACTGCAGAGTTGCTGACCTGGTGCTATCAGGGTGCCTGGTGCTGTGAACAATAGAATGACATCTAAAAATGACAGATAATCCCATGTACATGGGTTATCATTTTTCCGTTAAAATATATTTAATGTGTTAACTAGGAAAATGTATTGTTTTTTTTTAATTTTTAATTTTATATGGAGCATAAGTGTTTATAAAGTCCAGTAGATATTTATAGATAATTAATCATTAGCAAACATATGGTAAGATCATTTATAGAGTTAATAGATTTAAAAAAGAGAAAAAAAATGATGACAGTAAGATTTCCAAGGGTTAACTAAAATTATCTGTTTTCTTAATTGATGGAAAGTCACCATCTGGAGCTGCCATATTTTCTGTAAAGATTTTTTTTTTTTTCTTTTGGTGACACTGTAAGAGAGGAAATGAGCATGTAATTCCTGTTCTGATTGCAGAAGGGAGCAGTCCAGACCTAATTAACTAAGGGGCTTAATGACACTATTTTAGAGTACTTGTATAGATCAGTCCTACTCTGTGCCTTTGCTCTAAAAGCACAGCAGCCAGCCACAGGCAGCAAGAGGGCTTTGAACAGCAAATTTCCAAATGGCAGTTGTAGGGCAGAACACACACAAAAAAGTTTTCCTGAAAACCAATATGCAAAGAGGACCAACAGGATAAATGGCGTGCCAAATTGGAGTTACTATGGTGCAACTGTTCTTTACTTATTGATGATCATTTTATGAGTATGTTTTTTAAATATATATGATTATTTTATCATGTAGCAAGAGATTATATGGTTTATACTGGTTAAAAGTTCCAGACACTACTGCTTATTTGATACTAGCTATTTAAGTTAAACATAGGTTTTTAGGAGAAAACAACTAGCCTCTTCAATGGAGTAAGCCTTGAAAATTCAAGTTTTGGTAACAGTAGCTTCCAAAGAAAAAACAAAACTGTGCTCTACAGCTATGTTACTAAAATCTCTAACAAATCAGAAGTGAAGATTGACCTGAATCTAAATGACAATATGTATACTGACAATGAACTCCAACATATTAAATCCTATTTTACTTGACATATCAGCAGCAACTTTCGACACAGTTGATCACCTTTTTTCCTTTGAAACTGGAGGCATTCCTTCCATGGCTTTCAGGATTCTGCATTCTCCGGGTTATTTTCCTGTTGTATTGGCCGCTGCTTCTAAGTCTTCCTTGTTGGTTCCTCTTCCTTTTCCTGACCTGAAAATGTTGAAAGTCCCAGAGATTTATTTATACTCAGACATCCAGGACTATGACTTAAATGCCATCTGTATGCTATTGAATCCCAAATTTATGCCTCCAGTCTTGTTTGTTTCTCTTTTTTTTTTTTTTTTTGGAAGTCCAGACATGTATTCCCAATGGCCAGACCGACATTTCTTCTTCTCCCCTGGAAGGCTTAATATGTTATTTCAAACTGAAAGATTTCTGAGCAGAATTTTTTATTTCTCCTGCCCCCAAACTTTTATGTTTTTCTCCATCTCAGTAAATAGCACATTATTCACCCAACTGATCAGGACACAAACCTAAGAACAACTTTCTCCCCTCTTTTCCTAAACCCACATGCAATCTGGGAACAATATGTTCAAGGTATTGCAGAATCTGACCATTTTCCTCCACCTTTTCTACCACCACCCTAATCCAATTTCATGTCTTTAAAATACTTCAATAAATTTCTTTGTTTTCCTTTTTCTTCTACTCTAGACTTTCTACAGTCTATTTTAGATACATGTTGACCATCACATTTTGAAAATTAACTCTGATAATGTTATTTTCCTTCTTTATGCCCTTCCCATTGCTTCTCATTGCACAGAATCTCCTGCATGTGACTTATTTTATTATTTTGTTGTTGTTGTTGAACAATAATTGGGAGTGTGTGAAACAGGGTCATAATTTTTAAATTTGAATTTAGGCTCTAGTGCAAAACTTCTGGCAAGTTGTAAAATCTCTCTGAGACTCAGTGTCCTTGTTCATAAATGGACATGATACTAGTACTATTTCATAAGTTTGTTTTTATTAAAATTAAATAAGATATTTGATATTGATACATTTAAGAAGCAGGTTGAAAAATAAGATTTTTGATATTGATAGATTTAAGAAGCAAGTAAAATTGACATTTGTTACTTTTTTGGTATAATTTCCAATGAACACAGAGTTCATGTGTTTGTAGTAGTTCTCAGTGAAGGTTAAAGATTAGTTATGATAATAATATTACCCTTTTATGTGTAAGCCTATGAGTTCCATGGAGTGAATGACTGTGTTGATCTTGCACTTTCTGTATCAAGAGCCAACTACAGGTTTAGCAGATGTCAGGCATCAGTTAGTAATTGCTGAAAGAATAAATAAGTGAATGAATGAATCTAATAAAATTGTCATCTATCTTTATTCTCAGATGACTTTGCTCTTTTGATCATCTATTTTCCTTTTTTTTTTTTTTTTGAGACGGAGTCTTGCTCTGTCACCCAGGCTGGAGTGCAGTGGCCGGATCTCAGCTCACTGCAAGCTCCTCCTCTCGGGTTCACGCCATTCTCCTGCCTCAGCCTCCCGAGTAGCTGGGACTACAGACACCCGCCACTTCGCCCGGCTAGTTTTTTGTATTTTTTTTTTAGTAGAGACAGGGTTTCACCGTATTAGCCAGGATGGTCTCGATCTCCTGACCTCATGATCCGCCCGTCTCGGCCTCCCAAAGTGCTGGGATTACAGGCTTGAGCCACCGCGCCCGGCCAATCTATTTTCCAATTGTTTATATATTTCCATTTGCCTAAGACCTGGAAATACTTTTCTTCAGATTCTATCCTTCCTATCACTGTATCTTCCCTTTGTGTTTATGCCCTTTTCCTACACTGTGACACTCTTGAGCCAAAATCCAGACCACTTGCAGCTGCCAACTTTTATTACAAAGTAAGTTGAACCCATCTTCGAGCTTTTACAGCATTTCTCATGATCTCATCACATCAATTTATTGCCTTAAGCAAGATACTTTTTTTTTTTTTTTTTTACTGAATAGTACTGGGAAGGAGAAAAGAAAGTACGAAAGTGTGTGTATATGTGTATTTACATCTCGTGTGTGTGTGTGTGTGTGTGTGTGTGTGTGTTAGTTTTTTCTGCCCTCAGAACTGCCTTGGGAAAATCTAGCAAAGAGGAAACCCATAGATGGCTATGAGCAATCTATTTTGGTCCTGACATCACTGTTTACTCCTAAGAGGGTATGGCATTTATTAATGTGGTACCTAAAATATTTCTGGGTTTCTACCTTCTGGACACATAGTTGATTTACTCTTCATGGTTTTCTTATGATTGTGTGAAGCCATGTGGTTGGTCTGGCCAGTAGATTGTAAGTGGGATGATGTATGTCACTTCTGGGCCCAAATATTTAATTATTACTGCAAGGCTTTTCAGAAATGTCTTTTCTCTCTAGCATAGTGATTAGCCTTATTGAAGATGGCAGCTCTTACAATACAATGGATTCCTGAGTGGCTACAATGAACAGAACCCTCAGCCAAACTGTGGTGAAGATTGCATATGTCAGAAATAAATTTAATGTATGTAAGAAACTTTTGCTATGTTGTGCCACTAAGACTTGGATTCCCTGTTATATCAATATAAACTGATAAACACATAAGTTGACTTTTTCGACGAAATATCATTTTCTACTCCTCTTGTTTATTTTGCAATGAGAAAAGTATAGATGATAAGGTGTAATGTGCTCAAAAGCATAATACAATTTTAAGTCTCAATCTCTGCTATCACACTGTTGCGTATGAGGTGTCACTAGAAGAACATATATGTGGTCATGGTCATCCTCGTGTTTCCATCACTATGTATTAAAGGTCATGGAATTTCAGAATCTAGTATAAACTTCTCATTCAAAAAATGTTTTACTTTTGGGAAAACTAAGATAAGAATAAAAGACATTTAGATATAGCTCTCCTTCTAATATTTCACAATAATATTAATATTTAAAATAAATAAACAAATTGAGTAAGGCTATCTCTCCATGGTGTCAAATTAGTCATTTGGTTTAGTTAAGAAAAATGTCTAGTAAATTTGAACAATTGATAATGTTCAAAAAAAAAAAAAATTGCCTGGCTACCTGATTGACCTGATTTCTCTGTGTTACATAAATACTGTCTGGGGAAATGATAGATAATATTTCTATGTTTTACCTTTTCTTCTTTTTCTATCTGAGGACAGGTCTTTCATAGATACACTGATACAGTCAACTTGTGGGGCAGCAATGAGAGAGTATGTCATTCTCCAAGGAAGACACATAGTGGATTTACCCTTCATGGTTTTCTGGCCTGTTAGAGACTTTCCCCCTATAGTTAAATTACTAGATCCTGTCTGGAAAAATCACCTGTGAAGTTGGGAGGAGAGGAGGGGAAAAAGCCAAGCAAAGCAAAACAAAGCAAAGCAAAGAAGCCACCATTGAGTCTACCATTTAAATATGTAGTCATTAAAATAATACTGGTCTCACAGTGAGACTTCAAAGAGGAAAAATAAACATTTTTTTAAAAGGTCTGAATTGCTTTCCTTTTCTTAACTTTTAAAGAAGTGTTAACCTACTGGCCCCTAGTGACATTGATTAATTGCTTTTCACAGCATTGGTAAAACTGTCAATTCCATTGCTCTCATTCACGTTTAGTCCAACATTTTCTACAAACCTTTTTGTGTAGCACTTAGAATTTAGAGGAAAACCAAGTAAATTAAAGAGGAAAATATTTTCCTTTTAGTCATTTTAAATAATTACTATTTTAAAGAATAAAATATAGGAAGAGTCCAGCTTTTGTGTTATAGAGATAGACATGGTAAATCTAATTAATGCCAACTCTTCTGTCATCTTTCTGATCAATTATTATTTCCTGAGGATCCTTTCTCCGACTTCCTTAATTGAATGTATTCAAATTTGTATACTCATTAATTCTTCATACAATTATCCTTCATAGCATTTATTGTAATTGCTATTGTATATTAAATTGACTAATTACTATGCATTTCAGTACTAAAATATACACTCAAAAATTGAGGACAGAGACTATGTTAGATACTGCTCACCCAGCATGTAGTACAGTCCTACCACCAAATAAATTATTTAAAACAAATTTGCTTAAAGGAGGGCATATTTCAGTCTTCTGGTCTCTGTACTGGCTGACTATTCAAGTCCACTGTTGTTAAAAACCTTAGTCTGCCACACCCATGTTAATAACCTTAGTTTGCCACACCCATGATCTAGAAAATAAACTGTTTTTTTCGTCAGTTTCTATTCCCGATATTCTTACCTTAAATTGTTTCTCAATGTTATCACTCTGGCTTTATTATTTATTCCGATTATATACAAAGAGCTTCCTTCCATTACTTTTGGTTTGAATTGATCTCCTTTCAATCTGTTTTCTCAGACAGTCAGAGATGGTAGTTCTGCATCAAACTTTATGATCAGTTCACAACTATCAGGAGTTTTAAAGACTTTCACTTTATTTACATACACATAAATATTTATGAAGAAAACACCAATATTTAGTCTTTGCCTTGCACAGAAGGGGGTAAAAAACAATTTTATGTTTTCCGTGGATGAATAAAGAAACAAGCCTTTTTAATATGGCTTAAGTTTATGGCTCTCATTGGAGGGTAAGTTGTCTCAAATGAGAGGAGAATTTTAAATAAACACATGTTTGCTCTCTATTCTTGACCCTTCTCCCAGACCCATGGCTCTCCAAGGTCTCGCTAGACCTGCTGTGCAGCAGCAGCATGTATAAAGAGCTTCCCAAAGGTAAGGGCAAAAATCATTTCCAACTACCCCAGGATCTCCTTTCCCAGAGTTTTGGGGGTGAGGCTGAAAAGTTCAAGTTTTTAATCATGGTTTGGCCTTTCTGGTGATCAGCTCTCACCCAGGAGCCCAAGAAAATCAAAAGTCACCTCATTAGAGCAAAAGACAATTTTATCACCGAGAACATTTTATTAGGAGTTCCGCATCAGGAACCATGGTCAAAGAGCAAATATTAGAAAAATAGGTGTACCTAGTATCCTAATTGCTCAAGAAATTACAAAGGTTTTAGTAGCTCTTTTTCAGGAACTGGTAGGAGAGACAAAATATACATTTTTTATTATGTCACAATGTAAAAGCCATGATTCCTACACTTCAGGAAGACCTAGAAGTTTATTGGATTTATGTGTTTGAGAACAAAAGGTTGGAGGGTTGAAGGCACTGCTGAGGGAATTCTTAATGAAATTAAGCTAGAGGTTTATGTTTGGAATGAAAGAAAGTGAATTCAGGAGAAAGATGCTTACTTTGAGATAAAAACTATTAAGGTCAAAATATTGCCGTTGAGAACAGCGGGCAAGTGTGTGCCAGTGTCAGGTATTTTATGCATCCAAAGACAATGGCTTTCAAAGAGAAATTCTGAAGGAAGAGGAAGCACTCACCATGTCATTCTAGCATTGATTTGGTGTCAGAAGACTTGGGGGTTCATGCCAGTTTTATTATTAATTTGCTTTGTAACCTAGGGTGAGTCACTTAACTTCTGGAGATCCCAACTTCTGTCATTGGATAACTTCTCATCTATATTTGTCTCTAATTCTTTAACTAACCCCCTTCTTGCCAACTCAAGAAGAAGATCTGAGTTGCTTCTGCCATCACTATTCAATTACCCTGACCCTGTTATAGCGATTCTTTATCTTTTTGGACATAGGATAAATGTCATATCAGCAAGTCATGCATGGACTGACAGCCATCAAAAATGTTGCAAAGGGCAGCATGTCAAAATTTCTAATTCCTGCCTCACTTGAAAGGTCACTGTAACTCTTTGAACTACTCTATTGCTCATATTTGAGGAAAGAAACATACCCTGAATAACATTGCCAGTCAATAAGCAACCAAACAAGTTAATTAGGCTGCATCCCAACAGATATAACAGAAATTATCTGGAAAATAAACAAGAAAAAAATCTAAATTGTTTAGTGACTTCTTCCCCTTATGAAAGGAGAAGGCTGTCTTAACACCCTCCATGTATTTGTTCAAATCAATTCATTCATGATTGTAATAATCAAACATGTATTACATATATACTGTACGGTAATACCAAATTCTGAGAAAAAAAGTTACAAAAACAGCTAAACTGATGCTCAGAGAGGTAAAATAGTTTGCCTGATGCCCCATAGGATTTGAATTCATGATTATGAGGTTTCATTACAGATATGTAAGTATAACAATTTATGCTTTTAACTATTACTGTATACTTCTTCCCCTCCCTCAAAGAGCTTAATTTTAAGTAAAATATGTCAACATAAAAACAAATATTAAAGAGAAATGTGATAAATATCACCATAGAAGAAGGTACAAGAAACATTAGAGAAAATGGCATCACAATGAAACTAATGTTTCATATCTGTCTTGATACTATAATTATTGATAAGGCTGACAAGAAAGGAAAAACATGTCTAGCTAAGGGAAGTGCAGATACAGAAACAATGAAGGGAAAACTAGCAAAGTATATTTAAATAAAAAAAATTGCATAGTTTGATGTAGTTTGAGCCAAGAGTAAAGAGGCAAAGTGGGAGATGGTCTTGAAAAGGTCAATGAGTGGGAATCACAGAAGCTGTGTGAGAAAGTTTGTATTCTGCGTCCAAATGCCAGTTCAGAAAATTTGCACAATTTTTGCATAAAATAGAAAAAAAAGAGTGAAACTTTAGGTCATATGAGTTCTTCCCTCCTCATTTTATGTTTAGATTTGAAAATGACCTTTTTAAAATGAAATGATGGTAGTAATAGATTGAGTCCTTCCTTTTTTTTTCTTTCATCTCTCCATCCTTCTCTTCTTTCCTTTCTTTCTTTGTTCTTTCATTGAGTATCAATGGATAGATTGTATTGAACAGTCTCGACTCTCAGACATAACTGAAATATATTTTGCTGTTTTAAGTTCCAACCCATTGTGAACTGGCATGCAAAAGTAGAAAATGTAATATTGCCGAACAACAATATCTCTATCCTTTACCAAGAAAGTATCAATTGTGCCTTTTTGTTTTCAGTCTTTTCCAGTTTACAGCTATCCCATATCTGGTAAATATTTAACAAAGTCTAGTTGCTACTGTTTGTCACTGTCTGCTTCAGAGTCCCATATTCAAGAGCTTGGGCTGAACTTTCAGAGAATTAGAATGAGACTCATCCCAAGGAAATGGAACACTAATTCACTTTCCTCTCACTCTCTCTCTTCCTGTTCCATCAACTTTCTCTCACTGCAGAAACTGCAGGTATATATGTGTGTAGTCTATGGAGGGAGACATGAGGATTGTTATGTTCTACTCAGGAAGCTATGCATCTAGGTCATTGTGACTTTTCTGCTGGCTCTGGAGGGTGTGACTATCCTACCAACTGGTCTTTGGCAGTGACAGCGGTCCAAGCTGTGATATATTAGCTTGTCCTTCAGTGCCTAGGTGACCCAAATGATCTGTGACATTGGAGAAACCACAGGACAATTCCACATTCTTCCTTTCCTGATTCAGTGATCTCTGTGCATACCCCAGGCATCAATTTTTGGCCCTATGAAGCAGTCTCTGGGTGGACAGTCATAAACTGCACTTTCTTTCCAAACCCAGCCTAGGCTACCAAAAAACCTAGGAATCTCAACCATGACTGTCTTGGATCTGTAGAAACCCATATTGGAGTTCTTCCAACTCACTGTGACACTCTGCCCTTTTCCTAAGGTTCACTCATTCTCCCATTGTCCAGTGGCTCTAGGCATGGTGGTATATCTTGCAATTCAGAAAACATTCAATATCCAGTTAGGAAGTAAGACATTTTTCTTATAAATATAATCATATTCTACAGGGAATCATAGATAGAGTGGCCCTCTGAGTCCCATGAGATGGAGAGAGGAAGTGATAGTATGCTGCTCACCAATTTCTGGTGTGCAAAAAAAAAAAAGGAAAAAAAATTGTTTTTGCTTTTAGCCTATTTTGAAACATCTATGTTTCAAACAATACATAACCAATTCTTGAAATTTGGTACAAAATATGAAGATCTAGTAAAGGGTATCAGGCTGCCATTGAACCTGGCCATTTAAAATTTATCTTGTTTTCAACTGTGGGATCTTTTCACAGTAACATCTACATAGTAGTTGGCAACCCCAGATGACGAGAAAGGAGTCCCAGGCAATGGCTTACATAATTGTATATTATTTGCTGAAAAAAAACCCTTGATAACTATATTAGGACCCATTCAGTTGTTACAGAACACCAATGTAGTAGTTTAAAAAAATAAAGTCACAAAAAGGAATGTATTAGCTCCTATAACCGGGAAATCCAATTCAGTTGGCTTCAGGTATAAGTAGACTCAGAGCCCCTAATGATGTTATCAGAATATATCTTTCTCTTTCTTCTTCTTACCTTTCTATTGATGTTTTTCTTAGGTAGAAACACTTCACAATCTTAGCTTCTACTATCAAAGGACATGATGATTTCCCAAGAATGCTAGCAAAATTCCCACAGAGGGATCACATCAGCCTGTTTAGGTTAGATGCCAATCACAGAACCAGTATTTGGATAGAGAGATGTAGTTCTCTGAATAGCCTGGCCTGGGTTACTTGCCTACCCCTGAAGCCAGAAATAGGGTCAACTCCATAAAAACCATTGAGCTGAGAAACAGAAGTGTATTGATCCAAAGGGAAGTTGGGATATCATTTCAAACATGTGGGAGAAGGCCTTCGGGGCAGGCAATGATAAAAATCTATCATTGAAATGTATGTAGAACCCAGCCCAACCTACTCCAAATTATAAAATATACCTTATCCATGAAAAACAGAAATCTGGTCATGGTCATATATCCTGCGATTCATAAAACATCTAGTATCCAGCTAGGAAATGGGATAACTTTCCTAAAACATAAATTTGGGAATTTCTGTTATAAGCAACAGGAAATCATTCAATAATATTAGAGGAACAATAAAAACAGATATAAGTTTAAATCTCTATTTTCTTTCACAATTTCATTTCTTCATTTCTATTTGTCTGTGATTAAAGTGGGCTCTGGAAACTGTCATAGAAACTAATTTCACCTTGGTAACTAATTAGGCTAACCTCCACTGAACTCTCCACCATCATAGTTATGCAAAGAACTTCTGAAGAGTTATCGCTTCACCTGTGCCCAGGATGAGGTATCCATGGAAACCTTGAATATCCGCTGACTGGTGGTTGGTTGGCTCAGGCACCCAGAGGGTAATTTATTTCTTGGCTACCTTGAGACCAGCACTTGGGCCTGCCATCCTGACTTAGATGATTTTGTTAAGCGTAACTCCTCATCAAAATCTATCTTGCGTTGATCCCAGTATCATTCTGACAAAATTATTCAGAAAGATAACTAGATCAGTGAGGGTGAGGAACAGAAATCTATAATGATAAATCAAAGATATTAAAAAATCCCTGCATCTTATTTTTATTCTCATGAGGCTATATATATGCTATATACTATATTATGCATATATTACTACATATATACATGTATATACATATATATTGTGTTAGTTTGTTTTCACACTACTGATAAAGACATACCTGAAACTGGGGGAAAAAAAAGTTTAATTGGACTTACAGTTCCATATGGCTGGGGATGCTTCAAAAGTCATGGTGAGAGGTGAAAGGCACTTCTTACATGGTGGTGGCAAGAGAAAATGAGGAAGAAGCAAAAATGGAAACCCCTGATAAATCTATCACATCTTATGAGACTTATTTGCTATCATGAGAATAGCATGGGAAAGACTAGCCTTCATGATTCAATTACCCCTCCTTGGGTTCTTCCCAAAACATGTGGGAATTCTGGCAAATACAATTCAAGTTGAGATTTGGGTGGGGTCAGAGCCAAACCACATCATTCCACCCTTGGCCCCTCCAAATCTCATGTCCTCGCATTTCAAAACCAATCATGCCTTCCTAACAGTTCTCCAAAGTCTTAACTCATTTCAGCATTAACTCAAAAGTCCACAATCCAAAGTCTCATCTGAGACAAGGCAAGTGCCTTCCACCTATGAGACTGTAAAATCAAAAGCAAGCTAGTTACATCTTAGATACAATGGGGGTACAGGTATTGGTAAATACAGCCATTCCAAGTGGGAGGAATTGGCCAAAACAAAGTGGTTATGGGGACCATGCAAGTCCAAAGTCCAGCGAGGGAGTCAAATTTTAAAGCTCCAAAATGATCTCCTTTGACTCCAGGTCTCACATCCACGTCATGCTGATGCAAGAGGTGGGTTCCCATGGTCTTGGGCAGCTCTGTCCCTGTGGCTTTTCAGGTTACAGCCTCCCTCCCAGCTTATTTCATGGGCTGGTGTTGAGTGTCTCTGACTTTGCCTGGCACTCGGTGCAAGATGTCGGTGGATCTACCATTCTGGGGTCTGGAGGACCATGGCTCTCTTCTTACAGCTCCACTAGGCAGTGCCCCAATAGGGACTCTGTGTGAGGGCTCCAACCCCACACTTCTCTTCCACATTGCCCTAGCAGAGGTTCTCCATAAGGGACCCACCCCTGTGACAAACTTTTGCCTGGGCATCCAGGCATTTCCATATATCTTCTGAAATCTAGACGGAGGCTCCCAAACCTAAATTATTGACTTCTGTGTACCTACAGGCACAACATCACATGGAACCTGCAAAAGCCTGGTGCTTCCACCATCTGAAGCCACAGGTCAAGCTCTAAGTTGGCCCTTGCAGCCATGACTGGGGCAGCTGGGATACAGGGTACCAAGTCCCTCATATGCACACAACACAGTGACTTTGGACCTGCCCAGGAAACCACTTTTTCCTCCTGGGCCTCCAGGCCTGTGATAGGAGGGGCTACCCTGAAGGTCTCTGACATGGCCTGGAGACATTTTCCCCATGGTCTTGGGGATTAACATTAGGCTCCTTCCTACTTATGCAAATTTCCATAGCTGACTTGAATTTCTTCCCAGAAACTGGGGTTTTCTTTCTGTCACATAGTCAGGCTGTGGATTTTCCAAACTTTTATGCTCTGCTTTCCTTATAAAACTGAATGCCTTTAACAGCACCCAAGACACCTCTTGAATGTTTTGCTGCTTAGAAATTTCTTCTGCCAGATACCCTAAATCATCTTTCTCAAGTTCAAAGTTCCATAAATCTCTAAGGCAGGGGCAAAATGCCTCCAGTCTTTTCGCTGAAACATAGGAAGAGTCACCTTTACTCCAGTTCCCGACAAGTTCCTTATCTCCATCTGAAACTACCTCAGCCTGGATTCTATTGGTCTATCACTATCAGCATTTTGGACAAAGCCATTCAACAAATCTCTAGTGAGTTCCAAACTTTCCCACATTTTCCTGTCTTCTTCTGAGCCCTTCAATCTATTCCAACCTCTGCCTGTTACCCAGTGCCAAAGTCGCTTCCATATTTTTGGAGATCTTTTCAGCAACACACCACTCTACTGGTACCAATTTACTGTATTAGTTTTCATGCTGCTGATAAAGACATACCTGAAACTGGGAACAAAAGGAGGTTTAATTGGGCTTACAGTTCCACATAGCTGAGGAGGCTTCAGAATCATGGCAGGAGGTGAAAGACACTTCTTACATGGTGGTGGCAAGAGAAAATGAGGAAGAAGCAAAAATGGAAACCCCTGATAAGCCCATCAGATCTCATGAAACTTATTCACTATCACAAGAATAGCACGGGAAAGATCAGCTCTCATGATTCAATTACCTAAAACTGGGTTACTTCCAAAACACATCAGAATTCTGGGAGATACAATTCAAGTTGCGATTTGGGTGGGGTTTCAGCCAAAACATATTATGTATTATATGTGTCTACATAAAAATATGAAAGTAAACATTTATGCATCTATGATATAAACATACATATTAGAATAGTCTTTCCTGCTAGTCTAAGGCTAGAGGTCACTGATGTTGACACACTTTGTTCTTTCAGCCTCTCTGGTCTCCCTGGGGCTTGTGTTTTGCTTTTGTCCTCTCAGTATGTGAGGGCTGACCTTAGCAGAAAGTTGGCTGTCTTAAATACGGCAGGTCATCTATCAATTCTTCCCTAGGCTGTCAGAGTTTCTTTTAATCTCACCTGTAATTTTCCAGGGAGGTTTACAAAAGCCACAAATAGAATTTTAATGTTGTAAAATACCTGTGGAGACAGTAAATATTTCCTCTTTCATGAGGACAGGCTGTATGTCAACAAGTCTCAGAGAAGAAAATGACATGTTCCAAGTTAAAGTGTATTGTTCTTAAATTGTCCATGAATTGAGTCATTTGCATTATTGTTCTGACATTATTCTCTCTACATATAGTTAAAGCTTAGGTATTGGCATACACTTCTTGTTATTGGATGCATGATTCTTAAAAGATTTTTTTCTTACACAACTAAATATTAATTGCTTCTATAATTGCAAAATATTCACCCTACCAATTTGCAAATGTATTTATTACGCCTTCCAAGCATCAGCTACAGAAACTAATGGCAAAATTAATGGATATTCCAAGCCCCGTTGAGAAGAAAATATAGCCTCAGAGAAGCTTAGTGATGAAGGATACACTGAGTGCCTAAATATGAAGGCTTCAATAAGCCACAGTGACTTTTCAAGATAGCTTAGATAAATGGACTCTCAAATGTGTCAAATCAGCTGGCAAGTAAACACTACAAACTAAATAAGGCTGCATCACAAATTAGTTTTTAAAGTAAACTTTTGTTTTAATTATTTATGCTAATTCTTCATAGCTTTCTCAGAGATGGCACATGCTTAGTGAAATAAGGTTAGCCGATGAGAGGATCACATTAGTGATGTGATGCTGTGACTTTATTTGTGAATCCAATTTATTCAAAAAATATTTATTAAAACTCCGCTATAGTTAAATTCTGAGGATAAAAGGTGAACTTGATAGTTTCTTTCTTAAGAACTGCTATTTATGGAGGAAAGAGGACATCTAATCTCTAAGATACATGGAAAGATGTATGATTAAGGGATAAAGATAATGGCTCACTTCGAAGACAGTGGAGGTTAAACCTTCAAGAGATGGGGTATGTTCCTGGAAAATGCATCTAGGTAGAGGTAATGATACATTCTAAAACGTGCAAGTACTTTTAAGTAGCTAGGGTGTAGCATATGGAAGGTGGGAAGTGGTTAGCATCTGGGTGAATGTTGGTTATACTCTTGGAAATGGAACATAGAAAGATTGATTCAAGAGGAAAGGATAGGCAGGCATGGAGGGAGGCAAAGAAAAACAAATTTAAGAAATCATTAAAAGCTGAGAGTAGAAGTAACTTCAGTTATCCTCTAGACCTCTCCATTGATCTTACAGGTCAGAAAACTAGTGTCCAAATCAGTGTGACCACGATGTTGCTTTGCAGAACACTAACTTAGCTTATCTCTTTTGGAATGAAACTCACGTGTAACAGTTGTTTCTGAGTTCTGTTGGTTTAATCTTCTCTGCAGCATTATTTATTTGATCCAGAACATCTTCCTCATCCTTCAACAATTCAGTGTCACTCATCTTAGACCCAGAAAAGCAGATATACCATCACGTGCTGCAAAACAACATTTTGGTCAATGATGGACTGCATCTACAATGGTGGTCCCATAAGATTATAGTGAAGCCAAAAAATTCTTATCACTTAGTAATGTCTTGATGATTCTGACCCTGTGTAGGTCTAGGCTGATGTGTGTGTTTGTGTCTCACTTTTAAAAAGGAAAGTTTAAAAATCAAAAATAAAATAATCTTTAAAATAGAAAAAACTTAAAATAGAAGAAAATAAAATGTTTTGTACAACTATACAATGTGTTTGTGTTTTAACCTAAGTTTTATTACCAGAGTCAAAAAGTTATAAAAAATAAAAAGTTTATAAAGCAACAAAGCTACAGTCAGCTAAGATTAATTTAATATTAAAGAAAGAAAAATATGCTTTTATTGAATTAGTGTAGCCTAAGTGTACAGTGTTTAGAAAGTTCACAGTGATGTACAGAGATGTCCTAGGCCTTCACATTGACTCATTACTCATTCATGGTAAGCGTCCCATACAGGTGTACCTTTTTTTTTTGAGATGGAGTCTCGCGCTGTCACCCAGGCTGGAGTGCAGTGATGTGATCTTGGCTCACTGCAAGCTCCGCTTCCTGGGTTCACGCCATTCTCCTGCCTCAGCCTCCCGAGTAGCTGGAACTACACGTGCCTGCCACCACGCCCAGCTAATTTTTTGTATTTTTAGTATAGACAGGTTTCACTGTGTTAGCCAGCATGGTCTTGATCTCCTGATCTCATGATCCCCCCACCTCAGCCACCTCCCAAAATGCTGGGATTACAGGCGTGAGCCACCGCACCTGGCCAGTGTACCATTTTTAATCTTTTATATTGATTTTTTACTGTACCTTCTTTTGTTTAAATACTTACGATTGTGCTACAATTGCACACAGTATTCAGCATAGCAATATGATGTACAGGTTTGCAGCCTAGAAAAATAGGTTATATCATGTAGCTTAGGTATATAATAGGTTGTACCATCTAAGTTTGTGTCTATGATGTTTGCACAATGATGAAATTGCCTTATGGCACATCTCTCATGAATGTATCCCCATCATTAAGTGACGCATGGCAGCATTATGAAACTCATCTTGCTAATGTTCACCTGAATGATTAGAGTTTAGAAAATATTTATGGAGGGTCTACTAGTTACATATACACTGCATTGGTTGATTTGAGATCAACAAAAACATTGCTAATCCAATGTTCCTAAGAGGATGCAAGCTAGGGAAAATGCATTTGGAATAGGTCATTGAAGGAAGCTATTTCCTAGAAAGCAGAAAGTTCTAATATGACAAATAAATTTCAGTGCAGTGGTTCAACTAAAAACTAATTTTAAAAAGTTGAGAGTGAATTCAGGTCACTTTGATAGTCACATATTATGAGAGGGGGACAAACTAAGACTTGAAATTCTACTCTTATCCAATCAGAGGGAGTATCAACCATAGTTTAAAAAACCTTTAATATCTGGTGTGGTCAAGCAGTTATGCATCCTTTTTGTTAGAAATGTAATGATCTTGCAACCAAAATTTCATCGTTGTTGTTGATATTTATTTGTTCTGTGGATACTTATTTTTGGTTGCTATAAGAACAAAGAAAGATAGAACCATATACTCATTTTTCTTCTCTCTGCATCATTTTTGTTTAAGATTCTGCAGGTTAAAGTCTGTCTTCTGAAAATAAGACAAAACAATCTTTTGAATACAGTTCAGTGGTAAAACAATTAATAGAAGACATGATCTATATTTTCCATATTAGAAGAGTTATTGTACAGAAGGAAATGGGAGGGGTTTATTCTGGATCTGTTTATACATGCCAGGCATAAGTCTAAAAGATATAAAATTAACAGATAATTATTTTCCTCTTAATATTATTAACTTCTTCCCAGTGAGACCTATACAAATGGCCTGGAGTTCTCTTACATGTGAATAAACTTATTTCTGGCAGTGTCTCTAATGACAATGATTCCATGATTTCTTGGCTTACATCTCTACCAGGCAGCCTCTAATCCCTGCCTCCTCCATCTCAATGCATGGTTTGCACTTAAACAAATTACAGTTGGTCAAAGGAACTGGTACTTTTGCTGAATTAGGTGTCACTGAGAAAAATTAATCGCTGATCTCAAGAGCAAATTCATAGCTCGGCAGGGAGGTGCATTCCTGTAATCCCAGCTTCTGGGGAGGCTAAGGCAGGAGAATCGCTTGAACCTGGGAGGCAGAGGTTGTACTGAGCCAAGATTGTGCCACTGCACTCCAGCCTGGACAATAGAGCTAGACTCTGTCTCAATGATAATAATAATAATAATTTTTAAAAAATAAGTGCAAATTCAGGTCGCTTTGATACTCACATATTATGAGAGGGGGATGAACTAAGAATTGAAATTACTAAAGAAAGAGTTGTGTTAATTGGAAGAAGAGAAGGATTTTATAAACAATGAGTTCATTAATATTTAATATTAGGAAATAGAGGTCAGGTTTTCAAGTCAGTTTGATGATTTTTCCACTTGTAAAAGACATAGAGATAAAAGGAACACTGCTCTAATGTCCATGAAAGTTACCTTTAGTAAAGAATAAGAAAAAAATTATTACTTGTAATAATAGACAAGTGATAAGAAGCAAATGCTTATGGATTTCTTTATTTAAAAAAGAAAAATTATACCTAGTCTCAGAGATCAGCAAACACTTCTTGAAGTGGAAACTGAGAGTTACTTTAGAAAACCTGTAAGGATTCGCAGGATATTGACTAGTGAAGATGTAAAAAAAGACAAGTCCAAGGAGAAAAGCTAAAGTGATAAAACAGGATAATGAAGGAAAACAAGGAATTTACAGGACTATGCGGAAGAAAAGTGTGGGAAAACAACGAGGAAACTGAAACAACATCTATGTCTCTCAACAGATTGAAGAGAAAAGTGACTCTAGCCTGCATTGATTAACATAACTGTGATTGCTTTTGCAAACGAAGACTTGTGATTTTAGCAAAATGCTTTTAGGTCTGATTCAGTAAAATATGCCCAAAGGAAGAGTCTACTACTCTGAGGACAGATATGGCAATAAAGTCAACTATATTAGAATATCTAATCATAGGAGTCCCAACCTCACCCTCTCATGGTGGTCATAAAAGCAAGAATCAAACTCATCACTCATATCAGGATGCATGATGCATGCAGGGAGACAAGCCATGCGTTAAATGAAGAAACAAGCAAAAAGTCCCTATATCATTACGTTTAGTATATAATAAGCAAATGGCCTTCTGTTTATTAAATCAATCATGTCTCTTAACCCACTTTAAGATGAGGACATTGAGTATTAGAGTTTATATGTAATTCAATTAAGGTCACTCAACTAGTAAGTGGCAGAAATGGGACTAGAACCCAGGCCGTTTGATTTCAGCAACCATCCTTTTAAATAGGATGCTTTTTTCCATTGTATCTCAGTGAGACTTACTGTTTTGACTAACACAAACTATGTTCTCAGCTGCTTCTGCAGAGGATAAAGCACAGATAATGTCAGTGAGCTGACAAGCCATTGCAGTGATAGTGTTGTTTGCCAGGTGCTCTGACATGACCAGAATCTGGAAGAGAAAACAGGTGTCACTGACTTAGAAATGCAGTCTCAGGCTGCTGCTTCTTAACAAACTTGTCAAGATTACCTTCCTTACGCCAGCATGCTGTGTGTCCAGCCATTGAGGCAGGTCATTTTGTTCACCCGAAGAATGATCAAGCAACTAGGCTTGGGAAGCAACAAATGAAAGGAGTTTCTAAGGCCACAGAGGGGTTTCTTGCAACAGTTAAAAGCTGTCATCTGTGCAGTCACTTGGATCTACATATAATATTCCGAAAATCCAGGGGATGGAGACTTGCAGACATATAGTCTATTATCAAGACAGAGAATGTAAATTTTAAAAGTATAGGCCAGGTGCAGTGGCTCATGCCTATAATCCTAGCACTTTGGGAGGCCGAGGCCGGCAGATCACATGAGGTCGGGAGTTCAAGACCAGCCTGACCAACATGGAGAAACCCCGTCTCTACTAAAAATACAAAATGTGCCATGCATGGTGGCACATGAATGTAATCCCAGCTACTAAGGAGTCTGAGGTGAGAGAATTGTTGGAACCCAGGAGGCGGAGGTTGCAGTGAGCAGAGATCATGCCATTTCACTCCAGCCTTGGCAACTAAGAGCAAAACTTGGTCTCGAAAAAAAAAATTATATATACACACACACATATGTATACTATATATAGTATATATACACATGTATACTATATATAGTTATATACATGTTATATATACATATGCTATATATATACTATATATACATGTTATATATAACATATCTAGTATATATGTTATATACTAGTATATATGTTATATATACTAGATATGTAATATAGTATATATATTATATAACATATATACTGTTATATATAATATGTAGTGTATATGTATTCTATATAACATATGTATATATGTATATATACTATATATGTGCATGTATATATACACATACATAGTATATATGCATATACATGTTATAGATAGTATGTATATATGGTATATAACACACATATACAAGTGTTATATATACATATATAATATGTATATATTTATATATAAGGTATATAACACATATATACATGTTATATATACATATAATATACTATATGCATGATATATATACATACAGTATATATACTCTATACATGTTATATTTACATATATAGTATATACATATATACACACGTATATATAGCATCTATACTATATATGCATGTTATATATACATATATACATATATACATATGTTATACATATACATATATCGTATATAGTATATATACATACCTATATGTGTATATACACATGTACATATGTTATATATACATATATAGTATATACACATGTACATATGTTATATACATATATAGTATATATAGATATGTATGTTATATATACCATATATAGTATACATATTCATGTTATATATACATATATATGTATTTATATATGTATATATATTTTGATTTAACAAAGTGAAAGCCCCAGCTCTAGCAGTCTAAGATTTTCAGCTGCTTTCTGACAAAAACTGTAAAAACTGGCAGCAGCCTGTAATCCTTGTCTCCCACATCTCAATGCAAGCCTGATTGCCCCAGGAATTCCCTTTCCTAAACCTTTTCTTTCGTTTTACTCTATATTAAAATGCTCTTGTCTTATGCACCATCTCTTTAACCGCATTATCTTTGTGTAGAGACAGGGTAATAAAAAGAGTCCTGGGTTTTAATGCCAATTCCAATATTGAAGAACTATATTATCTTGGAAATTTAGGTATTCCCAAACTGTTTTCATTTTTTCAGTTCATAGAAGATGAAATTTGAAGTACCTGATGACCAGGAACAATTTTAGCTCAGAAATTCAAATCTTCTTCTGACTACATGTAAGAAACATTGACAGAAATGGTCATTTGACAGAGGAACGTGCAGTAAGTGCGTGCCTCCAGAAACTAAACAGTCATTCACAGAGACGTGGAGGAGACATAGGTAATGTTTTAATGGCCTGAAAGATGATCCTTAAGATTATTGCAATCCTGAATTATTTTGCTTTTAGGATTGTATAACTCAGGGTTCCCCAGAGAAACAGAACCAATAGGATATACAGAGATACAGTGAAAGGGATTTATTAGGAAGGATTGAGTCATGCTACTGCGAAAGCTGAGAAGTCCCACATCTGCCATCTGCAAGCTGGAGGCTCAGGAAAGCCATTTATATAGTTCCAGTCCAACCTGAAGGCATGGGAACTGTAGGAGTTGATGATTTAAGTCCTGGTCAGAATCAAGGACAGAATCAATGGGCACATAATTGTGAAAAGCCTGAGTGAAGAGTCAAACATCAGAATATTCAGACAGAATATTCAGAAAGGGTAATCAGGCCAGGTATGGTGGCTCATGCCTGCAATCCCAGCACTTTGGGCAGACGGATCACTTGCAGTCAGGAGATCGAGACCAGCCTGGCTAACATGGTGAAATCCTGTCTCTACTAAAAATACAAAAATAACAACAACAACAACAACAACAACAACAACAATAATAATAATAATAATAATAATAATTAGCCAGGCACGCTGGCACATGCTTGTAATCTCAGCTACTTGGGAGGCTGAGGCAGGAGAATTGCCTGAACCCAGGAGGCAGAGGTAGCAGTGAGCCAAGATTGTGCCATTTCACTCCAGCCTGGGTGATGAGAGAAAAACTCCTTCTCAAAATAAAAATAACAATAAAATAAGGGTTATCAAAAAAAAAGGACTAGAAAATCAAGAAAGGAGGAAACCATCAATTCAAAGGAGAAAAATTGAAATAAGGGAAGGCAATTTGTCAAATATTGCAGTTGGTAAAAATTGCTGGAAGCATGTATTGGATTTGACAGTAAGAATGATACCTTTGCAAAACCACGTTAGAAGAATGAGTTGAAATAGAATACAGATTGTGAACATTAATGTGAAAATTAGAAGTGATCAAGATAAACCAGCACATAAACCTATAATGTATTTTATTTTGAAATTGTACATCTTTTTTTTCTAACTCTTTCCTTCCCGAGCCCTATCCTCTCTCTGTTTAATCTTATAAAAAGGGCAGATATAAGAGAGTAAATGAACTGAATACTAAAAATAGTTGAGACTTGAATATTTTTCTGAAACCAAAGGGGCTGTTACAGAAGAAGACTGAAAATGTGGGGAAAAGGTGGGACAACTAGTACTGCAGGATTGAAATAGATTAAAAAAAAAAAAGGTTATTCAGCCCAGATAGCGGTATCAAACTTGACAAGAATCAGTAACCTCTCTTTGCCTGAGAGGACAAAGACAAGAGCAAGATAAGATGTCTAATAATACAGATGAGTTTCCAGGTGCTAGTCCAGGATGTTGAAATCATACTTTTGGGATGCTTTTATTTCCTCACTGAGGTGAAATAGGAGGGTGAGAGCATCTGCTTAAAATAAGGATGGGGTCAGAGACCTGAGACAAGAAATGAAGGATTTGAAGAACTAAATGAGAAATAGGAAAGGGAACTGGCTGATAATAAGTAGAACGATTGACAAGAGCACTGATGACTCTGTTAAGATTGAAATATAAATGTATAGTGGTACCAATAAGCACAGGCACCTACATTTTCAAAAAATACCTGGCTCCCTGTGTGTAAGGCCAGAAAATGTAGAATGTTGGTTCAGTTTTGTTTTCTGTAGATACTGGGGTTAGAACTTTTGTAAAATTTATTTTGCTCTAGTTCATCCTTCTTTTCATGGCATGCTTTACCCAAATATAATCCAAAAAAATATACAAGTTGATTGTGAGCTTGAAGGAGCCCAGGATACCTCTGGGGAGGCTTGAGCTTTCCTCTAGGCTTCATCAAAGTCATTTGCTACTGTGGTCCCTAGATTTCATTCAAGAAGGCGTGAAGACCCGGTCTTCTTATTTTTCTGTCCAGAGATTCTGCAGGGTCATGTTCTAACCTGACAACATATGTAATCAAGCATTTTGACACTTTAAGTGAATTGCATAGACATGTTAATGAAAATAAGTTAAAACCTTAAGTAATTCAAGTGAGATTTTAGCTTCCAATTCTTCAGTTAATTCACGGAGAGTTTCTTCTGTAGTAACTGGTTGGTTCCTCTTTGCTCAGCTTCCTATCCATTTATTCAGTCTCCATTCAGTGAAGAGATAGGAAAGGTGTTTATTGAACATGGTTCACTTGTAAAGCATTGAGGTGTTGCTGGCAATATAATATCCCTTGCCTTCTTGGTCTTATATTCTGCAGGAGATCCAGACATTGTAGAGTTATACAATTTATTATTTAATTATAATTGTTTTATGTGTTACAAGTATAATACATAAGTTTTTTTATTCTATTTTTACCTAATACAAATTTGTTAACATAACAGATTAAATAATAAAATTCTTTGGTGTTTAAAGAGTACATTTTTAGGCCATGTTAAAATGGAAAATTTAGTTACTCATAATAACCAATCCCCTGAAGGTTCAGAAGAACCATTGATTTAATATACGTCAAATATACACATTTATTTATTAGTGCAAACATGTGAAGATATCCTTAAGCATGCACATACACGTATGTATATTTACACGTGCATAGTCCTGCATTTATATATATTGCACATACTTCCCAAGTTTATTGATTTGTATTTTTAGCAAGGTATTTTTAAAAGCAAAGTCTTTAGGAGAAAAATTCAAAAAAGAAGGCAGATATTGCTGTTAGCAAAATATTTAGCATCAACCTTCTGTTTTTTCCCTTCATGGCAACTCCTGGCTGCCATGGCAACCTTTCCGCCCTGCACACCAGAGCTTCTGGGATGAAAAGCACAAGGCCTTTGAGACTTCAAATGTCTCCTGTACAAAGCAGTCTAAAACCCTTTACCCTAGAGCCATTACCATCCTGTTTCTCAGAACGACTGGCTACACCATTTAATTTATTATGTCCTGCTTTTCTTTCCATTCAATCAATATCTCTCCAGAACAGCAAGACAGAGAAAACCTATTACATTTCCGGAGTAGGCACTCAAGAAATAGGCTTTTTAAAAATTACTTATTTGATGGGTTCCTAATATATTTCATACAGATCTGAATAAATTAGACATCTAAACTCACTAATTTCCTCTGATTGTGCTCTTATTCACTTCTTCTCCCTTGTGCTCTGGTCTAAACCATATTAACTACTGATGATCCCACAAAAGCACCATGATCACTTTTGCCTTAGGCCTTTCTTAGTCCCTTTACCAAGACTCTTTCCTGTTCCCCCAACATCCCACCTCCCCTCACTAACCTAAATAATTACTACTTGCCATTCAGGTCTAAGATTAAGGCTCCCTGTCTCAGGAAGCTGAGAACCACTAAGACAGAGCTGGGCACTACTTGTAAATGCCACCACAGTGCTGTACCCTGTGCTGGCCACTGTCATTGATCTGAGATTTCTTTTTATCTGTTTGTCTCAATCGACAACTAACTCCTCTGTTTATTGTAGCCTCAGCTGTATTCCCATGGCCTGGGTTCCAGTGATGTCATCCACAAATAATGAGCCCTCTTAAGTGCCAGCCACTTTGCTGGAGATCAGGTACAGAGGTGAACAAAACAGACACATTTTCAGCAATAACTAAGCTTACTTTATACTGGTGGGTGATGAAAAATACATATAGGCAAATTCGTGAGATCATCTCACTAATTACTATTGATAGTAATTAAATACCCTTCCTATCAATAAAATAAGAGTAATGGGATTGCATTAGTGGGGATGTGTGAGAATGCTTTTGAGAGGACGGTTAGGCAAGGTGTCTCAGTGGAGGTGATATTTCAGCTGGGACTTGAAGAAAACAGTCAGGAGGAGACCTGTAGGGGAGCACATTTCAGGCAGAGGAAACAACAACTGTAAATATTTGAAGGCAAGAAGATTTTGTGCTGGGCATGTATCGAATATGATGGGATATAATCAATGAGGGAGAGTGGTATGAATCGGACTTGGGGAAACAGACAGAGATAACATCGTGTAGAATTTGTAGGTCACGGTGACAAGTAGAAAAAATTATAAACGGGCTAAAATGTGGTCTGAAAAAAGTTAAAATTTCCTCTGTCTTCTTTTCAGACAGTGAACAAACAGACAAACCAAAAATAATATTTATTGGGAGTATACAGTATACTAGGAACTATATAAGTGCCTTTCATGTAATAGCTCATTAAATCCTATTACCAATTCTATGAAGTAGAATTTTATGAGGAAATTAAACCGCAGTCTAAGCAACTCCCTGAGAATTTATGGCTAAAGTGTGGTGTAGCCAGGATTTGGATCCTGGTAATCTGATTCCAGAACCTACCCACTGTAGCATAATTGTAGGCATTTGCTGAAGCCCACAATATAGCAAAAATACAGTCGAGGGCAATATCCTGGCCTCTGAAGTTTCAGTTTTATGAACTCATTATAATGGACTCTGTGGTCTCCAGTGACTGTTTATTTGGTGTCATTTTCATCATCATCCAAATTAAATATTTAATGAGCACCCGCCACTGCAAAGTGTGTGGCTTGCTTAATGTGTGGCACAATGAGGATTAAAATAAAACAAAATATTTCTGTCCAGCTGCCTTGCAGTTTGGTTGGTGAGATAAAACAACTAAGGACTATGAACTTCCCTCAAGGAAGATAAGCTGCACAGCAAAGCAGAGGCCACCAAGGTCACCATCGACTGACTGCACTGGTCTGTAAAGCCTTGAGTAGGTCAGGAAGAAGTGAGAGAGAAGAAAAATGAAAGACTTTCCAGATGGGGGAAAAAAAGCCATATGTAAAGACATAAAAATATGTGCTGAGGAATGATGGGCTCTATGGTGTAAAATGTACTCCACATTCTAAAGAGACCTACAGACAAGCACACAACCAAACTGCCTCTGTTGACTCCTACCCTTGAGTTTCCACAATCCACACCCCTTCCCAGTCTAAGAACCCAGGTGGAAATCTGAGTTTTTGATACCAAGACCAGGAGTTCTTTTCCTTCTCCCTGCCGCAAAGAAGGGAAGGAGGATTCTTGCCCTCCTCATTTACAGTACAAGAGAAGGAGACTCCAACATAATCCCTCCTAAAAGAGGGATGTGCTAAGAAGTTACAGACATCTCCTCACCAGTTGAGTTTTTTGCTTAGTTTGCAGACTTGCTCACCCATCTAAAAAAGATAATTGGGAAAAATAGCAGAGCAGATAGAGTACTCTTGGAAGGAACACCGTGTGAGCACACTCTGAGCTGTCAAGAATGGTTTTCCATGTTTCAGTGACTGCAGCTAAGCGTGGCACATCTTGCCAATGCTTTGCTTTGTTTTGCTTTTCCCGGAAGGAGTTTGTGATGACATCTAAGCACTTACCTTTAAACGGAAGATGATCTCTTTTTTAAAAAAGTAACTCTCATATTAAATAAGTGAATAAATCAAGTTTAATAAATCAAAAGCACTTTCACTACAACTGGCCAAAACTGGCAAGGCCATTAATATCATTAAAACTGATCTAAATCAATTATACACAAACTAAAATAGAAAAATTCAAGTTCAGGCCACCTTTCCTTCAAGTTAGCAAATAAGATGTGTTTCCCAGGAAATTTTGATTCCTGCTACTTTGACAATGTAGGCTGCATAATGAAAATTAATAGCTCCATGGGAAATAATGGAGTGAAACACTTACAAGAAGATATTAAAAATATAAAATAAATCCCGAAGAGTTTCCTGTATGCACTAAGCATTTTAACAGCACCCAGTAGGCATAACCACTAAGATTTTTGCTTGCAAAGCTTCTGTTGGAGGAGCCAGACCCATCTTTCTGCCAATCTCCTTCACTCAAGGTTAGCAATCATAGCAAAGCAGTGTCAGAGTTTCCTTTTGTGTTGCTAAGAATTATATCGCTGATTAGGCAACCACCATTACTCTGGCTACCTTTACAATAATTTAATTTATTGTATTTTATTTTTACCGAGCTCGGGTAAAAGATAAAAATATGTAGAGAGCTAGAAAGCTCCTGAAGTCAGCGTATTGTTGGGACTAAAAGTCTAATTGGCCAGGATGCTTGCCGCTTCCCACTAGCAGCTGGGCTGGACTAGAACAGGCTCTGCCTGCCTTTTTGCCCCAATAGTCTCATCAACCCCCCATGCAGCTGTGGCTGTGTTCTAATGCCTCCTCTGGCAGATGGGAAATGGCATTTCAGGGAGTGCCTGGCATATTACATGGTGATCTTCTTTGGTGAAAAAGGTCATATATATTAAAAAGATGGCACCTCTGGGTTATTGAAATTTTCTATTACTTGTATGAGACATTTTTCTTTATTCTTTGTTTTCTGCCATTGCTTTCTAAGGCCTCCAGGTGGCACATTAAATCAAAAACTTTCCTTCTTTACAATTGAGGGGCACTGTGGTATAATGATATCTGCATCAATTGCTTCTTACCCCTAAAATAATCTCTCTGCAACATTTGTTCCCCACCCCCCACATTTCTATATTTATTTAAAATTTAACTTTTCATGTAAGTGCAATATAAAATATTGTGTGCCATTTGTTTACTATTTAAGAATGATCTTAAGTTGTAAAACCTCACATCAGATCAACTAAATATGTATAGAATCTCAGCACAGGGAACTGGAAAGGTTTCCCCATGAGAGACAGCAAGAAAGAAGGGAAGCGGTGCTTAATGGAAGATAGTAGAACTTGATGGACATTTTACTTAATTAGATGTGTGACCTTGAACCATTTCTTAACCACTGCTTAACCTTTCTGAACCTGAAACTCCTCATTTGAAAAATAAGAAAATTTAAGTCCTCTCTACCATTGTGCTTCTTTCTTAGGAGTTACTATATCAAGTAGATGAATATTGATGAATATTCAATATTTAATTTTACTTAAAATTTAATTTTACTTAAAATTCAGATAGACAAGATATCTTATGCTAAAAGAATATGTTAATTACCTTAGTTTTCAATTCTAATATGGAAGCTGTTACTTCTCGTAATACATTCTAGTTCCAAACCAGTCAGACCACCATTAGTGGATTGTTGTGGTCCTAAAAATTACTCCCTATGATGCTGTTGCAATATGGCCTTCAAATGGACCTTCAAAACGACCATAATAGAAAGAATAAAACCAAGAAATATATAAAAATTAATATTTTGGGGCTTGTTTTTTTGACATGTTTGAACTCAAATTCTTGCATTAAATTTATGGCATATAAATTTCAAGGATCAAAGATAGGTATGACAAATGTATGGTTTGTCAGTATTAGTATGACATGAAATTTTCTTAAAACTTGAAAATGTATTTTCTTGAAACATAAAACTTTATTGTTAAAGTATGCTTTCACTTTTGGTATTTTTCTTAAAACATAAAAACTTTAGGTCACTGATCTAATAATAATTTTTAAGGAAATATAGAAAAGATTAAATGTTTTACTAAGTTTAATTTCCACTTAGATATTATAGCAAATGTGAAAATTCATGATATTCTTCCATTAGATAACACAGAATTAATATTTTGATAATAAATCTAAGATCACATGCAAACTACATTTTATGCTTTGAATTAGGTGGTCCATGATTGCTACATTACGTATCAAAGTAATGAGTAGGCACAGTTTAAATATACTTCAGCCTCCTACAAAAAATAAAATATTCAGTTATATCATTTATTAAAGGTGCTGTTTTGCTGTATATCATTCCAACAAGAACATTTGCATGGGATTTGTTTACTAATTTTATTTCTAGTCGAGCTTGATTATCACATTGGAATTTTAACTGAATTTTGAAGTCCCTAATGATTTATTTGTGATGCTTACATTTTAACCATTAGAACATATTTTATAAATGTAAGTGTATGTTTGTATAAAATATGCATATGTATATCTACATATGTACTCTATATATACAACTAAACATATCTTTTTCAAATACTTAAAAAATTTATGGATTTAGCTAAAGACTTAACTTCAATCCTTCTCTACTTCTACTCTTCTTAAAGAAAAATTATCTTTCTATGTTGATAGAAATAACTTCTATACGTCTTGGTCAAAAATAATCCAAAATGATAACTCAGTGTCAGGGTGCCACTGACAGCATCTTCATTTCTCCACTGATTTGGAATGATATCCTAATAATAGAAAAGCTTTCATAGATATGTTGATCTTTTTCCAGGTTCTCTATTGCATTGTAATAAGATTATTTGTCTAACCCTTAACTAATGCCCCACTGCCTGAACCATTATAGGTTTACAGATGGTCTTAATCAGGTGAGACCAACATTATTGTTACTATTCTTCTTCTTACCTCCTTATTAGAATTCAAATATTTCTTCTCTATTTGTGCCTTTATTCTTCTCTATGAATTTTAGTATCATTGTATGACATCCTATGATTCAAAAGTTTTCAGGGTTTTAATGTATTTTCATTGAAATTATACACTAATTTGAAATGATTTATTATCTTTATGATATTGAACCTTCGCACCCAAAACTAATACAAGTCTACAATTTGTCATCTGATTGGTTAGATTGCGATAAAAATCCAAACTAATATGATAAATAAAAGTCTTTCTTAACGTATTTGTTAGCATAACCTAACCAGACCCAACTCATTTTTGTGACAAAGCATGATTTGATGTGATTTGAGTTGATTTGGAGATCTTACATAATCTTTTTGCTGTGAATGTTGCAATATTTAGCTACAGAAATATTACTATATTGGAGTACAAAATTATGCTCCAAATTCAAAGGGAGTGCTGCATGTTTTACAATGCATTTATTTAATTGAGTGTTTAATTGAAATTTCATATAAAGCAGACAAATTATAAGTATAGAGCTTTATAAATTACAACATGAACTCACTTAAAATCACTATATTGGTTAATAATGGAAGATTATTAAAGGCACCCAGAAAACTTTCTGGTATCTCCTTCCAAAGGAAACACTACACTGACTCCTAACACTAAACAATAGTTTTTCTGTTTTTAAACTCTCGAAAAATGTAATTGTGTAACGTGTTAATGTAACAATAGAGAGAACTGGATGTGGGGTAAATGGGAATTATTGTTGCCATAGTCTGTAAATAGGAAACTATACTAAAATTAAAAATTTACTAACAATGTTTCTTAGGTCTGATTTCTTTCACTCAGCATTGTTATGTTTGTAAGGTTTATCTAAGTTGTATATAATACTATGCCATTTATTTACATTTAACAGCATCACATTGTATTAATATATAGCAAATTATTTATCAAATCTCTTGGTAATAAGATTTGTGTTGCTTTCAGTGTTTTTGTTTGCTTGCTTTTGCTATTGTGAATAATGTTACTGTAAACAATTTGCATGTCTTTGTTGCATACATCTACACATATTCATTGAAGAAGACTTCTTTGGTCATAGAGACTAAATTGTAGAAAAGGTTTTAATCACAAATTTAATTTTTTGTGTAATGTTTAGGACACTATAGAATTTCTATTTTTTTTTTTTTTTGTATTTAAGCTTTTGAAAATTATATTTTGGTAGAAATTACTCCTTCACCGAATATTTCCGATATACTGGGACAAACATCATGTTCACATGTTATCTTTTTTATGTTTGTAGTATCTGAAGTGATATATGCTATTTCATTCTTAATATTGTTTATTTATGACTTATTTTTCTTCATCACCCTTAATCTGTCTTGCCTGGGCTTTATAAATTTTGACATCTTTATAAAAAGAATTCATGTTGGATTTCGTCTTCTCTATTGCATAATTGTTTTTTTTTAAATTATTTCTATGTTTATCATTTCTTTGATTTTAATTTCTTTAAATTAATTTGCTGAGCTTTCTGGTTACTTTTTGTAGTTGATATTTTGATCATTAAACTTCAGTGTTTATGCTTTTTAAAAACATGCTTGTAATGCTATAAGCATTATTATGAATAAAGCTATAGATAGTCCTCCAGGTTTTGATACAGTACATTTTCACTAGCATTTAGTTTCAAATATTTTGAAAATGTTTGTGTAATTTCTTTTTTGACCTATTGACTCTTACATATATACTTTTTCTCAAATATTTGGGAATTTAGTAGAGTTTTTTTAAAAATTCTAGATCATTTTCATTTATTTGGGACTATGTTGTAATTTTTATTCTTTGCAATGTTTTGAGATTCACTTTAGGATAAAGTCAGTTTTTATAAATGTTCCAAGTTAACTTGAAGAGAATTTGACTTTTTCATTTGTTAGCTATAGCATGTTGTATATGTCAATTGGATCAGTTGAGTTTGTTTTGTTCAAGTCTCCTATATCCTTACTGAATATTTGCCTATTAATTTTTTCTTTATTTCTTATTTTTATTTCAATAGGTTTTGAGAGAACAGTAGGTATTTGGTTGCATGAATAAGTTTTATCATGTTGATTTCTGAGATTTTGGTGCATTCATCACCCGAGCAGTGTACACTGGACACAATGTGTAGCTGTTTATCCCCCTACCTCCCTTTCCCCATTGTATCATTCTTATGCCTTTGCATTATCATAGTGCATTAGCTGCCACTTATGAGTGAGAATTACAATATTTGGTTTTCCATTCCTGAGTTACTTCACTTAGAATAATGGTCTCCAATTCCATCCAGGTTGCTGCAAATGCCATTATTTTGTCCCTTTTTATGGCTGAGTAGTATTCCATGGGGGGTGTGTGTGTGTATATGTGTGTGTGTGTGTGTGTGTCTGTTTATCCACTTGTTATATGGCCTGGTTTTGTGTTTTTGCAATTGTGAATTGTGCTGCTATAAATATGCATGTGCAAGTATCTTCTTTGTATAATGACTTACTTTCCTCTGGATAGATACCCAGTAGTGGCATTGCTAGATCTACTGGTACTTCTACTTTTAGTTCTTTACAGAAACTCCACACTGTTTTACACTGTGTTTGTACTAGTTTAAATTCCCACCAGCAGTGTAAAAGTGTTCCTTTTTCACCACATCCATGCTAGCATCTATTATTATTGTTTGATTTTCCAATAATGACCATTCTTGTAGGAGTAAGGTGATATTGCATCTGGTTTTGATTTGCATTTCCCTGATCATTATTGATGTTGAGTATTTTTTGATATTTTTGTTGGCCATTTGTATGTCTTCTTTTGAGAATTGTCTATTCATGTCCTTAGCCCACTTTTTGATGTGATTGTTTGTTTTTTTCTTGCTGATTTCTTTGAGTTTCTTGTAGATTCTGGATATTAGTCTTTTGTCAAATGGATAGATTGTGGAGATTTTCTTCCACTCTGTGGGTTTTCTTCCACTCTGTGGGATTGCAGAGCTTTTCTCCCACTCTGTGGGTTGTTCATTTACTCTGCTTATTGTTTCTTTTGATGTGCAGAAACATTTTAGTTTAATTAAGTCCCAAGTATTTATCTTTGTTTTTGTTGCATTTGCTTTTGGGTTCTTGCTCATGAAGTCTTTCCCTATGCCAATGTCTAGAAGGATTTTTCCAGAGTTATCTTCTATTATTTCTACGTTTTCAGGTCTTAGATTTAAGGCCTTGATCCACCTTGATTTTTGTATAAGGTGAGAGATGAGGATGCAGTTTCATTCTTCTGCACGTGGCTTGCCCATTATCCTAACACCATTTGTTGAATAGGGTGTCCTTTCCCCACTTTATGTTTTTGTTTGCTTTGTCAAAGATCACTTGGCTGTTACTATTTGGCTTTATTTCTGGGTTCTCTCTTTTTTTTTGAGATGGAGTCTCACTCTGTTGCTCAGGCTAGAATGCAGTGGCACGATCTCGACTCACTGCAAGCTCCGCCTCCTGGGCTTATGCCATTCTCCTGCCTCAGCCTCCTGAGTAGCTGGGACTACAGGCGCCCGCCACCACGCCCAGCTAATATTTTGTATTTTTAGTAGAGACGGGGTTTTACCACGTTAGCCAGGATGGTCTTGATCTCCTGACCTTGTGATCTGCCCGCCTCGGCCTCCCAAAGTGCTGGGATTACAGGCATGAGCCACCGCGCCTGACCTCTGGGTTCTCTATTCTATTCCGTTTATCTATATGCCTATATACCAGTACCACGCTGTTTTGGTGACTATGGCCTTATAGTATAGTTTGAAGTCAGGTAATGTGATGCCTCCAGATTTCTTCTTTATATGTAGTCTTTCTTTGGCTATGTGCTCTTCTTTTTGCTTCCATATGAATTTAAGGATTTTTTTTTTTTTTTTTTTTTTTTTTTTTTAGTTCTGTGAAGAATGACAGTGGTATTTTGATGGAAATTGCATTTGTAGATTGCTTTTGGCAGTATGATCATTTTCACAGTATTGATTCTACCCATCCACGAGCACAGGATGTGTTTTCATTTGTTTCTGTCATCTATGATTTCTTTCAACAGTGTTTTGTAGTTTTCCTTGTAGAGGTCTTTCACCTCCTTGGTTAGGTATATTCTTGAGTATTTTATTTATTTATTTAGCAGCTATTGTAAAACGGATTACTGATTTTATTCTCAGCTTGGTCGCTGTTGGCGTAAAGCAGACCTACTGATCTGTGTATATAAATTTTGTATCCTGAAATTTGCTGAATTCATTTATCTAGGAGCTTTTTGGATAAGTCTTTAGGATTTTCTAGGTATACAATTATATCATCAGCAAACTGCAACATTTTTACTTCCTCTTCACCAATCTGGATGTCCTTTATGTCTTTCTCTTGTATGATTGTTCTGGCTAGGACTTCCAGTACTATGTTGAATAGAAGGGATGAGAGTGGGCATCCTTGTCATGTTTGTGTTCTCAGGGGGAAAGCTTTCAACTTTTTCCCATTCAGTACTACATTGGCTGTGAGTTTGTAATAGATAGCTTTTATTACAGTAAAGCAGGTCCCTCCTATGCCGATTTTTCTGAGGGTTTTAACCACAAAGGGATGCTGGATTTTGTCAAACGTTTTTTCTGCATCTATTGAGATGATCATGTCATTTTTGTTTTAAATTCTGTTTATGAGGTGTCTCATATTTATTGACTTGCATATGTTAAACCATCCCTGGTATGAAACCCACTTGATTGTGGTGGATTTTCTTTATGATATGCTGTTGGATTCTGTTAGCTAGTATTTTGTTAAGGATTTTTGCATCTATATTCATTACGAATATTGGTCTGTAGTTTTCTTTTTTTGTTATGTCCTTTCCTGGATTTGGTATTAGAGTGATACTGGCTTCATAGAATGATTTAGGGAGAGAGGATTCTCTCTTTATCTTGTGGAGTAGTGTCAATAGGATTGTTACCAGTTCTTTCAATTGCTGAGAGAGACACATTAAAATATCCCACTAAACTTCTGGATTTTATTTTGTCAACTGTTAAAATTTAAACTGAGACTACATTTTTAGTACATAATAATTAATTAGTATAATATCTTCCTTTATTATCATAAAATATTTCCCTTTTGCTCAAATAATGCTCTATTTTTACTTACTGTCTACTTTGTCTGATATTTAAACTATAGCAGCTTTTTTCATGTGTAAATTTCCATTCAAATTTCACTTTCTATATCTTTACATATAATGTACTGCAACTGCAAGTGATTATTGTAAAATCTGGTTGGACAGTCTTTGTCTTTTAAAGTTGGAGACTGTAATGCATTTATATTAACTGTGATCAATTAAATCATTCTTTTGAAATTCTGTGTTTTCTCTCCATTCTGGCCATGCTTCAATGTGAGTTGAGCATATGTCCCGCCTCATTGACTTTACGTTTCTCCATGTGTCATTTGGCCCCTGGGATATAGGTAAAATAATTTCTGCCTCCTGTGCATCTTCTCTATAGTATTGGAATATCATTTCCAAGATAAGAGGGTCTCTCTTAGCCTGAGTCCCAAAATAAGAGGACAAGAGGAATATACCAGAACCCACCTGACAGCCTGGAGCTGAGCTACCAAAAATCTACTCCTTGGCTGCTAGAAAGCAGTGTAGCAACAAAACAAAACAAAACAAAAAATATTTTGCAAGTCACAGGCATTTAGGCTGTATTAATATGAGTGTAACCTAATGAAGGCCAATAAATATAGAAAATAATTCCAGAACTGTTGTGTTGCTATAAAAAACGTAAAATATGCATCATTAGCTTCTGGGTGGGGAAAATTCTTACAGGTGACTGAAAAATAAATGGTAACCCACATTATACAGTGTCATACCATTTGGTAAGATTATCACTTGTGATAACTTGAAAATCAGGGAAGTTACTTAATAAACAACTTTGCCTAATTGCTGGCAATTCAGAATGTTATTAGCTTTAGTTGATTGTTTTCACTGCATTTCTTAAGTTATTTTAAGATAGAAATGAGCTAAAAAAAAAATTGGTATGTTTACCAGCAGGAATGAAAGAAAATTTAAAAAGAGAGAAAATCCAGACATGTTTTATCTCATAGTGTTAAAATGTAACAAGTTACTCATCTCTGTTTAACAGCCAGTAGTGAGATCAATCTAGAACCTGTCTTTGGGATCAGATAAACTTGATAGATTTTTACACTCCAGCTCAGCCACTTACTAACCATATGATGTGTTGTAACAGTTTTAAAAGTTGGTTTCTGCCCTGATTGCAACAATCGCAAAATGTCAACAACTTAAAAGAATAAAGTTGTGTGTGTGTGTGTATGTTTTGTTTTGTTTTGTTTCTTAGTTATACCACACATCCAAAATGGGTGAGTTAGGAGGTCTATTTATTATTCAGAGTCCTGGTAACTCTGAATTCCGGACTGATTCCGGACTGATAATCTGGTAGGGCTTCATGGGAGCACTAAATTTTGAGTAGGAATGTTAGTACCAGCTACAGGAACATAGAATCCACTATGCTAATATATGTGTATAATTTGTCTTTATATTTTACTTAATATTTATTCAACCTTGGGTAATTTTGTTGATCATTCTTTAAACTCTTCCAATACTTCTAATGGTGATGTAGGCACCAGGAGTTGTAGTAGATACTAAAGGAATGATAAGTGAGACAGACATGGTCCCTGGCCTCAGTCAGTCTATGATCTCTAGAGATCCATTACAACAGCATGAACCACAGTCTGGATAAGTGCCACCAAAACTTATGGAGAGTCAAACCTGCTCTGGAATATTTGGCTAGAGAGAGGCTTATTTACCTGTAATGGTGGTGTTTGCTTTTCATTTTCTTTTGACAGATTATTTTTTTTTTAATTTTATGATAACTCCATCTCTTCAACTTATTCTTAAGTGAAAGCTCTGGACTATAATAACAACTAACATTTATAGAGCTTTAAACATGTGCCCAGCATGTGCCTCTTCTAGATGATCTCACTCAACCCTAACAAAGAGGTTTTGAGGTAGATATTAATATCTTACACTGAAGAAATTGGGGGGAAAAAAGTCAAAAAATTTACCCAAGTTTGCAAAGCTGAAATGTAGTTGAGCTGGTACTTGAAACAAAGCAGATTTAATATAAAGCTATTCTTTGATCACTTTGCTATGTTGCTTTTTTGAATTCCAGAGAGCTGATTTCTAGTTCAATTTTTAAATCAGTCATCCTTTCAAGGATTCTAACTTCTCATTTGTCCTTCAAATTCTAAAATTCTAGGATTCTCTCTTAAAACAAATTCGCACATTGCTATGTATTTTAAATGTAACTGGGGTCCACGGCTCTAGTAGAGAACATATTTTTAATTGAAGAGTCTTTCTCTTTCTTTTAAATATTATTTGTTTTTTCCTTAGGTTTCTACAGAAGAAGGCTTGAATCTGGCCCAAGAATATAATTGTGGTTTTTTTGAGACCTCCGCAGCCCTCAGATTCTGTATTGATGATGCTTTTCATGGCTTAGTGAGGGAAATTCGCAAGAAGGAGTCCATGCCATCCTTGATGGAAAAGAAACTGAAGAGAAAAGACAGCCTGTGGAAGAAGCTAAAAGGCTCTTTGAAGAAGAAGAGAGAAAATATGACATGATATCCCTGCTTTTGAGTTCCTCGCTCTCTCTGAATTTTATTAGTTGGACAATTCCATATGTAGCATTCTGCTTCAATATTCTCTGTGTGTGTGTGTCTCTCTCTCTTTAAATATCTGCCTGTAGGTAAAAGCAAGATCTGCATAACTATACCTCTTGAGATAGTTTTGTTTTGCCTTTAACAGTTGGATGGATTTTGTCAATCAGCTGGATATGCTGTTTAGTTTTTACAATATATTACTAAATAAAATTGACATTCCAATTGCCTCATTTCCCTTTAAAGAGTCTAGCTTCATTTGGTATGCTGTCTGGTTATAAAGGAAATATGCAAAATTGCAGCCAGAATGATAAAAGGCTCAGGGGATCTGCCTTTGCCTGATAACACTCCGGTTGTTTGCATTTCAGGAATCTCAGTAAATAATGAAGAAGCTCAGGATATAATTCAGGGCAGAAATCTGCAGCCTGGTCTTTTCTTATTGTAGAAGTCATGGTGCTTCTTCTTGAATGCTCCAGAGAGAAACCTTACAGGAATTATTAATAATAGGAACTGGTTTTGGGTCATTGGAGAGCTGAAATAAAATATCTACATATTTACAGTGCTCTGCCCCAGTTAAGTTGTGGCAAAATTATCACAGTGAAGGCACTGGGCTGTGGCAAAAGGATGTCGTCTCTGTAGTGGGAAGAGAGAACCTACTATGAATTTGGTGGTTCATAAGCTCATTAAAAGACGCTTTGCTCCCCTCATTGAGAAGTCCTTCTTAGGGTTGCTTCACCTGCATCAGGACCATTTGCACGGTATGAGACTAGAGGGCTCCAGAGACCCTATGAGCTCCCTATATTGCCAAAATCTCCTCTCTTCCCTTACATGAAATGCTACCAGAGGCTTTTCTCTTGTTTGTTTTACAATGACTCATCATGTAAAATGAAATTGCCCATTCACTCATTTTTTCTCATAGTGTGAATGGGTTTATTAAATTCAAGCTCAGAAAATACACTACCAGAGAGCACAGTTCTGAATGTTTAATAGGCAAGCGTGAAGAGGAAAACCATAAAGCTAAGCATGCGATGGAATCTATCAAGCCCATCTTCATGGGTTGAGGACTGTTTTTAATCATTAATTAGGGAAAAAGAGAGATGAGGGGCATAGTTATCATTCAATATTCAATCACTACTTCTTCATTATTCACAATGCCTCTGGTACTTGCTAAACTCTGAGAATTCAGAAATGAATCACTCATACATGGGCCCTGTAGCTTAACATTTACCTATGAGTTTCACTCCACTGAAAGAACAATGAGATTACAAATTCTCAGACAAGAAAAAGACATTTTACATCGTGATACAGATACAGCTAAAAGAGAATTTAGGGAATATCATTTTTTAGATGCTGAACTGGAAATTAGCCTTTCACGATATTGTACTTACAGGTCCTTTTATTGCTTGAGGCCAAAGCTGTTTCTCAAACCCACTTAGACTTCACTTTTTTTCTCTTAGACCCTGGGATCAAGGACATTGTCATGTACTTATGCTAGTAACTACTGCCACTTTATCCCTAGGGTTTTACTCAAGCCACATCTTCTAAGGAGTGAGGCACAAACTAATCAAGTTTCCCCCATCTTATATTGCCACATCTTATACTGCCACTAAAACCAGATCCACTGCACCTTTTAATTGTAAAGGATTCATAATTAGGAGGAAAGCCAAAAAAATAATAACAACAAACATGGAGACAACATGAAGACATTAAGATAGCAAGATTCTTTCTTACAGTCTTAGAACTGGTCATTGTTTTCTCCTTTCTGGGCCTTGAATTGTTTAATCCTTTGCTTTTGTCCTATTAAACGGGCACACTCACCTAGAGTACATTCTTTGCCTTTTGCAGCCCAGGGCCCCAGAACCCTCCAAACCTGGGAAGGCCCTACGAATCCTGCCCTCCATCAGTGACTCTCCTGTTTATCAGAAGATGCAATCTAGGAAATAATACTTGGCACCTATTTTCCAATGATAAGCCTGCATTTTTGAAAACCTGTTGATTGCCTTATACATAAATGATAGTGTTTGGCACATTTTCTAGCACAATCAAATCTTCATACATTTTAACTTTTATCTTTCATTGTCAACTCTTCTGCCTTTGGCTCTAGAGTTCTATAGCTCATTTCTCCTTTCCTCTATCTCTTTCCTTATGCTTCTAGAGTCCTGGAAAATATTTATGTAGCTTAGAAATCGTCAGTGAGGCTTGGATTGGGGAACAAATACAAAGTCCAATCATTTTATTCTATAGTAGAAAGGAGTTCTATAAATTATAACCCACATGCTAAAAGAATATAAGGTAATTATCACCAGCAGAGACAGGCAGACATTGAGCATTATTTTAAACCAGTCTTTCTTTCAAAAGAATGAACCAAAAGAAAGTGTCCCATAATAAAACCTAGATATTTATGCCAAGGGCTATTGATATTGATAATTTGTGTAAGAACAAATTATCAAGATCTTGTTTCTAATCATATCCCTGAAAATTTCTTACCAGACTAAGGACATCTAAGTAATTCCAAAAACTCACAGAACTACAGTGTGCATACGCCTTCATTGCCAAGCAAGTCTCTGAAAGCTTTTGCCCAATATGCATAAATGTTCATTGTAGGCCAATGTGTAGTCACCCCACACAATTTATCAAATAGCAATGAAATGCCTACTAGGTACCAAAAACTTTTCTGGATACTGCACGTGTGTGTGTGTGTGTGTGTGTATTTGGTGAAAAGGTACTGGGAAATTCTGAATACAATCTCTGCCCCTCAGAAAAGTACCATTTACCTATGTTAGGGTATTTCTTTATTAATTTATCTTATAGACACACATGATTAAATAACTTTTCAGATGAGAGACAAATGGGAGCCTAAGATGTTATATTTTTTGTTCAGGAAGCACTAGTTGAACCTGCAAACTTCTGTAGAAAATATCAATGAGGAAAAAACATGGGCAGTTGGGCTGCACATCATTTGTATGATGCTCAGATGCACAAGGAACAGATAGCTGCTTTATTTCCCTATAATTCATATGTTATTTCTCATGAACCCCTGACTAACGGGGAGCTGGTGGTAGATGGGACTAAATTTTAGCTCATGCCAGTAATTTAGTGCTAATCTGAGACAATAATTTAAGGCATTTCTTTAACTAACCAACCTCTGCTGTGTGCAGTTGGGTCACTGTTTGATTATTCAAAGTTCTTCTCTGTTTATTCTCCTTTTCAAATTGCATTTGAGTATAGGAGAAAGGTGTGGCTTTAGTGACCTCATGGTAGTAGTTTCTTTCTCTTATCTTCTATGCCCTGTGGTATCCCCCGTATTTTCTGTGATCTTTTAAACTCAAGGTCTTGTCTTACTTTTACTGGACTGACTGTGAGGTATGTCAGGGGTTGTCAAGTGTGTCATGAAAAACAGCCAGTCTCTACTGGAGCCAATGATCTTGTCCCTTTTCCATGGGTCTCAAGGTCCTTTCCAACACAGTGTCTTTATTCTGACCCAGGTCCTTCTAGTCCACCTCGCCCAGCACCTCTGCCTCCCTTTTGGATCCCTGGCATGCATGAAGAGGGCACTGGGATCCCTGAGTACTGCTTCAGTGAGGCTATTCTAGCTCTCTGCACCCCCTCGGTCTAGCCCATGTGTGGATGCCCCAAGGAGTCCAGTTTATTCCTAATATTCCTTGGCAAAAGTAATATACAAGCACAGACCAATGGGAATGGAGGTTGCCTGAAAATACTGTGTGTGCTCATGGCTATGAGGAAGTTTGTCAGTAGCTCCAGTGTTCCCAAAGCAACCTCACACCATATTCAGCCTGAAAGACTTTGGGTGGTGAGTTAAGAAGATCCTGGTGAGTGACCCATTTGTTTTATTTATTTATTTATTTTAATTTTTTTAGAGACAGGGTCTTTCTCTGTTTTCCAGGCTGAAGTTCAATGGTGCGATCATAGCTCACTGCAAGCTCGAAGTTAGTCAAAGTAGTGAAATGATGCCCTTTTTTAGGGGGCTTCTGTTCTTCCACTGAACCACTAAATATATATATAAAGATATATTTATATATCTTAAAAAACATATATGTGTGTGTATGTGTATATATATGCATATATATAATATATACGTATATATGTGTATATATATACACACACACACATATATATATAGAGAGAGAGAGACAATGATGGGTCAATACAACTTTCAAGATATGGAAATACATTTTAAAAATGTAAAAATATAATGATCTGGCTAGGTATGGCGGTTCACACCTATAATCCCAGCACTTTGAGATGCTGAGGCAGGTGGATCACCTGAGGTCAGGAGTTCAAGACCAGCATGGCCAACATGGAGAAATCCTGTCTTTACTAAAAATACAAAAATTAGCTGTGCATGGTGGCATGCATATGTAATCCCAGCTACTTGGGGGGCTGAGACATGAGAATCTCTTGAGCCTTGGAGGAGGGGTTTGCAGCCAGCCCAGATTGTGCTACTTCACTCCAGCCTGGGTAACAGAGCGAGACTTCATCTCAAATAGGTAGATAGGTAGGTAGGTAGACAGATAGATAGATAGATAGATAGATAGATAGATAGATAGATAGATAGATAGATAGATAGATAGATAGATAGGCAGGGCACAGTAGCTCATGCCTGTAATGCCAGCACTTTGGGAGGCCGAGTCAGGCAGATCACCTAAGGTCAGGATTTCAAAACCAGCCTGGCTAACATGGTGAAACCCCACTTCTACTAAAAATACAAAAAATTAGCTGGGTGTTGTGGTGCGCGCCTGTAATCCCAGCTACTCGGGAGGCTGAGGCAGGAGAATCGCTTGAACTCAGGAGGTGGAGGTTGCAGTGAGCCGAGATTTTGCCGTTGCACTCCAGCTTGAGCAACAAGAGCTAAATTCTGTCTCAAACAAACAAACAAACAAAAAGATAGATGATAGATAGATGATAGATAGATAGATAGACAGATAGATGACAGAGAGTTAGATCTCCATTGCATATGTCACATTTAAGACTAAGCCTTCTGACCAACTTTGTGTAAAATGTCATAGTTGTTCTGATGTGAGTCTTTACATGATTTAAGACTGAGCCCTAAAACCTACCTGCCTTAAATCCTCCATTTTCAGCTTGTGCTTAAACACTTCTACTTGGCCTGAAGCTTTTCTCTTAGAGTTTCTATCTGGGGTTAGATAGCAGAAGTGCAGCCATTCTTTCAGCCCACCCATCCACTATTAAATGTAAATGTTAAGAAAGTAGTAAATCTAGCCATCTCATTAAAATATCAACAACATAAATATATTTGTTATAGGATCTAGTTGCTATTTTTGAAAACTGAGCAAAGGGGCCTATGGTGGAAGGATCAAAGAACACGTGAAATTTGAACATGAGAAAGGGAACGTAGACCATTCATCATTTTGTGGGTAATAGGTATAAATCATCTATTGTACCTAAGACTTTGGATTTATGGGATAGAACAAAGTAACCAGGGGCCACAGGATAAAAGGATTACTAAGAGGAATAAATGGATGAGGAACAACAAAGCAGGGTGGGAAGTAAGAATGTAATGCAAAACACACCTGGATTTACCATATTCTACTTTTTTCATCCATTTGCTTCAGTCTAGTTCAACCTTTAATTCCCCACGATATATGAAACCTGGTGTCTCTGCCTTCCTTCAAAAATACTTGCCCAAATTATAAATTCTTATGGACAAAAGAGTACATTAATAAATCAACATTTTAGCCCTGTAAAAAACTGGTGCATAGTTTTAATGATAATGTCAATGTGATTTGTATCCCATCCACTTTTTAAATATTCCATATAAATTAACCTTGTATCTTAAAGAAAAAGTTAAATTACATAACAGATAAACAGTGTTTCAGGAAACCACATAAATTATTTCAACCCAGTCTTCCCATATAGAGAGAGAAACTGAGGCCCCAAGGAAGGGAAAGTCCCGAGGCATGTGAGGTCAGTCAAGCTCCTTGAACTACACTTCACTGCCATTTAGGGACTTAATATGCCAAAATCCAGTATAAAAATGCCAGTGATGAAAAACTCAAGGAAGGGGCAAATGGAAAGAAGACGTGACAACTTTAGGCTTGAGTGAAACTTCAGACATCAAATTTTGCTAGAATGACTTTACATTATTATATTTTCCATTTTAGTAAAATTTTAGTAAATATAATCTCAAAAGTAGATATTTTAGTAAATTTAATCTCAAAAGAAGGAACAAACATATTTTCCTTGTGCACCTGTCATGCTATTAAGATTGTAACAATAATTTATGCTGTGAACTGTCTGTGTTGCATTGTTCAGTCTTCTCCAGAGGTGTAATTAAAGCCATATAATAAATACGTTTTAAAATATGGCTTCTGGAACAGATCCATAGTGTCTCTTTAAAATCTAAATTCCTTTAAAAATATGAGGACTGTTTGCCTTCCTTTCTAGGTAAGACAAATAAGACACTGAAAGCAATGTTATTGAAAGTCACTCCCTTCAGGGTAGTACAGTAGACAAGGGAGTGAAAGCATCAATTAAGAGAAGTTTGCCAAAGGTTTTTAATTTATTACTGGTGAGAAATGCTGTATTTACAGCAATTAGACTATACGTTTAAATGTAGAACAGGTAAAGTGAGAAATAAAAGCACTGTTAATGTGTCAGTACCCTGCAGATGTTTAGTAAGCTCAAAAACTCTATCAGTTATAGACTCAAGAGCTTTCTGTTTGCCTCGTGCCAGAATCATAGACTCTGTGACTTTGGGTCAGTCAAGTCCTTCACCTCTCTGAGCACTAAGCAGTTACTATATAAAGTGGGAATGGAATTAGGATATAGAAAGATCGACATTCCCTGAATGCTTTAGCTTGGCCTCTGGAACATATTGTATAATACACTATATATCGTATCTTCTGAATTCATTAGGATTTTATAGGTTAACAATAGAAATTACTCATATCCTTTCAGTTATCAGTGGAAAGAAAGAGGACCTCTAAGGTAGTAAATGTATGGTTTCAACAGTTAAACTAAAATGATACGTGAACCACAAATTCAGAAGTAGATAATTGGCTCACAAATCATTCAATTTATTCATGTATTCATTCAGTTACTAATACTTTGAACTCTTGTGTGCAACACACTCTACACAGCATTGTTTATTAAGCCCTCAGTAATCAACACAGTGAGCCAAACCATTCATCCATATGGTGAGAAAACATTTTCTGAGAACCCATTCTGTGTCAAGGACTGCATTAAGCTTGGGGATAAAATTGTACTAAAACAGTCACGGTCCTTGCTGTCTTTGAGCTTATAGTCTAATCAGGGAAAGATGGCAATGAAATAGTTACATTTGTAATTCTAAATTTGCGACTGCAGTCAATGTAATAAAGGAGAGTTTGAGTACATAAATATTATCCATAATAGGATAATTTGATCTAGTTGAGGAGGTCAGGGCTTCCCTGAAGATAGGAGGATTCAGTTGCCATATAAAGAATGAACAACAATTATCTAGACCAAGAGGAAAGGGAAGGTATTAAGAGGTTTCTGGCAGTAAGATCAGCATGGGCATCATCCCTGTGGCAATTGGGTGAATGGTAAGTACTGGAGAGCAATATTACAGGAAACGAAAAAAAAAAAAAAAAAGATCTATGAAATGATGAGACAGGAGGGAAAAGTTGGGAATGAGACCATGTGTGTCCATTTGAGTGAGAGCTGAGAGAAACCAGAGGCTGTTAAAGAAATTTAAACAGTGGAATGAAATAACAATTATTTGCCTTTTAAAATGGTAATTCTTGCTCTGGAGAAATGATTGGAAGGAGAAAAGAGCATGCCATGATTGTATTTTATTTACGAGCAATTATGTAATCTAATACCTATACTTTACTCAGGGCTGAATAAAAATTTAAAAGAATTGGTCACTTAAGAGAAATGTGATGCTATCATTTTTCACAGCAATGATGACCTATTCTTTCTACTTAACAACAAATTTTACAAAGCCCTTCTCCAAACAGTTCAAGTATTTTATTCAGGCCAAGAAGTTATTCAGACTTCTTTAAAAGCAGTATTTCAGATGTTTGACGTAGAGTAATTTTATTTGGCAACTAAATGTAAGATGGATTGAGATGAGAAAACAGTGATAGCTAGATGATAATTTGACAGGTACCAGCTATAATCTTGGTATGAAGATGGGCAAGTGTGGTCTAGGGTGATAGTATGGAAGTGAAGGGGAAAAATTATGTGTGTAGATTTCCCAGTTGTACCGTTTTCTCTGAGCACAAGACTGCGCAGGGCATGGCTTTTGGAAAAGCCTGTTTCATGAGCTAGGGCATGGCAAGATAATAAAATCAATGTTCCTGGGGACTTATCTCATTCCTGCATTTCATGTGTTTTCTTCATCATTTTAATACTATTGAAGGTGCCCTTCATTTTGTTCTTTCAAAACTGTCTATCACTTTGTGCTCCCTGGTTTCAGAATGAATGTTTTAAACAACCAAATAAGCAGTAAAATGTTAGGCAAGCTACAATCTCTCTGAGCTCTGAGCTTCTTATTTCTTAATCTGTAAAATGGGAATAACAGTGAGGCCTATTTCACAAACTGGTATAAAGTATAAATGAGATTAGGCACATTAAAATATATCACAGGGTCTTATATAGTGAATAATCAATGAGTAAGTAAGTAAATGAATAAACATATTGTGTTGTTGAAGTAACACAACTGTGCTCTGGGCTTCCCCTAGAAAAGACGGGACAATCAGGCCAGGTGTGGTGGCTCATGCCTGTAATCTCAGCACTTTAGGAGGCAGAAGCAGGTGTATCACTTAAGATCAGGAGTTTGAGACCAGCCTGGACAACATGGTGAAACCCTGTCTCTATCAAAAATACAAAAAATAGCCAGGCATGATGGTGTGTGCCTGTAATCCCAGTTACTTGGGAGGCTGAGGCAGAAGAATCACTTGAACCTGGGAGGTGGAGGTTGCAGTGAGCTGAGATTGTGTCACTGCACTCCAGTCTGGATGACAAAGCAAGACTTCATTATAAATAAATAAATAAATAAGTAAATAAATAAAACAAAAAGGAAAAGATGGGACAATCTTACTATAACTCTACTGATATGTACTTTAGCAGAGAATATATGAATTCATTTAGAAAACATTTGCCTTCTATCTTCTAGAAGCTGATCAACAGGGGGTTCTCAGATAAAACAAAACAAAGATAATTTATGACTCTTAAAATAAGGAGAGAAGAAAACTGTTATTTTTGCCTTTGCAGTCTAGAAAAAATGTTAAAAAGGATCGTTCTCCCACTAACACTTCAGACTACAGGAAAGAACCACTGCTAAAACCCCATGGTCAGAAAAAGGAGAATAAAGTATTTGAAGATAGTAAGGTACATCCTAGTCCACTGAAAGTCAGGTCATTGTCTCCTGTGTCTCATTTCTTAATCAAGTCACTGAACTTTAATAAATCAAAGCCTTCATGGAAAAGGATTTTTCCCACTGATATTATCACATCAGTATGCTTATTGAATGCCTTATAATTCAACTCATATTCAACAACACAATTTTATAATTTCCCAAATATAGAATAGCTAACAAGTTTGAAACCAAATGTTCATGTGATGTAGACAATTATATTTCAATTGATCAAAGAAACGAAGTCTAGAAAGTCTTTGATAAACACTGCTTAAATGTTTAAGCAGGCATATTTTGGAGAATATTAGATAAATCACAGCACAATTGAAAGAAAATGGATGGGAAAGGGCATCTCAATTTCAAATAAATTATATTTTACCGAAATTCCAAATTTCACTCAACTGCAAAACTAGCAAACTCATACCTTCAAAGAAAAATCTAAAGGTTCCACATTATTAAAAAGAGATAATGGGAAACAACATATTTACTTGTAGGTCAGCCTTTCCAAATGTCTATCTTAAGTATGGAAATTTAATTTACCCTGAAATATTAATTCAAGACCAATGATTTACTTTGCAAAGAGATTCTTCAATTTTATTTATATCCACTTCAGTAAATGTAGCCCTGGCCCCAACTCCACACATTTAAAAGAGTTTTCTTTTTGGAGAGACTAAAAGCCCTGAAAAGCATAAAACAAAGCCAAGGGGCAAATAGAAGAAAACACAGAAGAGAAAGAAGGTCAAAAGTTCAGAGCTGGATTAATAGCATTAATGTTAAAATCATAAGAATTGTAGATCAATAAGAAGACAAATGGCTAAGGGAAAAGATAGAAAGAATGAAAGCAAAACAGCTTTATTACATATAAAGAATTATTTGTAATAGGGTAGAGGAAACAATATTGAAGGCATAAAAAATGAATTTAAAATAGTAGAATCAAATATTATTAGTTCCTTGTTCAAAATCACTGAAAGCTTCTCATCACTGCAAAGCTTTGATGCAGATCCTAAATTTTTGCATGACCAGGCCCCTGAGTAAGTCTCTTACCTTGTCTTCTAGCCCTTTGTATCTAATTATGAATCTCACATGGTATTTCTAAGTGAATTCAATTCAACAAACATTTTCTTTACCTTCTCTATCAATGGAAATGTTTTCAGCTTTGAGTAACAGAAAACTCAACTCAGAAGGATTTAAACCACACAAGGGCTTTGTTACTGCATATAACAAAGAGTAAAACAAGGTAGGATTGCTTCAAGGTGGCTCTGGGTTTGTTAATTCAGTATCTCGAATGTGTCTGGAAGGACTCATACTTTTGAACTTTTATTCTGCCTTTCTTAATGTTATTACAATGATTAATTTAGACAAATAGAGATTTGTCTACTGGTTCAGACTTTTGTAAAAAGCACAGAGCCCTGTGGAAGACAGTGGTTAGCTGATAAAATCAAAGTTGTCTTAGCAAGGAGGTGTTGGGGGACAAAAGTGTGGAGTATGTCTCTGGAGTAGGCCACAGACACAAGCTGCAATACCCTCTATATGCCAGGTATATGCCTGGTAGACCCCATGAGAAGGTAAAGGCACAAATCATCATTTGAACTTCAGGGAACTGCATCTCAAATGCAAAACTTTCCCAGTTGACTTTGTGCATGAGTGTTAAGGCAAGCTTCTTGGGAATATCAGCTATGGTGTTTTTGAATTTTATTTTTTTTTTATAAGTGGGTTTTTTTTTTTTCCTGACACATTGTAACTGTACATATTTATGTGGGGAAATTTGATTTTTTAAAAATTTTACTTTAAGTTCTGGGATACATGAGCAGAACGTGCAGGTTTGTTAAATAGGTATACATGTGCCATGGTGGTTTGTGGCACCTATCAACCTGTCATTTAGGTTTTAAGTCCTGCATGCATGAGGTATTTGTCCTAATGCTCTCCCTCTCCTTGCCCCCAACCCTGTAACAGGCCCCAGTGTATGATGTTCCCCTCCCTGTGTCCATGTGTTATTGTTCAGTTCCCACTTATGAGTGATGAGTGAGAACATGCAGTGTTTGATTTTGTGTTCCTGTGTTAGTTGGCTGAGAATGATGGCTTCTAGCTTCATCCATGTCCCTGCAAAGGACATAAACTCATTTCTTTTTATGGCTGCATAGTATTCCATGGTATATATGTGCCACATTTTCTTTATTCAATCTATCATTGATGGGCATTTGGCTTGGTTCCAAGTCTTTGCTATTATAAATAGTGCTGCAGTAAACATATGTGTGCATATGTCTCTGTAGTAGAATGATTTATAATCCTTTGGTATATACTTAGTAATGGGATTGCTGGATCAACTGGTATTTCTGGTTCTAGATCTTTGAGGAATCGCCACACTATCTTCCACAATGGTTGAACTAATTTACACTCCCACCAACAGTGTAAAAGCATTCCTGTTTCTTCACAGCCTTGCCAGCATCTGTTGCTTCCTGACATTTTAATAATCGCCATTCTAACTGTCATGAGGTAGTATCTCAGTGTGGGTTTGATTTCCATTTTTCTAATGACCAGTGATGATGAGTTTATTTATATATGTTTGTTGGCTACATAAATGTCTTCTTTTATTTTTAATTTTTTTCCTATCTGAGCTTTTTAAAAAATTATTATTATACTTTGAGTTCTAGGGTACGTGTGCACAGCATGCAGGGTTGTTACATATGTATACATGTGCCATGTTGGTGTGCTGTACCCGTTAACTCATCATTTACATTAGGCATATCTCCTAATGCTATCCCTCCAAACTCCCTCCACCCCACAACAGGCCCCGGTGTGTGATGTTCCCCACCCTGTGTCCAAGTGTCCTCATTATTCAATTCCCACCTATGGGTGAGAACATGTGGTGTTTGCTTTTCTGTCCTTTCGGTAGTTTGCTCAGAATGATGTTTTCTAGCTTCATCCATGTCCCTACAAAGGACATGAACTCATCCTCTTTTATGGCTGCATAGTATTCCGCGGTGTATATATGCCACATTTTCTTAATCCAGTCTATCATTGATGGACATTTGGGTTGGTTTCAAGTCTTTGCTATTGTGAATAGTGCCACAAAAAACATACGTGTGCATGTGTCTTTATAGCAGCATCATTTATAATCCTTTGGGTATGCCCAGTAATGGGATGACTGGGTCAAATGTTATTTCTAGTTCTAGATCCTTGAGGAATCGCCACACTGTCTTCCACAATGATTGAACTAGTTTACAGTCCCACCAACAGTGTAAAAGTGTTCCTATTTCTCCACATCCTCTCCAGCACCTGTTGTTTCCTGACTTTTTAATGATTGACATTCTAACTGATGTGAGATGGTATCTCATTGTGGTTTTGATTTGCATTTCTCTGATGGCCAGTGATGATGAGCATTTTTTCATGTGTCTGTTGGATGCATAAATGTTTTCTTTTGAGAACTGTCTGGTCATATCCTTTGCCCACTTTTTGATGGGGTTGTTTGATTTTTTCTTGCAAATTTGTTTAAACGCTTTGTAGATTCTGGATAGTAGCCCTTTGTCAGATGGGTAGATTGCATAAATTTTCTCCCATTCTGTAAGTTGCCTGTTCACTCTGATGGTAGTTTCTTTTGCTGTGCAGAAATTCTTTAGTTTAATTAGATCCCATTTGTCAATTTTGGCTTTTGTTGCCATTGCTTTCGGTGTTTTAGTCAAGAAGTCCTTGCCCACGCCTATGTCCTGAATGGTATTGCCTAGGTTTTCTTCTAGGGTTTTTATGGTTTTAGGTCTAACATTTAAGTCTTTAATCCACCTTGAATTAGTTTTTGTATAAGGTGTAAGGAAGGGATCCAGTTTCAGCTTTCTACATATGGCCAGCCAGTTTTCCCAGCACCATTTATTAAATATGGAATCCTTTCCCCATTGCTTGTTTTTGTCAAGTTTGTCAATGATCAGATGGTTGCAGATGTGTGGTATTATTTCCAAGGGCTCTACTCTGTTTCCTTGGTCTATATCTCTGTTTTGGTACCAGTACCATGCTGCTTGTTACTGTAGCTTTGTAGTATAGTTTAAAGTCAGGTAGCGTGATGCCTCCAGCTTGATTTTTTGGCTTAGGATTGTCTTGGCAATGTGGGCTCTTTTTGGTTCTATATGAACTTTAAAGTAGTTTTTCCAGTTCTGTGAAGAAAGTCATTGGTAGCTTGATGGGGATGGCACTGAATCTATAAATTACTTTGGGCAGTATGGCCATTTTCACAATATTGATTCTTCCTATCCATGAGCATGGAACGTTCTTCCATTTGTTTGTGTCCTCTTTTATTTCGATTTGTCTGTGTCCTTTTATTTCGTTGAGCAGTGGTCTGTAGTTTTCCTTGAAGAGGTCCTTCACATCCCTTGTAAGTAGGATTCCTAGGTATTTTATTCTCTTTGTAGCAGTTGTGAATGGGAGTTCATTCATGATTTGGTTCTCTGTTTGTCTGTTATTGGTGTATAGGAAT
>NW_012101909.1:4576411-4576950 GCF_000951045.1 Mandrillus leucophaeus
TCTTCTTGTTGAATTGATCCCTTTACCATTATGTAGTGACCTTCTTTGTCTCTTTTGATCTTTGTCGGTTTAAAGTCTGTTTTATCAGAGACTAGAATTGCAACTCCTGCTTTTTTGTTGTTTTCCATTTGCTTGGTAGATCTTCCCCAGCCCGTTTATTTTGATTCTGTGTGTGTCTCTGCACATGTGATGGGTCTCCTGAATACAGCAGACTGATGGGTCTTGACTCTTTATTCAATTTGCCAGTCTGTGTCTTTTAATTGGAGCATTTAGCCCATTTATGTTTAAGGTTAATATTGTTATGTGTGAATTTGATCCTGTCATTATGATGCTAGCTGGTTATTCTGCTCATTAGTTGATGCAGTTTCTTCCTAGCATTGATGGTCTTTACAATTTGGGATGTTTTTGCAGTGGCTGGTACCAGTTATTCCTTTCCATGTTTAGTGCTTCCTTCAGGAGCTCTTGTAAGGCAGTCCTGGTGATGACAACATCTCTCAGCATTTGTTTGTCTGTAAAGGATTTTATTTCTCCTTCACTTA
>NW_012101909.1:4577000-4578326 GCF_000951045.1 Mandrillus leucophaeus
TTAAGGAGATTTTGGGCTGAGATGATGGGGTTTTCTAAATATACAATCATGTCATCTGCAAACAGGGACAATTTGACTTCTTCTTTTCCTAATTGAATAACCTTTATTTCTTTCTCTTGTGTGATTGCTCTGGCCACAACTTCCAACACTATGTTGAATAGGAGTGGTGAAAGAGGGTATAACTATCTTGTGCCCAGTTTTCAAAAGGAATGCTTCCAGTCTTTCCCCATTCAGTACACTTTTGGCTGTGGGTTTGTCATAAATAGCTCTTATTATTTTTAGATACATTCCATCACTATCTAGTTTATTGAGAGTTTTTAGCAAGAAGTGCTGTTGAATGTTGTTGAAGGCCTTTTCTGCATCTATTGAGATAATCATGTGGTTTTTGTCATTGGTTCTGTTGATGTGATGAATTACGTTTATTGATTTGCGTATGTTGAACCAGCCTTGCATCCCAGGGATGAAGCCAACTTGATCATGGTGGATAAGCTTTTTGATGTGCTGCTGTAGTTGGTTTGCCAGTATTTTATTGAGGATTTCTTGCCTTCTGCTAGCTTTTGAATTTGTTTGCTCTTGCTTGTCTAGTTCTTTTAATAGTGATGTTAGGGTGTTGATTTTAGATCTTTCCTGCTTTCTCTTGTGGGCATTTAGTGCTATAAATTTCCCTCTACATACTGCTTTAAATGTGTCCCAGAGATTCTGGTACGTTGTGTCTTTGTTCTCAATGTTTTCAAAGAATGTCTTTATTTCTGCCTTCATTTTGTTATGTACCCAGTAGTCATTCAGGAGCATGTTGTTCAGTTTCCATGTAGTTGTACAGTTTTGAGTGAGTTTCTTAATCCTGAGTTCTAATTTGATTGCACTTTGGTCTGAGAGACAGTTTGTTGTGATTTCTCTTATTTTACATTTGCAGAGGAGTGCTTTGCTTCCAACTATGTGGTCAATATCGGAATCAGTGCGACATGGTGCTGAGAAGAATGTATATTCTGTTGATTTGGGGTGGAGAGTTCTGCAGATGTCTATTAGGTCTGCTTGGTGCAGAGCTGAGTTCAACTCCTGGATATCATTGTTAACTTTCTGTCTTGTTTATCTGTCTAATGTTGACAGTGGGGTGTTAGAGTCTCCCATTATTATTGTGTGGGTGTCTAAGTCTCTTTGTAGGACTCTAAGGACTTGCTTTATGAATCTGGGTGCTCCTGTATTGGGTGCACATATATTTAGGATACTTAGCTCTTCTTGTTGAATTGATCCCTTTACCATTATGTAGTGACCTTCTTTGTCTCTTTTGATCTTTGTCGGTTTAAAGTCTGTTTTATCAGAGACTAG
>NW_012101909.1:4579131-4600619 GCF_000951045.1 Mandrillus leucophaeus
CTTCCCTTTGTGGGTAACTCGACCTTTCTCTCTGGCTGTCCTTAAGATTTTTTCCTTCATTTCAACTTTGGTGAATCTGACAATTATGTGTCTTGGAGTTACTCTTCTCAAGGAGTATCTTTGTGGCATTCTCTGTATTTCCTGAATTTGAATGTTGGCCTGCCTCCCTAGGTTGGGGAAGTTCTCCTGGATAATATCCTGAAGAGTGTTTTCCAACTTGGTTCCATTCTCCCCATCACTTTCAGGTATACCAATCAGATGTCAATTTGGTCTTTTCACATAGTCCAATATTTCCTGGAGGTTTTTTGTTCCTTTTTATTCTTTTTTCTCTAAACTTCTCTTCTCACTTCATTTCATTCATTCTTCAGTCACTGATACCCTTTCTTCCACTTGATCAAATTGGCTACTGAAGCTTGTGTATGAATCACGTAGTTCTCGTGCCATGGTTTTCAGCTCCATCAGGTCATTTAAGGACTTCTCTACACTGTTTATTCTAGTTATCCATTCCTCTAATCTTTTTTCAAGGTTTTTAGCTTCTTTGAGATGGGTCAAAACATCTTCCTTTAGCTCGGAGAAGTTTGTTATTACAAATCATCTGAAGCCTTCTTCTCTCAACTCATCAAAGTCATTCTCCATCCAGCTTTGTTCCGTTGCTGGTGAGGAGCTGCGTTCCTTTGGAGGAGAAGAGGCACTCTGATTTTTAGAATTTTCAGCTTTTCTTCTCTGGTTTCTCCCCATCTTAGTGGTTTTATCTACCTTTGGTCTTTGGTGATGGTGATGTATAGATGGGGTTTTGGTGTGGATGTCCTTTCTGTTTGTTAGTTTTCCTTCTAACAGTCAGGACCCTCAGCTGCAGGACTGTTGGAGTTTGCTGGAGATCCACTTCAGACCCGTTTGCCTGGGTATCACCAGCGGAGGCTGCAGGACAGCAAATATTGCAGGACAGCAGATGTTGCTGCCTAATCTTTCCTCTGGAAGCTTCATCTCAGAGAGGCACCCAGGTGTATGAAGTGTCAGTTGGCCCCTGCTGGGAGATGTCTCCCAGTTAGGCTACTTGGGGCACAGGGACGCACTTGAGGGGGCAGTCTGTCCATTCTCAGATCTCAAAGTCTGTGCTGGCAGAACCACTACTCTTCAAAGCTGTCAGACAGGGACATTTAAGTCTGCAGAAGTTTCTGCTGCCTTTTGTTCAGCTATGCCCTGCCACCAGAGATGAAGTCTAGAGAGGCAGGCAGGCCTCCTTGAGCTGCGGTGGACTCCACCCAGTTCGAGCTTCCTGGCTGCTTTGTTTACCTACTCAAGCCTCAGCAACGGCAGACACCTTGTAGTTCGGTCTCAGATTGCTGTGCTAGCAGTGAGCGAGGCTTCATGGGCATGGGACCCTCCAAGTCAGGCGCGGGATATAATCTCCTGGTGTGCCATTTGCTAAGGTCATTGGAAAAGCGCAGTATTAGGGTGGAAGTGTCCCAGTTTTCCAGGTACCGTCTGTCACGTTTCCCTTTGCTAGGAAAGGGAATTCCCCGACCTCTTGTGCTTCCCAGGTGAGATGATGCCCCACCCCGCACCATGAGCTGCACCCACTGTCTGACAAGCCCAAGTGAGATGAACCCAGTACCTCAGTTGGAAATGCAGGAATCACCCGTCTTCTGTGTCATTCACACTGGGAACTGCAGTCTGGAGCTGTTCCTATTCAGCCATCTTGGAACCTCCAAAGGTCTTCTTTTAAGAAGTGCCAGTTCATATCCTTCACCCACTTTTTGATGGAGTTGTTTTTCTTCTTCAATTTGTTGAAGTTCCTTGTAGATTCTGTATATTAGCCCCTTGTCAGATGGATAGATTGCAAAAATTTTCTCCCATTCTGTAGGTGGCCTGTTCACTCTAATGGTAGTTTATTTTGCTGTTCAGAAGCTCTTTAGTTCAGTTAGATCCCATTTGTCAATTTAGGCTTTTGTTACAATTGCATTTGGTGTTTTAGTCATGAAGTATTTGCCCGTGCCTATGTCCTGAATGGTATTGCCTAGGTTTTCTTCTAGGGTTTTGTAGTTTTGGGTTTTATATTTAAGTCTTTAATCTAGCTCGAGTTAATTTTTGTATAAGGTGTAAGGAAGGGATCCAGTTTCAGTTTTCTGAATATGGCTAATCAGTTTTCCCAGCTTAGTAAATAGGGAATACTGTCTCCATTGCTTGCTTTTGTGAGGTCTGTCAAAGATCAGATAGTTGTAGACGTGTGGTGTTATTTCTGAGGCCTCTGTTCTGTTCTATTGGTCTCTATATCTGTTTGGGTACCAGTACCATACTGTTTTGGTTACTGTAGCCTTGTAGTATAGTTTGAAGTCAGGTAGCATGATGCCTCCAGCTTTGTTCATTTTGCTTAGGACTGTCTTGGTTATATGGGCTCTTTTTTTGTTGTGTATGAAATTTAAAGTAGTTTTTTCTAATTCTGCAAAGAGAGTCAATGGTAGCTTGATGGGAATAGCATTGAAACTATAAATTAGGCAGTATGGTCATTTCCATGATATTGATTCTTCCTATCCATGAGCATGGATGGAATTTGTTTCCATTTGTTTGTGTCCTCTCATTTCCTTGAGCAGTGGTTTGTAGTTCTCCTTGAAGAAGTCCTTCACATCCCTTGTGCATTATATTCCTAGGTATTTTATTCTCTTTGTAGCAATTGTGAATGGGAGTTCACTCATGATTTGGCTCTCTGCTTGTCTACTATTGATGAAGAGAAATGCTTGTGATTTTTGCACATCGATTTTGTATCCTGAGACATTGCTGAAATTTCTTATCAGCTTAAGGAGTTTTTGGGCTGAGACAATGGGGTTTTCTAAATACACAATCATGTCAACTGCAAACAGAGACAATTTGACTTCCTGTCTTCCTATTTGAACTCTTTATTTCTTTCTCTTGCCTGATTGTCCTTGTCAGAACTTCCAATACTATGTTGAATAGGAGTGGTGAGAGAGGGCATCCTTGTCTTGTGCTAGTTTTCAAAGGGAATGCTTTCAGCTTTTGCCCATTCAGTATGATATTGGCTATGCATCTGTCATAAATAGCTCTTATTATTTTGAGATATATTCCATAAATACCTAGTTATTGAGAGTTTTTAGCATGAAGGGATGTTGAATTTTATTGAAGGCCTTTTCTGCATCTGTTGAAATAATCATGTGGTTTTTGTCATTGGTTCTGTTAATGTGATGGATTATGTTTATTGATTTGTATATGTTGAACCAGCCTTGCATCCCAGGGATAAAGTTGACTTGATAATGGTGAATAAGCTTTGTGAATTTTATTTCTTATCTCTTCATGGATCCAGAACAACAGTGAACTCCTCTACCATTCAGAAAATTATCTATAAATGAACTAAATATTCTATGTGTTGCTAAAATACAGAAGAAACAAGTGAGGTCTATCTGTACACACCATTGTTTTCATACATAAAAAATATTGTTTTAATATTTTCTGCTCCCCAATTTTCCAATTAGTCTGTATCTATATGTTCTATATAATCTGAAGTTGCTAATTTTTTGATTTTTTTAAGTTTATGTGGGTACACAGTAGGTATACATATTTATGGGGTACATGAGATGTCTTGATACAGACACGCAGTGTGAAACAAGCTCATCATGGAGAATGGGGTATCTGTCTTTCAAGCATCTACCTTTTGAGTTACAATCCAATAGCATTCTTAAGTTATTTTAAAATATGCCATTAGTTATTATTGACCATAGTCATTCTATTATGTTGTCAAATAGGAGGTCTTATTTAGTCTATTTTTGTTACCCTTTAGCCATACCTATCTCCCTCACAACTACCCACTACCCTTCCTAGCCTCTGGTAACCATTCTTACACTCTCTATGTCCATGAGTTCAATGGATTGGATTTTTACAGACCACAATGAAGTGAGAACATGTGATGTTTGTCTTTCTGTGTGTGGTTTGTTTCACTTAATGATCTCCGGTTCCATTCATGTTGTTGCAAATGATTGGATCTCCTTCATTTTATGGCTGAATAGTACACCATTGTATATATGTACCACATTTTATTTATTCATTCATCCCATGGATACTTAGGTTGCTCCCAAAGCTTACCTATTGCTATCAGTGCTGCAACAGACATAGGAGTGCAGATATCTCTTAGATATACTGATTTCCTTTAAGTATTTAAATAGACTTTTCTCAAAAAAAGGCATACAAATGGCAAACAGGTATATGAAAAGGTGGTCAACATCATTGATCATCAAAGCAATACAAATCAAAACTACAATGAGTTATTATCTCATCCCAGTTAAAATAGTTTATATCTAAAAGGCAATAATTTAAACTCTTGATATCAAGAAAGTAAGATGTTAATTACTTTGCAAAGAGAAAGATGTATATGACAGTACTGATATATCTAATTACATAGTAGATATGTTCCTGAAAAGTGACATGCATAAATTTATTTTTTTAAAACTTGCAGAATGAAAAATGTCCTTCAAAGTATTGTGTGTGTGTAAAATGTTCATGTATGTATATAAATTATGTATAGTTAATGTAATGTATCTACAATTTATTGTCTTTCCTTTTTCACTCAATTCTTTATAAATATGATTCTTAATGACTACAAAATAGTCTATCATATGTATGTATTATATATTACTTGATCATTCATCTAATTTTGGACATTTAATTTGTTTCTGGGTTTTCAATATTAGGAATACCACAGGAATGACATATTTATACACAATTTTTTTGCTACCTTTCAAATTATTTCCTCAAGATTTTAGGACAAATTATTAAAAGTGTCAAATTTTTTTTCAGGAAGGTTATAGTAATTTATACTCCCCAAAAGGTGCTATGAATAATGATGTTTCATCTGTAACCACAGCTAGAACTTGTTACAGGACAAGATATAAAACATCACTAATTTTTAAAAGATTTACTTTTCTTATCATTCTAGTGTCAGATAGGGGAGTTTTTTATTCTTTTCTCTCTTTGTTCAAAAGTCCATTGTCACTAAAAAATTAATCTCCCTAAATTTCTAAGACCAGTGGGATTGTTCAAGGACTGATGTTCACACAAATAGAGACATAGACTTATACACACCCCTGCTTTTTGCCTGAATCTTCTCCTGTTCTCAGGTTAAATCTCTCCTAACTCTTCACTCTCATCACCAGGCATTCCCTCTCTAGTAGGTCAGGCTTCAGCTGACTCCAGTCTTAATGGAAAGTTTATCTCTACAATATTCAGGCTATACTGCCCAGATGTTCCACAGACTGCCTTGTCTGAGATCTCACACTGAGGAAAACTTTGAGTCTTCAAAATAATTCATATGTTACAATTAATAATGGCAATGCAAATCATAAAATTAAGCTAGCTAACATAGTAGAGATCCAAAGTCTATCTATAAACTTTCCATCTTCTAGCCAGTGTATCTGCATCTGCATCCCCTTTTCACTGTCTCCATCCACATTTCTTCCCGCTTCTTTGTTGTTCACTCTTACTGTACTTTCTGCCTTGTGATAGCCTTGAATCCCAAACCCCTAACCTAGTTCTTAATTACAATATAGATTAGATATCTGTGTCTGGTTACCTGAACAGCACCTTAGGGACTGGCACACAATGACTGTTCTTTGAAATTTAAGCAAAAAAAAAAATCATTTTAATTGTAAAATCAATATGTATTTATTACAGAAAAATTATAAAACAATTTTTTAAAGAAGTCATCTATAATCCTTATTATCACAAACAACTACAATTCACACTTTGGTGTATGACCTTTCAAGTCTACATTTGGTAAATTTTTAAATGATTTCTTTATAAAAAGAAAATTGTACCCACGATAGTCTTTTGTGAGTTCCTTGTTTTCTCTGATATATATCATACATTTGTTTCAGTATATATTCTTAAATTTCTATAGTATCCATTTGAATAACTGGAATATATTAATGGCTTACCAGTATCCCATCATTTGGATGTAATATAATTTATCCAAACCAATTTTCTATTGTGGAGACCTAGTCATGTTTCAACATTTTATGATTACAAATAAAGTTACAGTGAATAAAGCTGCCATTTCCAACAGACAGGCATTGATGACTGATGAAGAGAGCTTTGGGGGTTCTCAGGATACATAAACTCTCACCATGGCCCTGTCACTCTCCACATGTACAGCTGTAAAAAGTCATGGAACCTCAGTGGTCCTCAGTTTTCCTATCTACCAAACAAAATGTGTGACTCAATGCTCTCTTAGTTACCTTTAGTGTAAAGATGAAGACTTGACATTGGGCAAATCACTTATTTATATGCTTTGCAAGTCTTCATTTAATCCTGCCTGCTAGACTCTGTGCACTCCTAGCTACCTATGCTTCTCACTAAAGTGCTTGTATTAGTTTCCTGTGGCCACTAATTTGTTGTAACAAGTAACAACAAACTCAGTGGCTTAAAATAACAGAAATTTATTCTCCTACAGTTCTGGAGTCTGTAAATTGGAAATTAAGGTGTCAGCAGAGACTTGCTCTCTCCAAAGTTTCCTGGGGAGAACTCATGGCCTCTTTCAGTTTCTCCTGGCTCCAGAATTCTTTGGCTTGTCACATTATTCCAGTCTCTGCCTCAATAGGCAAATTGCTTTCTTTTCTTCATCTCAAAACTCCCTGTGCCTCTGTTGTACAAGTTTGCATGTTATTGGCGTTAGGGTCAACCTGGATCATCCAAGGTAAGATCTTACTCTCAAGATCCTCATCTTAATCACATCTTTTACTATATACAATGTTATTGACTGAATATTTGTGCCACCCTACCTGCAGAAGTCATTTGTTGAAACCCTGATACTCATTGTGAAGGTATTAGAAGATGGAGTCTTCAGAAGGTAATTAGGTCATTAGGATAGAGGCATCATGAATGAGATTAGTGCCTGGCTTAGTCTGTTCAAGCTGCTATAACAAAATACATAGATTAGGTAACTTTTAAACAACAGAAATTGACATCTCACAGCTCTGGAGGATAAGAAGTCCAACAGCACGGCTCCAGCAGACTCAGTGTCTGGTGGGAGCCTGTTTCTTTGCAGATGGTATCTTTTAACTGCATCTTCACATCTTCACATGGTGGAAGAAGTGAGGCAAGTCTATGGGCTTATTTTTATTTTTTTTAATAAGCCACAAATCCCATTCATGAGGGCTTCACAAACATTCAGACCATACCAGTGTTCTTATAAAAAGAGACACAAAAGCTGGCTTTTGCTTGTTCTGTTCTCCGCCACGTGAAGACATAACAAGAGGATGGCTTTCTGCAAACCGGTAAGAGTGCCCTCATCAGACGTGGTTCTGCATGCAATTTGATCTAGGACTTTCTAGTCCCCAGACTTGTGTGAAATGAATTTCTATTGTTTAAGCCACCCAGTCTATGGTATTCTGTTACAGCAACCCAAATGAAGACATACAGAAATATTTACTCTTGCAATAAGATAATATTCAGGGGTTCTGAAGATTAGGGCATGCACATATCTTTTGCAGGGCTATCATTTGGCCCAATGCCGTACTCAATATGTATTATTTCTTTCTGAGATGTGCTCCATGTTTGAGAGCAACTGCAAACATTCAGGCTCTACCAAAAATAACCCTCGCAGCAATCAGAAAGTTGTCATTCTTCAAGGTAAATGATTTATTTCATTAAAAGTTTGCATTTAAGTATTCATCATTAATAGGGATGCCTCTGTCAAAAGAACTACCAATAGGCTGACAGAGCTACACATAAGGTGAGCAGTGATATGTGACAAAGAATGGAGCTAGAGAGCCTGGAAGGGTCTATTTCAGGAAAGGTATTTTATGCAATGCCAAGCAAGCTGGATTTTGTTGTAAAGGACATAGGGAACCTTCCTGAAAAAAGCAGTACTGTGAACAATGGGTTGAGACAGACAAGACTAAGAGCAAAAAGTCCAGTAAGAAGGCTCTCGCAGCAAGTTAATGACTAAATGGTGAGTAACTGAATTAAACAAGGCATGAAAAAGACGGAAATGAGAAAAACCTTTGTGATTGATTAGAAGTGAGCATCGCTGGCCCCTCAATTCATCTGTTTTAAAAGTAACTCCTAATAGTAATTTGTTTAATTTCCTTTCACATGGGCTATTTAACATGGTGTTTTGAAAGGCTGCATACGTAATAATAACAGTTACGTTTTGTGTTGCCACAAGGCAGGATGCTTATTTGATCGTCAATCATCCATCCCACAATCCATTTGGCACTGTATCATAGGCAGTGGCCTGCGAAGCCCTCAGAGAGCCCTGCCAAGAAGAGCAGTTGGTGATGGCACAACTGAGTGAGTGTCGAGTGATTCACAAGGAGAAACAGCATCAGCAGTTTAGCAGGGATTGGCGAAGACAGGCATGTCAAAATCCTGTTCCAAGTCATTTGGTTTCCTTTGCTCCTTACAAAGCTGAGTGCTATTATATATGGGGCCCTATGAGCCTAAGGCTATAATGCGTCCTAGAGGCATTCTGTAGAAGATTTTTCCTTCTTTCCTTCAAGGAACTACAAGTGCTCTTACCTACCATGCCAGAGAGCAGGATAGAGTTATTCATACAGTGTGCATGATTATTACCAATAAATAACAAACCATTACATACTTTAGAGCATGAAGGGACAAGATAAACTTAAACATGACCCTCTCCCTTCTTTTTTTTTTTATTTTTACTTTTTGTAAATGTAGAAGATAAGATCCAGAGAGAAGTTATTTGAATAAAGTAACAAATCTAGTATTTAGCAACGCTAGTAACAAATCTAGTATTTAGCAAGACTTAAATCTAGATTATCTTATTACAAGCATATTGTTTTTTCTAGTACTAGAGATTTACTTGGTTTTACGTAGTCACTAAGCTAAGTAGAGGCCTGCAATTAGGCCTAGATTAATAGTAACAGATGTGGATATATTTTCAGATGTATCAGTAATTGACTTTTTGATGATAAAAATATTTGACATTTCTCTAGGCTTTTGTTTTTCTCTTTGTAAAAACAGGAATAGTGACCCTTATCAATTTCCTTGTTGTGAAGATCAAATGAGAGAACAAATATGAGGTAAAAAATAATATATGCCAGGTGCAGTGGCTCACACCTATACTCCCAGCACTTTGAGAGCCCAAGGCAGGAGGATCACTTGAGCCTAGGAGTTCAAAACCAGCCTAGGAAACATAGTGAGACTCCATCTCTATAAAAAAATACATATTTTTTAAAAATAGCTACGTGTGGTGGTATGTGCTTGTGGTTCTACCTACTTAGGAGGCTGAAGCAGGAGGATCGCTTAAGCCCAGGAGTTCAAGGCTGCACTGAGCTGTGGTCATGCCCCTGTACTTCAGCCTGGGTGATAGAGCGAGAGATCCTGTCACAAAATAAAATAAAAAAGTTATCTCATGGATAATTTGGTATCATATTCTTTAGATTCATGTAAACTGTCAAGAGTTTTATGTGGACACCAAAGCAAGATGACAGCACTATAGGAGAAGAAATGGACAGAAACACAAAGAGGCAATTATTACTACAGAAGAAACGTGCAATCAGGGCCCAGATTATGAGAAATTGATTTGGATATTCTAATTATTATGCATAATAATCCTTGATAGGCGAGTTTTTTGAGGGGAGGAACAGGAAGGAGAAATGATTATAAAGTGTTTACAAGGATCAAGGAGAATGAGCTGAAATGGAGTAAAGAACAAAGAGTGAGTGGCAAGAATGATATTCATTTCTACAACTACACTTACAACTATACCCACAGATAGACTTATGCGTGTACATAAACAACTTCATGCAGTTCAGGGCCATCCTGAAGTTGGTCTATAGATTTCTAGACAAATGAACTTCTACTCTGCTCTAGAAATTAGTTAGAATTTTAAAAAAAAAATAATCTGGTAATAATTTATCTAAGTAATAGAGACGGAAAAATTCTAAGATCAAAAATGAGCACGTTAATACCATGATATTACATGGCATAACATAAAAATAGTTTGACACAAATGTATGCGCTAGTTTTAAGGTAAATGGACACACTGCTAATAATTCTATTCATTTATAATAGAGCACATTTCATCCCATGTGATAGTTGGTAACTTAGGTTAAAACATTGGTTAAACCAGTGTATTTAAAAAGTCACACATGTCTAGCATAATATTTTAATTAATATACACATATGACATTTATCTACCAACCTTTGATGTATTCTATATATCTTTTTTCTAAAAGAAAATCATGGATAGATGGATTGGCATGAGAACTAAAAGATACTTGCAAAGTAATCTGGATGCAAAATTATTTCAAATTGTTAAATTCTTTTAGAGTTGTATTGCCCATGGCTATACATGTTCATGTATATGCTATATATACCTATACATGTTCATGTATATGCTATATATACCTATACATGTTCATGTATATGCTATATATACATATACATGTTCATGACATGTGTGTATATACACACATGGACACACACATCTGCAAAGTTTGCAAATAGGCAATAATATGCAACATATTGCTGATGAAAGCAGTTGTATTTAGTAAAAGAATAAAGAAAAGCAAGACATGATTCATTATAAAATTCAGAATTGTTTCATATAGGAGATAAGTAGGAAGTAGAGGAGCAAAAATACTGTAGTATCCCAAGGTGGGGGTAATCTCGGTAATATATCTTATGGTATGGTAATGTATCTTAACCATGTTCACTTTTAAATTGTATGTGGATTTGATATACATTTTGTGTGTATGGTATATTTCATAGTACGAAATGTTTACAAAGTAAATGGAAAATTAAGAAAAAATTATTTTGTAATGAAAAATCTTAAGGCAGTTTGGCTACAAAGAGAAGAGGGTAAATAGGGTGTTGTTTGAGATGATACATCCAAAATCAAATGCAAATCTGGTTCTTGTCACTCATTCAGTCAAACCCTTCAGCGGTTTCCCATCCTCTTCCTTGACACCCTAGGCCAGGATAAGTTCCTCTGGTCTATCTTTTCAAAGCCCCTCATTTGACAAGTGTAACTGTGAGTTACTTAACATGTAAGCGTGCAGTCAGTCTGTTTTCCACCTGAAACTATCTGTATACTCTATGAGCACAGGGGTCGTGACTGCGTCCTTCTCTCTATAAACTTTTAAGGTTCCTCTGTGTGTATTATTAGCTTCTCAACCAATGTCGGATTATTGAATGAATTAACAACAAAAAATAAAACCTAAGTTCCAGAGCCCAGATAATCTGAATGTAGACCCATAGTACCATGGGATGAAACTCTCTTAGCACCTCATATATACCTCTCTCCCCAATACCTCATATATATCTGGCAGTAAGCAGGAATGAGAAAACTGCCTACATCATGTGACTTGGGGTTAACTGTTAACTATTTTTCCCCACTTGAAATATAAATTTCTATAATTTTATCCCCCACAAATTTTATTATTTTTGAGTCATGTTTTTGAGTTAATGTTTTACCCTTGTTAACATACAAATAACCTTTCATGAAATGTTCATGAAGTTATTGTAAGCTATTAATTGGTAAACCATTGATAAACATTGTTAAACTGTTGGATCCTCTTCAACCTGAAGCTCTATGAGCATCTTTCCAAAGCTGTGATAAATAGATAAGCCATGATGGAAAGGTAGGTCATTGCTTAGACAAAGTCCTCATATATTGGACAGTAAATTAGTAAAAGGGGAGGAAAGGCTGAGTGAGAAAATGATAAGAATAATTTTTATCTATTTTTTAATTATAAGAAACTTCATCTTGATTATATAAACACAAATGGACAATGAGATTAAGATGGCAGATAGGAGGCAGGACTAGCTTGCAGCTCCCATTTGGGCGAAAAATCCCGATTTTTTGACATTCAAGTTTTCTGCATTCTGGACTGAGAATACATCAGCTTTAAAACCATAATACCTAAATAATAACCCTAGATCTGATACTTAGAAGTTAAGCGAGCATGGTCAAATACTTGAATTATGTAAATCTTACTTACTGGAAACTCACAGAGTTGGTATTAGCTTTGAATGAAGTATATTTCTAATGTATTCAATAAAATAGCTATTACATAGTAGATATTCAGTAAATGTTATTATTACAATAATATTGTCAAAATGATCTTTAATGTGAATAAGTGGGACCAAAACTGGACAGGTTCTAATTGCACAGAAAGCACAGGTATAACACAGAGCTCCAAAGAAGTCAGATCCAAAATACAGATGGCAGTGGCCATCACAGAGACTTTCAAAAATGACGGTGTTAAGTCAGCAACTAAAATAAGAGTCTGCTTCTCTGAAAGCTTTTACCTGGGTACAATTTGGCCCATAGATAGAGCCATAAGGCTTTCACCAGTGAGACCACAGACAATTAGTTCAGTCTCAGAATGATTTGTAATCAGAAGGGAAGATGAAAAGAATACTAAATGGAAATCTACAAAAGGCTTATGAGTCCTGACACCAGTGTTCTGAGTCACCCTGAGAAAATAAACCATTAAGGTTCATTTTCTTTGGTTATATTAAAACAAAACAAAACAAAAAAACAAACAAACAAAAAAAACAGGGCAAGAAAGTACCAGCTCAAACATCTACTGTTATTTTCACTCCTCTGATCTGAATATTCTGTGAAATAATTTATTGCGTATTTACATCATAGATCATTGGATAATTTATATTAGGTTTTAAAAATATTTGAAAGTAGCTCCTTAGCAACCCCAGATTAGGAATGACTAGATGAGATCATTCCCATGCTCTCTTTTAGCTCTCAAAAAATTTATGATTTTAATATAGTTTATCAATACACCTATGTGGCTACCTCACATCACAATTTGCTAGGGACAAAAAACACTTTTACTTTGCTTTTTATTATCATATATGTGTGTGTGTGTGTGTGTGTACATATATATATAAAGATTTTAAGGTAATCACAGCTAGTGGCATAAATGCAACTAGGATGTAAAATAAACCTTTACTACCTTTCAAATGGTCATTTTTTTTCTCTTTGTTTCTCAGACTAGCACATAGCTTTCAGTCTTCTCAGGAACCAGAACACACATAAAAGTAGTTTTTGTATGAATACACTAGGCTTTTATGTGAATCATTAAATTCACATCAGACTTCTCAAGTTGTAAAATCGAAGGAAAGAAACCAAATCAAGTATTTTAAAAAGTCAATTTTATTTGGCCCAAAAGGAAATGCCTTCTTATTATACAGACCAGAAAGGTACATAATGACTGGAGTACTAAAAAGTCAATCTGTCTACCTGCAGATTAAATCCAAACAAAAGACGAATGATACATAAGGAGAGTGTGTCTTTCAGAAGTTAGAATTGGAAGGGATTTTCAATATCTTGACTCGAAATAAAGGTGGAGAAACTGAGCTCAATTAGTGGACTGGCTTGATGTGCTCTATATTTAGATCACATCTAACTATAAAGCCTAAGACGCCCATTACTCTTAGTAGGAACAGAGAAATCCTTCAATGGAGATATTAAGAATATGGTAAATATCCATCTACCTGGAGTCATCTGAGTTGTAGATATTAGGAAAAAAGTTAGAAGCCAATATTATTTTTAAAAACTATTTTAAAGGTTACAGTTTGACTTGATTCAGCAAACACATGTGGTGTTCCTTATAGTTTTGTGCTATATGTAAGGCAGTTCAGGGAAGAGAGAAACTATAGCGTCCCTGCATAAAATGATTAGAATGTAGAAAGAACTGTAATCAAATAAATATAATAAGTGCCCTTAGAGAAGAACAAAAAAGGCACAATTAGATTTTTAAAAAGAAGAGAGTGTATCTGAATTAAACAAACACAGTGATCTTCTATGAATAAGGAAGAGAATAACAATAATAATGATAAGAAACAGTTATCTAATGTCTACACATCAAGCACTGTTAAGTGTTTTCACACATACTGTCTGATTTAATCCATATATTAATTCTTTAATGTAGCAAAATATGACGCACATTTTTTAGAAGTGAGAATGTTACATGCCTGAGATCACACATCTTTAATGAGCGGAACTAGAACTCAAACTCAATTTCAGAAAGTTCCATTTCAGACAGACTCAGTATATTTAAACTTGAAATTATACTGCAAAACCAATGTGCTTTAAAAGCTGAATAGTTTGGTGGGAAGGGTTGCCTGTTTTTCTTTATTTACTTTAATCCAAGGAAAATCCACATACCAAGCCTCAGCACCCTAAAAGCATAATTCCATTGAAAAGCCTAGCTCCAGTTAGACTGCAACTCAGGAAATACGTATAGAAATGTTGTGTTGTATAAAATGTGTTGTGCTTGAAAGAAATAGGTTAAAATGGACTTTGGAGATCAGACTTGGAAATGTCTGCTTACTTTGTAGCAAATGGAGATACCAAAGAAGTGGAAGACCCCTTCGAGAGGGACCGTGGTTCACTTTGGTATTAATCCTGCTTAACAAATTGCTTCAAAACTTAGTACATAAAAATAATTTTCTTTTACTTCCTATTTTCCTATTTCTGTAGGTCAGGAATCTGCAAGTTGCTTACATAGATGATTTGTATTGAAAGTGTCTCATGAGGTTGCACTCAAGTTGTCATCTGGGCTGCAATCTCAACGGAAAGCTTGACTGGAAAACAGTTCAGTTCTAAGCTCAGTCAAGAGGCTGCTGGTAGGTGGACTTCAGTTTCTTGCTGAATGTTGAACTGAGAGCTTCAGTTCATCACTGGCCTTTGGCCAGAGACAAATTCAGCACCTTATCACATGGACCTTACTATAGCTCAGTTTTGGCATAGAAGCTGGCGTCCCTTAGAACAGGTGATGAGAGTGTGTGTGTGAGAGAGAGACAGAAAGCGAGAGAGAGAGAGAGAGACTTCACCTTTTATAATAAGAAGAGACTTACCATAAATCCTGCCATATTCTATTCTTGAAGGTAAGAGTATCAAATATTAATTTTTAATCATCAGAAGTTCCCTATATATACTTTTATATCAGATGAATAATAACCATCCAAGACTCTTATTTGTCTATTATATTCTTAACTATCTTTGTTGACAACCCTTTTCTTTTCTCTGAGACCAAGACACTCCTGCTTCAAAAGCTTAGACCATGTTTTCCTTGCTCAGGTACTTGAAAAAAATCCTGTATTTACTATGTAAGTACTTCCTGTCTTTTCAAAAAGTGGTTAATTCACATCTTAGCTTTCTTATCTCTAGAATTAATACATCCTAGGAAATGTAAGAATTAGAGGATTGTGGCTCTGGAAAAGTCAAGGGATCATCTGCTCTCAATAAGACTGCTTAAACTATACCAGAAAGATATATTTAGACCCTAGAGATTTTCTGATCTGTTTCATTTCATGGATGAAGATACTAAAGGGCAAAGATGTAACACAATTTACCCAATCTGTGGTAATAGTAGTTGACTAGATATTAGGATCTGCATCTGTTTCACTTTTATCTGATTGTCATTTCATGTGCTTTTTAACTATTGATTTCTTTCTTCACCTTTCTCAAATCGCAATTATTTTAAATTTAATCTATTACTTCTATAATTCCTACTGTGTCATTTTTGGTGAGGGCAATGGTGGTCTGGAAACAGTTTAATATTGAATAGAAATGATAGCACACCTACACTTTGTTTTGGAGCATACATCCACAGTCTGGATTTCAACATGAGTGCTGTATCTTATGTAACCTTTGCTCTGAGGGAGAGAATAGTAGCTGAAAATGAAAGGTTAGCATGTTGGAAGGCTTTTAGCATTACTTCTCTCAGAATGAAATCTGAGAACTACTTAGAAGGCTTTTAAGGAAGAAATAGTGACAGAGGCCAAAGTTCATTAGTCAGAATTTTAGGACGTAGTCAAAAAGTTGAGTAACTTAGAGATATTTTAAGAGGTGAGATCGCTCAGGCCAGGTATCTTGTTGCCCAAAACGAGGCAAGCAGTATAAAATCTATTCAGGCTTGGGCTAGACAAGTTTTTACTTTGTTTTAATAGAAAGAATCTTTTGCCTCTTTTCTGCACCCTGTCCTCCCTCAAGCTCCACATAAGGACTAAACTCTCACACCTCCCCCGACATGAGGGCATTATACTTTCCCTAGCTTGCCACTGACAAGGCTCTTGGTCTATTCTGTAATGATTAAGCCTCAAATTTAACATCTCTGGCATGGAGACCATTATGTTTTGATTATTAATGGATCCCTTGTGCTAAGACAGTGCCTAGCTTATAACAGGAGCTCAATAATGAATGTTAAGTGATGGAAAACTTACAGAGCGTCGTCTATGTAATGACCGAGGTCAGTAAGGCACTCACTGATAACCAACTTTTCCACGATTATCTCCCCTTCCTTTACTTTAAACAATTATTATTTGTCTTAAATAACCCCGACAGATGCCATTCTACTTAAAATCAAAAACAATTCCTTTTATGACTGATAATTTGTTACATATCAGAGATAGTTGAAAGCATTTGGAAATAATCTGGCTCAGAGCTAGGAATTACTGATTCAAATATTTCTGAAGCCATAGGTTAGTGTTTGAAGGGATTTTAAAGACTGCTCTGCTTTTCTCCATAATTTTGAAAAGAGCAAGCCTGGAGTACATAAAGTCTAGGTGATTTGTCCAGTGATCCTGAGGTCATCAATGAAATAGTAAAGATCAGAACATAGACTTGTTGAAAGCTTGTTCATTGTTCTTGCCATTTAGCTTATTATACACTCCAACATGTCTGATTCTTTGTGAAGCAAGTGAAAGAATCCTTAAAGGTTGATAGGTTTATAAACAAGAGAGATAAAAACATGAAGAGTCAACAATTGTGGAGTAATTAAGCAAATAGTGGCACTCAGAAAGGAAACATACCATGCTTAAGACATTTTTCTATCTCAAGGTAAAGAAAAACTGAAATTTCAGGAGGTATCACCAATTGTTTCACAATTATAGTTACTAGACTTCATTTCTTATGAATCAGTAGGCCTTGAATATGTCTCGAAGTAGAGGAAGATATAAAAAGTAGAGATGATATCTGATACTTTTCTACAGAACCATGGAAAGCTTTTTCTACATATCGAGTAAGGAAAGCTGTATGGATTACTTACATTAGAAAAAAAAAAAAAGGCTTCTTATAAAATGTATTTAGATTTGTCCTTGATGTGAGAATTATTATTGATATAGAGTATGTATATTTGTCCATGTGCCTAAATGTACCTAGGTGACTTTCATCTAATTTTTTCCCACATGAAGACTGGAGAAGTATGAGAAAGGCAAAGGCTTATGTTTTCACACTGGTAAATGCAGGCCAAATGCGGGCCCTCACTATCTTGAGGCAAGGCTGGTCTTCTGAGAAACATACACTGGCCCTTCTTCATCTGAACCTTCAAACCACTTCAAAGTGTGTATTTCTGAAAACACACAGCACAGACTGTGGGAAATATGATGTCTGAAGGTGACACAGGAGTTAAGAAGAATTACTTAGGCAGATAGTGAGGGTATGGAAATCTTCGGTAAGGTTTTCCTTTTAATGAAAAGCAGACTCAAATCATTTTCTAACAAAGAGCAGCCTGTAAAGTTGAGCTGCAGACAGACAAGCAAGCTGGGAGTTTGCCCGGCTGAATGCCGGCAGGAACTAACGACTACACATGCTCAAGATGGCGGCTCCACTTTCTCTTCTCTTTGTCAGTCACTTGTACAGTAAGGAGCAGACAAGATGGCACAGGCCTGGGAAAGTCTATTTGCATAATCAGATCAAGGTGGGGTGACCAGCCTTCCCTGCCCTATGCAAGCGTCACACTTCATCAAACCAATCTGTGAGCCCTATGCAGATCAGACACCACCTCCTCAAACCTGACCATGAAATCTAGCACATTCACCACCAGCCAGCCTTTTCCTCTTGAAAGTCCCCTCTCTCTCTCACTAGAGAGAGCGAGCTGTTTTTCTTTCTCTTCCTTTTGTCTATTAAACCTCCGCTCCTAAACTCGTGTGTGTCCGTGTCCTAAACTTTCCTGGCACCAGACGAACCCTGGGTATTTACCCCAGACAACCGTAGCTGCTTCAAAAGTATTGTGTCCTTTAGAGGAAGTAGCAGGGTCAGAGAGTGTATTTTTAAGACAGTACAGCAAATCAAAGCAATGAGGATGCAGAAAGCTTTTAATTTTTCTTTCTTTTCCTTAGATTCCAGGAATTGCCTTATTCAGCATCCAGGTGATTTTCCACCCTGCCTCTTGTGCCCTGAGCCTTAATCACCTCTGATCATTCTCCATCCTTTAGGAAAGTGTATTGTACAAGCATGCACAGTGTTCATTGTGTGATGTTTAGTAAAATTTGTAGATAGGGCCATCGATGGGTATACTTTTCTCTGCATGACCCCTTTGGTGAGGTCAGCACAGTGATGGCTAAATTGGATCGGGGGAATTTGCCCTGGGATTCCCAGTTATTGAGCCTCCATAGAGAAAACAGTGGCACCAAGAGGGGGGCAAGCAGTGCAAAAATCATCTGCAAAGTGAAATGACTCAGGCACAATTGTCTGGCAAACCATCCTTTGCACAAACGCCTGAGAGAAGGTGACTGATGAAAGAGATGAGGTTAATATATAGGGTTACAAAATACACTCCAATTTTCACAATTGTTAAGTGGGGAGAAAAGCGGAACACAAAACTGTATACATAGTATAATGGCAATGTAAGTGAAATGTGTTGTCTCTCTGTTTATATGTATACACAGACACAGACACACACACTATATATGTTATATATAAATAGGTAATTTGTCTACACATAAAGTTATATGTACATGATTATAATTACATGACAGATAAAATAATTTTGTACACGTGTCTCATATGCCTCACATATGTGTTACACATTTATATATGTCATATATGTATACATAGATATATATGTTACATATATGTATATATGACATATGTCATATATAATTATAATAAAAATACAAATAAGTATATAAATACTATATACAAATAATAATTTAAAACTTAGTACTTTAAAATTTTAACAGTGGGGTTTTATATCCAAAATTTAACATTACAAAGCATTTTAATGTCAGTGCTATCTAAATTCTCTATAATTGGCATCTATTTATTTTGTATTTAGAAGAAACAAATAATATTTTAAATACTGACTATAGTCTGTATTCACATAGCCAGATAGTAGTATCTTCAGAGAAAACCTGACAATATCCAAAGACCTTATCCATTATAAATTCCCACTTGCCTGCATTAAAACCAGCCTGAGGTACCTGACAAAGTGAAAAGCCATTAAAATGCAGTAATTAAATCTAGCCTCACACTAGAGTATCATAAAGTTTATTTGGTTAATTCTTTTTAGCGTGGTTATTTCAGGAGAAAACAAATGATAATTAAATAAATAGCTACTATTAATCCTCAATTCAGTTTCTGCTCCACTCAGGTCTCTGCTCATCCCCGAGACCTTTGATCTGACAGCATGTGATGCTGCTGCCCATCCTATAATACAGACAACCTTCCAATTCAAGTGGCCAGTTCTCCAAGTTACAGTGCCAGGAAGATTTCCTGTTTATGGCTCTTGCTTATTTTTCTGTATTTATTTATTAACTGTATCTGTCATTGGCACTTTCTCAGATATCATCTTACTTTCTCTGTATTCCTAGTGCTGTTTATGCTGACAGCTATACAATGATTTCAGATATCAACTATATCATATGCACCAAGAAGGTCATGAGCTCCTTCTTGACAGAAATTCTGTTTCATATATTTGGTCTTTGTAGAAATGCCATGCCTTCCAGGTAATTTCTTACTTCATTCCTCTAGGTAACCTCTTATTTCTTCAGGCATTTGATGTGTGGCTGTCACACAGCAAACACTACATCATGGCCTGTGTTATAGCTACTAATGCCACCCACTTTGAGATAACAAGCACTTGAGTGATGGAGTGAAAAGAGCACTGATTTAAGAGGCAGATGACCTGATTTACATCTAGGCTATACCATCTATTAACTGAATGACTTTGAGGAAGTCATTTTGACTAGATAACTTTGGTTTGATTGTTTTATATGCCTGCAGAATTTATTCTGGAAGTTCAATAAGGTAATGTACACAAAACCACTTGCTAAACTACAAAGTACTTAAAAAGGTATATGCAATAGGTTTGCGCCATTTTCCGTACTTGAAGTTTGAAGTATGGTTGATTATACTTTGGCCTCCAGAACAAGCCATGGTACCTACTGAGTACTCCCATTAATATTTTAAGTTAAATCAATAATTAGTCCATGAGAAATTCATGCAATGTTGACCAAATAGAAAATTTTAAAAACAATTCTACCTTGGGAATCCTTTTTAAAGATGAGATTTTTTTCAACTTTCTTAAAAAATAATGTTTTGATGTGTCTCCTGTGCCTCACACCCATTTCTTCTTATTGCTGGCTTAGGGAAAGCCCACTGCATTCATGGACAGATTGCTTCTGTCTCAGATAGATGTCTTCCATTTACAACCAGTCCTCATGCATCCCCATATTTCTTATTGATGGCTTTTAAAAAGCAAGCCAGCCCTTTATCCCAGCACAGCCACCGTGGTTCTCCTTTTGGATCTTGTTCATCTGTTTACAAGGCAACAAAACAGACATAAACATCTTTGGCACAGCTCAGTGGTGGAAAAATACGACAGTAATAATCTTGGTTTTCAGGCAAGTAGTGAATGGTATATCTCTATCCCTGAAGAGAGGACATTAGAAACGATTACAACATCCAGCTGCCGTATGACCCACCTCGCATAAATGATGCTGACAAGAACTAGGAGAAAAATTTATTTTGCAGTTTTGATTATTTTTCAAATGGTGGTAACAGCTAAGATAATAGAGCAAGAATAGTAATAAAAGTAATATCTATTCCCATTTCAGAATACATTTTCACATTTCTATATCTTACTGAATTCTCATAAAGATCCCTCAAGTTAAGTAGGGCATTGATTATCAGGCCAAGTAGTAGATGAGGAAACTGACGTGCCAAATATGTTTTTCATGCTCCCTTTCATGATTTGTGAAGTTTATGTAAAGATACGTAGTGAGTCCTGTGGTCCAGCCCTATATTCCAAAGAAGGTTTCTGCCTTCAGCAGCCTGTGTTTCAGTAAGTGGGAACTGATGCCCAAATAAATGAATAGCATGTAAGATATTCAGATAGTTGCTGGAAAGGAAGGTAGACAGAGGGGCTTCTTTGAGAGAGGGTGGTCAAGAAAGTTCTCTCTGAGGGGCAAGTCTTCAACCTGAGATGGGAGAGGGAAAAGATAGTCAACAGGAAATATTTTGAAAAATAATTCCAGGAGGGGGCGGAGCAAGATGGCCGAATAGGAACAGCGCCAGTCTCCAACTCCCAGCGTGAGCGACACAGAAGACTGGTGATTTCTGCATTTTCAACTGAGGTACTGGGTTCATCTCACTAGGGAGTGCCAGACAATCAGTGCTGGTCAGCTGCTGCAGCCCGACCAGCGAGAGCTGAAGCAGGGCGAGGCATTGCCTCACCTGGGAAGCGCAAGGGGAAAGGGAATCCCTT
>NW_012101909.1:4609034-4613266 GCF_000951045.1 Mandrillus leucophaeus
GATGGGTGCAGCACAGCAACATGGCACAAGTATACATATGTAACAAACCTGCACGTTATGCACATGTACCCTAGAACTTAAACTATAATAATAATTTTAAAAAAAGTTTAAAAAAATAAAAAATAAAATTAAACTTAAAAAAATAAATAAATAAATAAATAAAAGAAAAATAATTCTAGGAAAAGGAAATTATAAGCAAAAGGCTGTGAGACATCTAAGAGCTTGATGCTCCATAGAAAGAGATAGAAATCTGTGTGGTTATAATCTAGTAACAATGGAGAAAGACACACATTAAGCTGAAGTGCATAGGCAGGTGCCAGATTATGCAAAGTTTATAGGCCATGATAAGAGTTATTATGGTAATTTATTGTGAACCATCTAGAAAACTGGCAAAATCCTATTTAATCATAATGTTTTTATTAGATAATACTGTCTTTTGAAGTTTTACACTTAATTTTCTCATCCTGTGTATAATGGATTGGGAATAAAACTTATACAAACCTCGAAACAACTGAATAATCATTTCTCCTTTTCTGTTTTTCAGGAAAGTATTATATGTTAAAAAATATCTATTTCTTTAAAAGCTTGGTAGAAGGCGTGTCAAAACTATTTACACCAAGAATTTTTATATTTGGTTAAGGAAGGAAAGTAGCTTTTTTACATAATAAAATGTCACCATCACTAAAAGTTATTGGCCAATTTGTCATTTTTAAAGTTATTTTTGCTTGTAGTTTGTAATTTATTTTTTTTTTTCTGGGAAATTCATTGTCATATATTTTATTATATTTTATATTTTGTTATACCTAACTTGTTTTTTAAATTTTGTTTTAATTACATCTGTTTTCTGATTATTTCTCTTGTCAAAAACTTATCTATTTAAGATTAAAAGAACTAAGAGATCTTTTCAAAGAAATGGTTTATTATTTTCTTCCTATCTTTCCTACTTTATTGTTGTTCTTTCCCTTGAGTGTACATGACGTAGCACTCACCACGTAAACAAATATAGCTTCATGTCATTCTTTTAATGGCTGTATAATACTTCATTAAAATAATTTAGCATAGTTATAATAATTTCTCTAATAGATTGCTTCTCATTTTTTCTTATTGTAAATTATTCTGAATACTTGTTCTACTACTTTATTAAGAAAAAATCCTGCAAGTTCATTTAGAAAATCAGAGTGAATACATTTCAGCTTTTAATGCATGTTACCAAAAATTTATCTAGAAATACGGAGCAAATAACACTCTTCCCAACGTACAAAGAAGTGCTTAAGCTGTTATTTCTTCTCACATTTTCCAGGGTTCAGTGAACCTTTGGTTATCTCAAAACAAAAGAAAATGTCCTGTTATTGTCATCCATGTTACCTAGCACAAAATGCAAATCCCTTCAAATACTTCCAATGCTGTCCTCCATCTCCCCACTCTCCACATCCATGCTGACTTTGTCTCTTTGGTTTCTCTCTTCTTTCACGGGGATTTACTCCAGCCACAGTAGATCTCTCATTCTTCCTTACCCTAAGCAAGCTTCTACCTAGGGTTTTTGTACGTACTGCTCCATCTAACTAGAATGTCCTTCCCAGGAAGCTAACGTGAATACATTAGCTTGTATTAACAATTTTCATGTCACTTTTTCTAGAAGGACTTCACTGAACACCCTTTTTTTTTAAGGAACTCTACTTCCTAATCATATCCACACTGTGATGTTACAGCTGACTTAGAAATAGCAACTTGAACTCATGATTTGAAAAAAATACATCTTTACTAATCCAACAAAATTGACAAAGAGCTATTATCTTATCCAAAGTTGATATATACCCTAAGCATCTAGACGTTTGTTTCTAATATAATTTTCAACTAAAAGAATACTGGGTTCCTGGGGAAAATGTCTTGTTTCCATGTGTAAGGCAGGAATAGTAGAAGGGGTGTATGGTACACTTCGCGCAAAAAAAAAAAAGAGGAAAGCTTTCAATCATCATTTGATCATGCCAAAAGAACCAAGGTGCTAGCTTGAAGGAGGTTTCATAGAATAATGTTGTGATAATGTGAACACTGAAAAGATAAGAATGATTGTATTGATTGAAATGTATTGAATCAATGAAAGGTAATTTGTTCCTAAGGATCCTCAAATTCATGAAAAATAATATGCAAGATATAAAATTACCTCTGATACTTATGTAACATAAAAATCTTGAATTTAGTTGAATCTTTAGAATTAACTTTCTTTAGAACTAACTTTATAGGAGATACAAGGATAAAGAGAACATCAAATGATACCACAAGGAAGTAATCACAAAAAACCAAAATGAGCAATTTACAGATCAATTAGCAGAATGACATTGCATTAAAGACTGTTGAAGATTGAAAAAAAAAATCTTACTGTATATAGCAAAATGTAGTGTACAGTTTGAGTTGGATTATGACTGGGAGAGGTGAGCAACAAAGGAAATCTTTGGACAGAGAGAGGTATTTTAGTAGTTATCAGGTTGTTGAAGAATTAGTGCTACTGTTGCTAAGTTGATTCTATCATTTTATCCATGTAAAATGACTTATTTTATAGAAAAACACCCTGAAATATTTAAGGATGAATTTTTATTATGACTATAATTGGCTTAAAATTTATTTAAAATACTTTGGCATACGCATTAGTGAGTATGTGTGGAAAGGGAAGATTGGTGTTCATTTTGGTCTTACATAGCAATGTGGTCAATTGATTTAATTCTTGACCACAAATGATGATACAATTTCACTTTTGGCTTTTGGTAAATATATCTTAACACTCAGTCATTTGGTATTTTAGCTAAAATGTGTATTTGTTGTACCTCAAGTTAGAATAATGAATCCTAGAAATATCTTTGCACTAGTAAAATTAGCAACTCGTTAATTAGCATAAACATGTAAAATGTGTAAGTTTTTTGGTGAAATTAATGGTGGTTACACACATAGACTATCTAAAACATTGATACAGTCTGTATTGTTGCCTGCATAGAGTATAAAAATCTACTGAATTCTTCATTGTTCATGACTTACAACCACTCCCTAGGTTTGATTCCTAATTGATCTTGTGTTTAAAAACTGGCTGTTGGTAACTATTATGGTTAGCTGCAACTTGCCCCTAATGTGTTGTCACATTTCTCTAAGTTCACTTTTCTTAATAAGGGCCATTAGAACTCACAGAGAACCAGATCTGAGATTTCATCGTGCCTAACAAAGAGGTTATATGCCTACTTTGTATCTCCGAGCTAATAAAACACCTGTAAGTGTGAGGCTGCATTTCCCCATAGTTGTGGGAGAAGAAAGGTGTGCTATTAAATTATGTATAGCTTTTTACCAGTATTTATTTTTACCAAAAAGATTGTGCTATTGTTCATGACTCAATTAGCCAGGTCAGTCAGCCTTCCTCAACAATTAATAAAAACTGTTTTCCGCTGGGTGTGGTGGCTCACATCTGTAATCCCAACACTTTGGGAGGCCAAGGCAGGCAGATCACCTGAGGTCAGGAGTTCAAGACCAACCTGGCTAACATGGCAAAACTCCACCTTTACTAAAAATACAAGACTTAGGCGTGGTGGCACACTCCTATAATCCCGGTTGCTCAGGAGTCTGAGACAGGAGAATCGCTTGAACCTGGGAGGTGGAGGTTGCAGTGAGCTGAAATTACACCACGGCACGCCTGCCTAGATGACACAGCCAGACTCTGTCTCATAAAAATAAATTTAAAAAATGAAAAATAAAAAATGTTTTCATGCATGCAAGCACACACACACACATACACACTATCATCACATGATTACTTCTCTCTCTGTAGTAGTTCTTACCTCTTACATACGCTATAATTTGTACACAAATTATAAAATATTGGGGTAAACCAAATAGAACTATGGCATAACATGGATACCCTCTTTTTATCTTCCAGGATGACAATATTTGGTTATAAAAGTGGGTCAAGTGAGTATAATTTAAATGAAATATCCATACTCTATACTATTACTGACATTAAGTACCACAAATATAGCTTCAATAACATAAATACCCTATGTCTACAAAAACGAAAATAAAAATATTAGCAGGGTATGTTGGTGCACACCTGTAGTACCAGTTACTTGGGAGGATGAGGTGGGAAGATCATTTGAGCCCAGGAGTTCAAGGCTGCAGTGAGCTGTGATCATGCCACTCCACTTCAGTTTGGGTGGCAGAATGAGTGAGACTCTCTCTCTCTCTCTCTCTCTCTCTCT
>NW_012101909.1:4613641-4627263 GCF_000951045.1 Mandrillus leucophaeus
AATATATATGTGTGTATATATATAATATATATATGTGTGTGTCTATATATAGTATTTAGTGTATGTACACACACACACTAAATAACATAAATATAAACCATACATTAATGTAAAAAAATAAGTATGGTACCTTTCCCTACCTCCTTCTTCTTTCCTCCTTTCTCTTTCCCTTCTTCCTCTTCTGGGTTATGTTTTTTTGAAAGGTGTGCCAGAGTGCGGGTCATGAAGCTTGCCCAGCACTGAACTTTCTATTCTGTGGCTGTTAAACTGTTCATACACAGGGGAGAACTAGCAAATATATAAAAACTGTGATAATTATTTCATCTAGACTCCTCACTGTACAAACATGAAAAGATGAATACTAGAATAAACACTGTGATGTTGAGTTGAAATTAGGGGGAGTGGGGTGAACTTATATTTGGCACACAGATAGACAACTAGATAAATAGAAGAAACAAATATATGTATGTGTTTATGTATGTGTGTTTGATTTCTAAACCTGTAGTCCCAGCTACTCGGGAGGCTGAGGCAGGAGAATGGCGTGAACCCAGGAGGCGGAGCTTGCAGTGAGCTGAGATCTGGCCACTGCACTCGGGTGACAGAGCAAGACTCCGTCTCAAAAAAAAAAAAAACAAAAAACAAAAAACAAACAAAAAAAAAACACTCTTCTCTACTAAAAAATAAAATAAAAAAAAAAAAAGAAAGGTCTTTGGAGATATGGCTGACTCCAAAACTGAGGCCACAAAAAATAGCAGATTAGTCCAGAAGAAATGGTACCAGATAGTAGGAAAGTACTCAGAAAACGATGGGCATATACCTAAAAGACAAAGGAGCCATCTTGAAGGGGACTCTTATTGTATTGACTAAAACAAAAATAAATTGAGCCTTCAAAATAAAACCTCAAGTACATATATATGTAAAAACGTCATACACGTGAGGCTTTATTGTATTTATATATATATAAAAAAATAGTTTTACATGATAAGAACCCATCATTTTATTCTGATATCAATAAATGAATAAAATTGAATAAATGGAGAAGAGACAGCTCTACCTTACAGCATAAGTCCTAGTATCTTCTCATAAAATACTTATCACTTATTTATTAATAATTTATCATACTTATTACTAATTAACTTTACAGTGGAGAAACAAGGCTGACACTATGTCAACCAAGTAATAAAAGTTAATATCCCTAGTAATGGAACAAATTGACATCATGTGCTTTCTGATATAATGCAATGAAGAAAACATAGCATCACTTGTAATGAATTGCTGCCTCTCCCAATTTTTTATTTGTTTACATATAAGTTATGCATAAAGTATGAGGAAACCCACTGAAATGTGAATTGAAGGAAATTCTACATAGTAACAGGCCTATACTCTTTAAAACAGGCCTATACTGTTTTAAAGTATATAAAACATATACTACATCAATGTTCGTGAAAGACAAGGAAAGGCAGGCAATATTCAAGGACAAAGGAGATTAAGTGTTTATGACAACTAAATGCAACACATGATTCAGGAGATTGTAAATATAATTCGGAGAAGTGGTAAACTTTGAACGGGGTCAGTTGAAAAGATGGTAACATTGGTTTGATAATTTTTTTATTTTGTTGGTTGTACTCTCATTATGAAGAAAATGTCTCTCTTTTTAGCAAGTATACATTGAAGCACTGAGGGCTAATAGTGTGCCATGCCCATAGCTCACTCTCACATGGTAGAGAAAAAGTGCAATATACAGAGAAAACACTAAGGCAAATCTGGTAGATGTTAACATTGAGGGAAACTATGTAAAGGGCATATAGAGGCTCCTTGTTCTATTGCAAATTTTCTGTGAATTTGAAATTCTTTTAAAATAAATTGTTAAAATAAAGAGAACTGCTAGAATAATCTGTTTTATAACAATTGCAGAAGCAGTTGTTATCACTTTCTAATAATTTGGGGATCTCTAATGAAGCTAAAATGGAATTCTTATAAAAACCTTCTGCTGTTACTGCTGTTTCAACCACAGAAATATCAATCATTGTAAGGTATTGAGCATTTGTTATTATAAAAGCCGTTATACCCTGAATCCTTACTCTAATGCCTTCCAAAACTATGTAAAACTCCACTCATCAATAAATCCCATATAAATAGAGGACAAATTGCTCTGTTATTTTAAATCTAAATTAGATGCATTTAAATAGGTTAAATGCAGTATATAGAAGTATACCTAAGAAACAAATAATTCATTAGCTAGCCATGTTTTCCTTTCTTGTCTGTTTCTTTAAAAATCAATAAAACTAAAGGAACACCAAAAAAGTATGTTTGCTCACCTGCATTTTGACTTCTGTAACCATCTCCAAAGGATATATAAGAAACAAATAAAGTAGATTAAAATCTTCTCTTTAGTCATTTGTCATCAATTGCGATATCTTCTTCTCTCAAAAACTCACAGTAAACTTCTTCTCAGAGCAAAACTGATAATGTCCAGATAATAAATTTTCTAAAATTGCACCAAGTTATGTAGGTGCAAAGATGTGTGAAGAAAAAAAAAAAAAAACATGTTTCAGCCTAGAATTGAGGCTGACTTCAGATTCCCACTGTGCTTGCTCTATAGCATCTGTCAAGGCTGTGCTGGCTGGCTGTATTTTCAAAATATGGATAAATCAAACTTAGGGTACCTTCCTAGGGCAAATTGTGAAATATCCACTCACTGTCTCTGAAGCCGTCTTTTACATTCAAGTTCATTACTCATGAGATTTCATGTTGTTGTTGTTAAGTGGTGGTGAACTGCAATACAAAGATTGCAAAGGAAAAGTGTTTCTTTCTTTGAGATTCCACAGTAATTTTCACACTACATACACTGCTCTTTCTATTCTGTATTTTGTTAATGGTAAACATATCTGTCACCTCAACTGGGATGAGCACTTCTTGAAGAAATGAATTATGTCTTATTTATCTTAGTATTTGCAGAATTTTGCACATGTCTGGTACACATAGGCACTTAATAAACATTTGTAGAGATGAATGCAGGGTATTTGTTCTCTATGGAGACAGACAAAACTTAAACACTAAATTTCGAGAGAATAGAATGCCCTCAAAAACAATAAATCATAAAAATGGCTTTATAACAAAGTAGATTGAGCTCTGACCTTTTATTTACATTTTTCTCTAGTGGGTTTTGTCCTTAATAAAAATTACCACGTTAAATTAAACAGGAAATATGAGGAAGATGCTGAGAGGTTATGTGAGATGTCAAAGAAAGATGCTAAGTGGGTATGTCTGGCCTTTTTCCCTGAAAATGTTCATTAATCCGTTCTTATTTTAATCCCAGGAGGACAAATTAGAATTTAAAACGGGAAAGAATTATAGACACATTGCCTGAAGGTAATCTACAACTGCAACTAAATGTGTATCTACTCAAAATTCAAGATGACTATTCTTTGTTCTTTGCGTTTTTTTCACCCCAAAGGCCAAGGCCTGTGAAGATACTGCTGCTTCATAGACAAATGTGCATACCCAAGGCTTTCTTTGCTGTTCTCTGTAGATAAGAAAGCTTTTTATATTAAATAAAACCAAGGCTCCTGGCAAATTTTACACTTGGGTCATTTGACTCAATTAGCTGAGAAAAAAAGAAACTAAAATTAATGTTTCTAGGAGCTTATCATTTTTAAACTATGAAGCCAGGATTTTTTTCAGAGAATTAAAATCAGTTATAAGAATTCAGGGGTAGCAATTTACATGCAATGAATCCATTTGGCAAGGTGAAGCTTTCCATTTACATCAGTCTATCATGACATGTTTGTATTCTAGTAGACAAATATTTAAGAACATGTGAAAAAGGCAAGGTCTTGGCTTAATCAACCATAGACTGTAGCATATATAAGACCAAAGACAGACCCTAAACAATCAATTTCAGAGTTACCATTGATTTTTGAAGAAATGGTTAATTTCAAAGTTTTTATTTCTTTTCATGAAACACATTTCATACTCTCATAAAAGACTTCATTATAGAATACTTAAAACTTTGTCAATTGAATTCCATTTTCTTAGTTAATTGTCTTTGAAACCTCACATGTCAACCACTTAGCAAACTCCAATACGTAGACAGAAATAATTGGTGAATGAAATCAATTATAAAAGTATTGTGGAAAAATCCTATGGATATTTTTTTCTAATTTCGGGTCTAGGCTTTTCTGTGGGTCTTCCACAATCCCTAGGGATAATGTCCACAGTATGCCTCTCTTCTTAGTGGGGTGATGATTACAGTCACATGTCAGAAGGATTCTCTAGTTCATCATTACCCTATCCAAGGTGCTTGATTTTTCTTGCAACAACTTCATTTTATTTTCTGATTCATTATCTAGTGTCTTTCCTGAAATCTCAATTCTAATTATGGTGTTCCCAAGTTTTCCTTGGCTTGTGACCACATCCCTTCAATCTCTGCCTCTGTGATGACTTTGCTTTCTTCTTCTTTTTTTTTTTTTTTTTTTTTTTTGTCTGTGCCTTCACCTTTTCTGTGTGTCTCAAATATTCCTTTGCCTCTGTATTATGAAGAAACTCATCACTGGATTTAGAGTAAACTAGATAATCCTAGATAAACATCACTTCTAAAGATCTTTAACTTAATCATCTTTTCCCATAAAAGGTGCTATTCACTCTTTTACTGTAGAGATGCTATTCATAAAGTCTGGGTATTAGAATGAAGATATATCCTTTTGAGGATCACCTTTCATTCCACAAAACCTTGATACCAAAACTGGACAAAGCCATTATTATATTGAAAACTATAAACCAAGATCCCCACGAAATTAACTAAAAAATTCCAAAGAAAATTTTATAATTTGAATATAACAATATGTAAAAAGTATATTATGATTAAAAGTAAGTAAGGTTTATCCTAGGAATGCAAGGTTGATTGAAATATGAAAATCAATTAATACAACTTACCATATTAATAGATTTTAAAACATTATGATTGTCTTAATAAACACAGAAAAAGTATTTGACAACTCTCAACATCTATTCCTGAGAAAACCACATAGCAAACCAGAAATGTAGGAAAAATTCCTCAACCTGATAAAGGGCACATACAAAAATATCAACACTCAATATCATACTTCATAATGTAAAGTAAATACTTTCCCTCTAAGATCAGAAAAAAGACAAGGTTGTTTACTTTCCTTACTTCTATTCAAGGATATACTGGAGGGTGAATTCCGTGCAATAAGGTAGGAAAAAGAAATGGAAGGAAACAGGAATGAAATCAAGGAAGTAAAACTCTCTTTATTCACACAAAATATTATGCATCTATTTAGAAACCTGTTTATCTATTATCTATCTATTCACACACCATATCTATCTATTTGGAATCCATTAAAAGGCTGCCAGAACCAATAAGAAAATTTGGAAAATTTTCAGAATACAAGATGGCTACATAAAAATTCAATTGGATTTCTATATACTGGCAATAAGCAATCAGAACTTGAAACTTAAAAGTAAAACTATGTATAATAAATTCAACATATTTGAAATATTTAGAAAAAATAAAAAAGTGATAATCCTGCATGCTGAAGATAATAAAACATTGCTGATAAAAATTAAGAAAATCTAAATAAACGAAGCAACCTTCTGTATGAGTCAGAAGACTCAATAATGCTAAGATATTAAATATTCTCCAAATTGACCTGTAATATTGAACTGACATATTCCTAATCAAGATTCTAGCAGACATTTTCTGTATAAATTGTGACACAATGATTCTAAAATTCATATGAAAATGGAAAGGTCCTAGAATATCCCTTAAAAACTTTAAAATAGAAGGACAAACTTGGAGGGCTAACATCACCTGAGTTCAAGATTTTTAAGATTGTGTGATACTGCCATTAAGACAGACAAATAGATAAATGAAACAGAATGGAAAATTCGGAAACACACCTACACATATATGTACAACTGACTTTTAAAAATAACTATGTAAATTTAGAAGAGAAGAAAACTCTTTTCAACAAATGATACTAGAATAATTAAACCTTCCATGCAAAAAAATGAACTTCAGTCTATACCTTTTAAACTATATAAAAATTAAATAAGATAGGTCATAGATGTAAATATAAAAAGTAAAATCATAAAATTCTAGAAGAAAACATAAGACAATATTCTGTGATGTGGATTAAGCAAAGAGATGTCAGATAAGACACCAGCAGACAAGACATTAAAAAACAAACTTGTCAATTAGGATTGGGATGACTGGCACCAGGCATGGGGCACAGGGCCAGACTCCTTTGCACTTGGGCTTACACAAATCTCTTTTGCTCCACTCTTTGGACATTTATTTCTTTTAATACTTTCCTTAGATGCCTCTCACTCCAGTGGTGAAATGAAGGCCTGGAGAAGTAATAATTTCAGAAGGGGCAAGTTGCAGTGTTACTGTCTTGGCACATTGATACAAGTTTCTGCTCCTAGAACACCCTCTTTCCATTTAAGGTAAGAGAGCGTTTCCTTAACTATAAATAGGAAGTTGGGAGAGCCAAGTTAATTTATATTGCACAAACTGTTTTTATCTAATGCAGTCAAGTGCAGAGATACTTGGAATCCACGTTGATTATGTAAATTGCTTATGAATGCCTAGACAGAGTTTGTGGGCAAGCAATCTTTTCTCATGGAAAGGAAGGCTTTATCGTTGTGCTCTTTCTTTTTTCCCTAGAACTACCTACAGAATCAACTGGGAACAGAGCCCCACCCTTTTTTTCCCCCAAACACAAAACCTTTGATTCTTTTCAGAATAAAATTTGGCAAGGCAAACAGAGTGAAAAAGCTTGAGAAAAGCACAGCCAATCTAGTTTAAGGTAAGTGTAGCAAACATGAAAATCCCCAGCTTATTCGAAGCAGGATTTCTTTCCATAGGCTATACCCTGCAAGGTCTGAACTGCCAAGTGTAGGTATTTGGATTTCATCTGTGAGAAATAAATACTTTTTAAGGGTTATACATTGGAGACAGATATGATAAATTTGGAGACTGAAGAAGATGAAGCTGGCAACAGTGTACTGATGGACCCTGGAGAGGAGGGAGTGAGTTAAAGTGTTTCCACATTCCACAAAAGCCCTCTGGCCTTCCCATGAGTATGAATTCTTTAGCAGTTTGCCAGGTGCCATTTGCAGGAGGCCTATAATTGTTCTGCCCTCCCTACCCAGCCTCTAAGGGTGCATCCTTCTGACAGCACACATCCCCATAGGGAATTAGGCAAAGAAAAATATTTCCATCCACATGGTGTATATATTCACATTGTAATACACTCTATCTGAAAGTGAGCATTATACAGTATATAAAATGTATATTTAGTTGCATTTCAGTGACAAATGGCATCCAGGTTTTCAAATGATTTAACACAAGATGTCCTCATTAATTCAGCTCTGTGTCTCTGTGTTCATAGCGCATCTACGCTCCTGGTGTGCTTTTGACAGCATTATTTATTTAATGCAACTTTCCCAGGTATTGATATTCCTCCTACAAAAACGAGCTTCTCAAAAGTGCTTCCAAAGCACTTTACTGTTATCACCTCAAATCCATATTCTCATTTAATAACATCTCTTTTTTTTCAGTAATCTCCCTTAAATTTCCCATCTTCAACTCTGCATATTTGTTGAAGAAAGGTAACCTTTTTAGTGGGGGCTCTGGTACACATTGGGGATACATGCCTTAAGACACTGGCTTCATTCTCTAAGTAGCATCAAAAATTGGTCCCTTTCCTCAAATCTCTCTTCTCTTGGTCAGCTAAAGTGCTAGAAGTAGCCACTAAAAGTTATTCCTAAGCATTGAAAACGGACTCAAGCCAATTTGATTGTGTCTAACTCTTGGGCTCTTTTTGGAGGCAATAAGAGCTACTGAACTATGTAATGCTCTGTGACAGTTAGCTCCACTCAGAACCTTTCAATCAGAATTACATTGAGAACCAATTATAGACCAAATTTTGCCACATAAACAATGTTTATTTAAAAAACAAAAACTCCTTTATTTGTAAGCAGGCACACACTATTTCCTTTTCATGTTCTGTAAATTTGCAGTTCCTCACTTTCTTTGTGATACTCCATCAGCTTGCCTGAAAAGGTCCACACAACACACACATCCTTCCAGAGGTAGGATTCTGTTACTCTTATCATCATCATCAAGTAACTATCCCTTTTCAGAAACTAATGGCAGGACCAAATAGTCTCCAGTTCCTTTCCTAACATAGAGACTACTCTTCTGACTGAATTTCTATGCTCTGTTTTTAAACAGGGGAAGTGATTCCATATTTTTTTGGTTAACCATATACTTTGAATACCTTGCAATTTTACCCATAACATCTATTTGTATTATTTACCAGCATAATTACCAAAGAACTAATTTGTTTAATGAAAACGTTTCTACCACTCACCAATGTAACTTGCATAAAATGAGGTGTAGATCAATATACCTTGGCATAGCTGCTTCTAGAATTTGGACTTTTTCATACATTGCTGGCTACCACCCCTGCAGTGTGGATTCTCAGTGAGGCTAACCAGTCCTGCAGCTGAAACTTAAACTACTAATAGACATATCTCACTGTCCATGCCAGATATCTTTTTATTTTTGAGTATTTCATTTTAAAATTTTTATATATTTAGGGGGTCAAGTGCAGATTCCTACATGTATATGTTGAGTAGTGGTGCCATCTGGACGTTTAGTGTATCTGACACACTAACAGTGAACATTTTACCCAATAGGTGTTTTTTTCAAACCTCATCTCTCTTCCACCCTCCCACCTTTTGTAGTGTCCAGTGTCTATTATTCCATTCTGTGTGTCCATGTATACCCAGTATTTAGCACTGACTTGTAAATAAGAACATTAAGTATTTGACTTTTGTCTCTGAGTTATTTCACTTAGGACAATGGCCTCCATTTTGCAGTATCCATGTTTCTGCAAAAGACATGATTTTATTTAATTTTTTTTGACAAGTGGCTTAACTTTTTAAACTTTGTGTCAATTCTTTTAACCCTTAAAGCTAGATAAAACCCTTACGTGCCCTGAACGTAGCTTTCCCTTTCCATTTCTCTTTTTTCTTCTTGTCTGGGGCAGGGGAACCACAGAAGTGATTAGTAAAAAAAATACTTGTGTTCAAAGTGGCCGTAAAATACTTGTAATCTTAGACCTGAATGCAAATCTCCCCTCTTTACAAAAGTCCATTATGAAAACTCAAGAATGAAATCAAAATTATAGAAGGAGTAGAGAAGGAGGACCACTCTCTATACTGCTTTTCCACACATATTTTTTAGCATAGTGTCCTCCGGCCGTATTTTTTTTTAGCAAATGGTCATTCCTCTGCTGTTTTTACATTTTTAGAAGATGTTTTTAGAACACATTTTAACTCAGTCTTACAGATAATGTTCAAATTTTAGGGGCCCACATGTTTTATCAGTTTGTTCTTTTCTAAGGAAACAGTTGAGTAAGAACTTTGGTATTCTTCGAACCTAAATTATGGCTGTCATGAGATTAGTGACTTTGGCAGGCAGAAGTAAGAAGTCTGAAGCCTGATTACTTGGTCTCAAAGTGAAGGAAATGGAATCCTGAACCAAATAAATAGGTAGTAAAGGTAAATTAAAAACATGAAAAAAAATTCTGAAAGGTGCAGGTTGAGTAGTATTATTTTCCACTCCTGACTGGTCTACCCTGTAGAAACTCTGCTCTTTATTATATATCTTCGTTAATAGCTTCTTATATATCTGTCCAGTGTTTCTTTATGTAAATGAAAACAAATGTGAATACGTGTTCTTACTCCTCTCATATGCATGTACATGAAAGCTAGCACATTATATAACCTGTCTTGTAACTTGCTTTTTGTCCTTAACAGTATGTCTTGGGAATCTTTCCTTGTTGTACAGAGAAAGTTTTCTCATTCTTGTTTTCTAAAAACTTTTATTTGAAGTTCAAGGGTATATGTGCAGGTTCATTACACAAGTAAATTTGTATAAACATTATACAGGCTTATTGTACAGATTATATAATCACCCAGGTATTAAGCCTAGTAATCATTAGTTGTTTTTCCAGATACTTTCCTTCTTCCCACCCTTCCCCCTCCAATAGGCTCCAGTGTGGGTTGTTCCTCTCTATGTGTCCATGTGTTATCATTACTTAGCTCCCACTTTTAAGTGAGAACATGTGGTATTTGTTTTTTTGTTCCTGTGTTACTTTGCTAAGGATAACGGCCTCCAGCTCCATCTATGTTCCTGCAAAGGACACCTCATTCTTTTTTATGGCTGCATAGTATTCCATCTATAAGAAACGTAAACCAATTTACAGGAAAAACATCAACCTCATTAGAAAGTGGACAAAGGAGATGAACAGACACTTTTCAAAAGAAGACATACATCAACCAACAATCATATGAAAAAAACCTCAACATCACTGATCATTAGAGGAATGCAAATCAAAACCATGAGATACCATCTCACACCAGTTAGAATGGTTAGTATCAAAAAGTCAAAAACTAACAGATGCTGGCGAGTATGTGGAGAAAAAGGAATGCATATACATTGTTGGTGGGAGTGTAAATTAGTTCATCTATTGTGGAACAGAGTGTAGTGATATCTCGAAGACCTAAAAACTGAAATACCATTCAACCTAGCAATCCCATTACTGGGTATATATACCTAAAGGAATATAAATTGTTCTATTAAAAAGACACATTCACACGTATGTCCACTGCAGCACTATTCACAATAACAATGGTATGGAATCCACTTAAATGTCCAACAATGATAAGATGGGAAAAAAAAGTTGTACATATACACTGTTTTTTAAAATAACTGAGTAGTATTTCATGATACATGTATATCCTTTTTTTTATCCAATGCTCTGTTGATGGACAAAAGTTGATTCCATATCTTTACTATTGTTAATAGTGCTATGACAAACACAAAAATGCAGTTATCTTTTTGATATGATTTCTTTCCCTTTAGGTATATACCCAGTAGGGAAATTGCTGGATTGAATACTAGTTCTATTTTCGGTTATTTGAAAATTCTCCATATTGTCTTTTTGTAGAGGTTGTACAGGGATAATTTGACTTCCTCTTTTCTTCAATTTGGATGCCTTTTATTTTATTTTATTTTTTCTTGCCTGATTGCCCTGGCAAGAACTTTCAGAACTATAGTCAAAAGAAGTGGTGAAAGTGGGCATCTTGAACTTGTTCCAGTTTTTAGAGGGAATACTTTCAACTTTTTTCCATTAAGAATGATGTTGACTGGAGATTTGTCATATATTGCCTTTATTATGTTGAGTATCTTCTGTCTGTGCCTAGTTTGTTAAAGGATTTTTATTATAAACTAATGCTAAATTGTGTCACATGCTTTCTCTGCATCTATTGAAATGACCTATGATTTTTGTCCTTAATTCTGCTTATGTGCTATATCACACTTACTGATTTGTGTATGTTGAACCATCATTGAATCTCTGGGATAAGATCCACTTGATTATGGTGTACCTTTTTTTTTTTTTTTTTTTTTTTTTTTTTTTTTTTTTTGATGGGCTGTTGGATTCGGTTTGCTAGTATTTTGTTGAGGATCTCTGCATCTATATTCATCAGGGATAAGGTGACACTGGCCTCGTAGAATGAGCTAGGGAGAGCTCCTTTCTCCTAGATTTTGGGAAAAATTTTCAGGAGGACTGGTAGTAGATCTTTTTGCATGTTTGGTATAATTTCACTGTGAATCCTCCTCATTCTGGGCTTTGTTGTTGTTGGGAGAGTTTTAAATTACTGTTTCAATCTCAATATTCATTATTGGCCTGTATAAGAGTTCTGCTTTCCCTGCTTTAATCTTGGGAGGTTGTATGCTTCCAGGGATTTATCAGTTTCCTCTAGGTTTTCTGGTTGTGACCATATATTTATATATAATAGTCTCTGATGATCTTTGTGCCTCTGTGGTATCAGTTATAATGTCTCCTTTTTCATTTATGATTGTGTTTATTTGGATCTCTCTTTTCTATGCTACTTACTTGAGAAGAAACCTGCTCTCTCTGGTCACAGGCCCAAGGTACAATTTTGAGAGTTTAACACTGGGCTGCATCCCACCCTCAGGTCAGCTTCAAGAAATTAGAAAATTAACTCAGGATATTAATGAGAAATGTATCAAAGAGCTAGGTATCTCACAAAGCAAAAGAAGAAATTCTAAACCTAAAAAAATCTATTGAAGGAAATACAAAATATATTTGAAAGCTTCAATAACAGAGTAGATCAAGCAGAAGAAAGAATCTCAGAACTTGAAGATAGGTCTTCTGAAATAATCCAGTAAGACAAAGATAACAACAGCAAAAAAGAATAAAAGGGGATGCACAAAGCCTTTGAGATGTCTGGGACTACATAAAGTGACTGAAATTAGAAATTATTGGTATTCCTGATGGGAAAGAAAGATTATTTAAAAGCTTAGAAAACCTGTTTAAGAAAATAATTGATGAAAACGTCCCACATCTAGCAAGAGAGTCAGATATCCATTTGCAGGAGGCCCAGCAATCCTCAGGAGTATACATTGCATAAAGTGCTTCATCATGGCATATTATATTCAGAATGTCTGAAGTCAAAGTGAAAAAAAAAAGTTAACTGGCAAAAGAAGAATGACTAGTCAGCTTTAAAGGAAACCCCATTCGACTAACAGCAGATATTTCAGCAGAAATGTTACAGGCCAGAGATTATGAAATCTCCGGTTACTTCAGTCCTTCATGCTATGGGGGATAAACAATGTGTTCAAAGGAGCTATGGGCTGAGAAGTCCTTGTACATTGAGTGATATACACATACACACACACACACGTGTGTGTATGTGTGATTTCCTGGCTAAGAGCTTAATGACAGTGCCTTTCTCCTTTCTCATCTTCTCTGTTTTATAAAGAGTTAAGAAAAGAAGGGCTTCTAAACCTTGTTCATGCAGTTCACCTTTTCCCTTACTTGCTGCCAACTCCAGGGTGGCAAGTCAGCAACCCTATCAGTCTTCATTGAATCAGAAGGCTGATTATGTAATTAGAATGAACCAAACATTTGAAGAACCAAGTGACAGAAACTGGTGAAAGTGTCTTACAATAACTTTTACTCTGTATTACATGCAATGACCAGACCATATTTGGAATTATTTTACTCTTCATTTGATCCTGTGTGAAGGTCAGACACCTCACTTCTCTGAACCTGAGATAATAGATCTGGTATTGCTCCCTTGTGATTAGGGACAAACAACCCCAGTGTCCATGGCCTTCAGCAGTACAGTATTCCAACAAATGGCAAGGATGTCTTTGTACTTCCTATAGGATAAAGAGTAGAGAAGCTATGGTAAAATTTCACAATCTTTCTCCTCCTGTTATACCTCCACCTTTGGCAGAACCCTATTAAAACTTTTGCTTTTCTATCAAAAATTTTCTCATCAAAGACATAAATCTCCACTCAACTAGCTAAGGGAACTTACATTTTGAATGGCAGATAATCTCAATTTCTTTTTATTATTATACTTTATGTTCTAGAGTACACATGCACAACGTGCAGGTTTGTTACATATGTATACATGTGCCATGTTGGTGTGCTGCACCTATTAACTCGTCATTTACATTAGGTATATCTCCTAATGCTATCCCTCCC
>NW_012101909.1:4629220-4670150 GCF_000951045.1 Mandrillus leucophaeus
AAGGGGAATGCTTCTGGTTTTTGCCCATTCAGTATGATATTGACTGTGGGTTTGTCATAAATAGCTCTTATTATTTTGAGATACGTTCCATCAATACCGAATTTATTGAGAGTTTTTAGCATGAAGGGCTGTTGAATTTTGTTGAAGGCCTTTTCTGCATCTACTCAGATAATCATGTGATTTTTGTCTTTGGTTCTGTTATATGCTGGATTACATTTATTGCTTTGCATATGTTGAACCAGCCTTGCATCCCAGGGATGAAGCCCACTAGACCAATATCCCTGATGAACATCGACGCAAAAATCCTCAATAAAATACTGGCAACCCGAATACAGCAGCGCATCAAAAAGATAATCTCAATTTCTAAAAGAAGAAGATTTAAGCTTAAGTTGCTTAAATGTTATTCATTATCTCACAGTACACTGTACACAATTTGGGGAGAATAAACAGCAACTTGATTCAAAAAAAGGCCATAATTTATTGATCTTGTTGTTCTAGGAAGATGGAAAAGCACCCACATGGCCAAATCTCTAAAAGTTATGGCTCAAATGAGATTTCCCCAAACTTTCCGTATCACTCTTATGACAGTGATGTTTGTGTCTCTCCTTAATTAAATCTGCATCACTTTCTATATGGAATTTGATCTGCTCTTCCATCATCACTTATAGGGGCTGTTTCCTTTAGATATAAGTGGTGTTCTCCCTTTCAGATATGTTTATATTTTAAAAGAATCTATACATTTTAACATTGCCTTGGAACACAATACTGCGGCTTATGGCTTTTTAGTGTTGTCGTTGTGGTCAAGTGTTAAGCCTCTTAATGTTTTTTGCCTAGTTTGAACACATACAGATTGGGGCTTGCTGATCCCCATTTGTATAATTCCCTCCACAGTAGAAGTCTATGTCATCATTTCTCATGGTACTGGAGGCATACTCCTGGAATGATACTTGAAGGCCACTTTAGTCAAGATATACTCAAATGGGCGATTACATCCAAAATGTAACAGAGTAGTACTAGTTTATTATATAACTTTCAACTGAATTCCTCCTAGGAGACAGCACCATGAATTCAGCTCTGCTGCCTAAAGGAGAAGATCCCATTTCTTAGGATTCTTAATGACTCTGACTCCCTATGGGGGAACTTATTTTTAGTGTTCTATAGATATGTCCACTGGAAAAAAATCTGTGCTAACCCCAAACCTATAAATTGCATCTTATTACAGTCAAGTTAACTTAACCAGCTACCACTATCCAATTCTGTCTAGTTTGGTATGTACTACTTCTGTCTAGCTTGATATGTATTTCATTTGACAACACTAGTTGTATCACTTCCCCTAACTAAATTTTATTTTTTATAAAATAAGCTATAGAACTCTTGTTTTGGCCACATGTGGAAAAAAAATCATATGTACATTTCTGAAATTTTTCTATGATTGCTCACTCTGAAACAACTTAAATTTTTGAACTTCTATTGACAAAATCTATAGGTTTCTTACCTATTTGTCTTTGCACTCATATGTAGATTCAAGAACCTAAAAACTGTGATTAGTGGAACAATACATAGTACTTAGTAGGATCCATAAGTGTCTGCCTTGAAGATTGAATCAAGAAGCCCACCAAAGTCTTCACTGACTTGCCACAGTGATTCTTGACAAGTTCAGAAAAGTGGAGGGCCTTGTTTCTATATTGTCCACAAAATGTCCTTTCTGGAATCTATTTCCTAACAGAGTCCAAGCTCAGACTTGAAACCCATTGGTTAGTATTTTTTAAATTATGTGCTAGTTTTTCATTAATATCTCGGAGCACACACTGTACTTGAAGAGATCTTTAACCCTCAACAATTGGTGGATGTGGTAGTCACTGAAGAAACCTTTATAATTAATGTATATCCCTATCTGTGTCAACATACCACACATATTTCAAAAAGGCTCAATAGAATATGGGTCTGGTCAGGGACAATTTCAGACTAGCTTCTCACCTGGCAATCTGGGGTGTGAAGTCACGTCTCATGCAATGCCCTGCCAATGACAATAATTCCACCTGAGCGTACACTACAGACTTCAAAGTTCATGTCAGCTACTTTTCCACTGGTTGTTAAGGATTACCTGCTTCGCCAATTACTAACTGTGTGATCTTGTTGTATCGTATCTAGGGTTACTAGATTCAGGAAATAAAAATGCAGGGCACCCAGCTAAATCTGAATGCAGATAAGTACGCAAGATTTGAGACACATTTAAACTTAAAAAAATTTGAAATTCAAATGTCACTGGATGCCCTGTATTTCATCTGACAACACTAGTTCTATCACTTCCCCTAACTACATTTTATTTTTCTCATCTCTAAAAACATTGCCTCATGTGAACTGCTGTACACATTAAATGCGTGCCTGGCTCAGAAAGCGTTTTGTAATCTATAATTGGTTATGTGTTATCATTGTCATTATTGCAATTATTCACCTATCCAATTATCCAATCTGTATTTCCATAGGGCTTGTGTTCAATCTACTTCCAAATGGATCACTTAAATATTTTAATATTAACAATACACTTATTTTTTAAAAGGGGCCCAATATTGCTCTTTGTTGCTTTTTAAGACAGCATTTTAAGATTGTGTTTTGGTGTCTATGGTCATGAGAACATTTTCCTTTCAGTTCCTCCTGGCGTTGATGGATTGCCTGCATCTGTTGTACAAACAATCATGGTGAAACAGTAGGAAATGCTGTTTCAACTTGACTTTACTCCCTGAAATATTCTAAGCATATAGTGAGGTGGCAAAAGTATGGTCCCAGGGTGGGAATTTTGAGAGACAAAGGGAGCCTACATTTTTACATCACCACTCAGTTGGATCGATGGAATCTTCATTAGCAAAATAGTCTCAGGAAAACGTACCAAAATAGCTGAGTTCCTTCCCACCCCCAACCATACCTAAGCTAACCGAATATAGGAAGTCTTAAATGCTACAAATCAGATAAATACATTTTATTAAAAGTACATTTTTATGGCCGGGTGCAGTGGTCATGCCTATAATCCTAGCACTTTGGGTGGCCGAGGTCGACAGATTGCCCGAGGTCGGGAATTCAAGACCAACCTGACCAACATGGAGCAAACCCGTCTCTACTAAAAATACAAAATTAGCCAAGCATGGTGGCACATGCCTGAACTTCTAGCTACTCAGGAGGCTGAGGTAGGAGAATCACTTGAACCCGGCAAGCTGTGGTTGTGGTGAGCCAAGATCAAACCATTGCACTCCAGCCTGGGAAACAAGAGCGAAAATCTGTCTCAAAAAAAAAAATACAATTTTAAACACATTTTTAAATAAGAGTTTATGTTTTGGGAGAATAGAAAGAAAGAAACATAATAGGGAAAAAAAGTCTAGAATAGTTGGCTTTAATTAAGGTACTAAACAAAGTTCCACACTTCGGACATTTTTCGGATTTCAATCTAAAACAAAATGAAAGCCCTTCACACAACCTTTGAAGGTCTAAATAGAAATAAGGAAACTTACTTATTAGTATGTGAGTCCTTTGTAGTGTAATAGGCCTTAACAGATAGAGCTTCCTTTGCAAAATTATGCAAATATGTCTGTTTCAAAGAAAAGAGAAAGATTGGGCATCCTTTTAAGAGAGACACACCATGACTTTGTCAAGTGTACAGCTCCTGGGGCAATCTTGATTATCAATAACAGCAGTCCAACTTAAGCTATCTAGACACTGGAGTGCCTCATAAAATCAGTCCATCTGTAAGAAGGTCAGTGTTATAACCTGGTTTCCGGGAGAACTAGTCCCAAGAACTCACTTACTGCTGCTCTCAGTGTCCTTCTCGTATCTAATTTCTGCATATTAGCCTCATTCTCTTCTATTGTAGACATCTAGTATTTCTTCAAATTGTAGAAACAAGGCTGCTAAGAGTACCAGAGTTCTTCTTGAGAGAAGATTGACTGTGATAACTATGTTTTAAAAATCCTATGGAAAAACTCTGGTCTTTTTTCAATCAATTGTGACTAGCGGAAAAGTCTTATATTTAGGCATCCATTTCTCTACTAGAAAATTGTAGTTGATGGCTACAATTTTATAACAGAAAAGACATCTTTAGGAGTTATCTCACAAAGGCTGAGTGAAGAAAGAAATTTCCAGAAAGATATTTCTACTCATAGAAAATGGGAAGAAATACTGAGCAGGCAGACCAATAGGCATTCACTATAGAAAATTGACAGATTTTCTATAATTAATATCAGACACAAAAGTAAATTACAATTCCAGTATGTGCTAAGTTATAACACAGAAGCTGGGTTGGAAAGGGCCTTTTTGAGGAAGTGTCTTTTAACTTGAAGCAGAGTGAAGACTGGATAAAAAAAATTTTCCTGCCAAGGACACAGTGTGTGAGACAGCCTTAAGGGAAAAAAGTACTCACTGTTTTAAAAAACAGTGAAAACACAAGGGTCACTGTGGCTTAGGAATGATGAAAACATATAGAGCAACTGGAAGTCATGCCAGCATGGGAAAAATTGTGTTCACTGGAAGCTAAGTTAAGGATTTTGTATTTTTTTTCCTCAAGTGTAATGGGTTTTTATTAAAAATATTTGTAGGACCCAATGCATGTTTTCATAAATTATATCTCACAGATGAGAATTTAGGGACCATAGAAAGATAAGAGGAGAAAATATGAATAAAGAGAAAAAAGTTTATAGTTGGGCTAAAGTGGGATATGAAGACTGAAATTATCTAGTACTGCCTTTGCTATGTTGCTAGATCAATTTTTTTTCTTCCCTTTACCATGTTGAAAATCACATGGAACATCTATATTCAGCCAGACTGATGAATCTTGACATTTCTTATACGTGCTCACCTGTTCCATGATCATGAAAACAAATGGAAGTGTATTGTTAGGACACTAAATTGATCTGTTATCTAAGGAAGTAAAAACTAGTCAGTGTGGAAAGGCATCTTTCTGTAATAATTTTTTAATAAAAATAACCATGTTATAGGAAGTTAGAAATACTTATGAGAATTCATCTATCCCATTGCCCAATTTTCAGTAAGACTTCACCAAACATCTGTAATAAAGGTCTGCCATATTAAAAGACATCAGAGAAGTTGAGTCAATGATATCATTTAAATGAACAAGCAAATGGTGGAGACACTGTCTTCATTTTTTGTTGTTAATGATTTTGAAAATACAATTTGCTTGAGATAAGCTTAGGACATAGCTATAATGAAGAGCAGCAAAGAAATAAAAATACTCCTGCATGATAGAGTGAGCACACACCTGATATGGCATTGAATCTACATATTACTTTTAAAATACACTAGAAAGGAAAAAACAGTCAAATATTACCAATTACTTTTTTTTTTTTTTTTAATACATGGACCTTCAACCAATTTGACGTAATCTTCTTTTTTCCCCCATTGATTCACTTGACAGTTAATTTTGGTCATGCATAAATATATTTATATAATTATCTCAATGAGTTCACCAATGAAATATTTTAGGGTACTATATTTTTACATAGTAAAATGTTATATGCTAACTAAATAACTAAAAATATAAGCAGAATATGCCTGGTTGGGATAGACTAAGGTATTCTGTTGCAATAAGACACCAAACAATTATTCAGTGACTTAAGAGATATACCAGTCTGTTTCTTACTCATGTAATAGTCCAGGGTAGGTGTTCTTGGCAAGTGGATTGTTCCCTTTTTGTCATGATGCAGAGACAGAGGTGGACAGTGGCATTGCCATCTGCAGAAAATGACTTCATGATTGGCCATGCCCTGGTCATCTCAGCCAGTAGGGAGAGAAAAAAGAGTATGACAAGATATCCAAAATCTGAAAGGCCACATGTCAATTCATTTACATGGCAATGCTTTGTTGCTAAGAGGGCTAAGATATGCAGTCTGCAATAGGACAGCTGACTCTTAGTCCAACTCCATAATTGTGAAAGAACATGGATTTTGGTGGACAACAGTCTTCATTATGTGGTTAGAATAAAATTTATAGAAGAATATAATTTAAATACCTTCAGAAAATTAACATTTAAGGCCAGTCCTCTCCTCTGCTGTGGGTTTACGGACCTCTATCACCTTAGTCAGCAGATGAGCAAACAGTAACAGCTATGAGAGTGGGTGTTCCTTTATTGGAGTGGCTGTCAGCTCAGACACTTAAGGGCTCTGTGATCTTGAGTGTTCTCATGACAATGTTTACCTCATAGAATTATGGTGTGAATGTAATGATGTTAAATAATATAATAATGTAAACCAAATGCCTTGGGTTGAAAGCAAAGTGAGACCTCAACAGATGAGATTTTGTGCCACTCTTTTTTCTATCTTCTGCCCAGAGTGGTTCTATATTATGTTAGAACAAGATTTAGACAGATTCAGACAACACAGAGCTTCCCTCTCGATCTCTAAGAAATTTAGGCATTAGAATATGTTGGCGTATTAGGTAAGATTTATGATTATACTGGATGATATTTGGCTTTATCTGTGGTCCTAAGGGAGCCGCACACATTAGGGGAAGGAGCAGTTTGTGTTAGCCAGGTACCTAGAAGACTCCACCAGACTAACACAAGGAGAAAATGGGTAGGAGAGACCCACTAGCAGGTACATTTGTCAAGGCTCTCCAGAGACGAGAGAGAGAGAGAGAGAGAGAGAGATTGACGTTACAGTCTTTTTCTTTCTTTTTCTTTTCTTTTCTTTCTTTTCTGAGACGGAGTCTCGCTCTGTTGCCCAGGCCTCATCTCAGCTCTACGCAAGCTCCGCCTCCCGGGTTCACGCCATTCTCCTGCCTCAGCCTCCCGATAGTTGGTACTACAGCCGCCCGCCACCAAGCCTGGCTAGTTTTTTTTGTATTTATAGTAGAGAAGGGGTTTCACCGTGTTAGCCAGGATGATCTCGATCTCCTGACCTCGTGATCCACCTGCCTCAGCTTCCCAAAGTGCTGGGATTTCAGGCTTGAGCCACCGCGCCCGGCCTGATGTTACACTCTTGAGTTGGAATTCCTTCTTTTGGAAATCTCAGTCTTTGCTCTTAAAGGCCTTCAGCTGATTGACTGAGACCAATTCACAGTATCAAGAGTAATCTGCTTTACTCAAAGCCTACTGATTTAAATGTTATTCAAACCGAAAAATAGTCACAGTATCACGTAGAATATTGTTTGATCAAGCAACTAGGCGCCATGGCTTAGTCAAGTTGACACATAAAATTGACCATCACAATATGAATGGCCTTTTAATACACAGAAACTTAACACTTGAGTGTGCGTGGTCCAGTCAATGCTCTGGGATTCGATCCACCAGATTAGTTAGGTACCTTTTTCTTGGAAAAAAAGAAATGCTAGAAGAAAGTTTAACCCTCCCTCTTCCACCCACGGAATAGTGTCTTTCATTTTCTTTTTAGACAAGAGTAGGTGACGGGGCTACTAAATAAAATTGATGAGGAAAGAGAGTCAAATCAAATAAGGAAGGATAATCCTTATGTAGGCATTGCAGAAAAATATGAAAATCTCTCAATAATTTTATAACTGGTGCATCCTAAATAAATAATATATGTGTATTTTTATGGAGAGGAGGGTTAATATTTAATTTTAAACTTACTCTTGTCAAAAGGAAGCAAGAAGGAACTAGGTTACCAATTCTGAAAACATGGTAAAATGCAAACAATGTAATAAATCTTTTGTTACTTGTGTTTTTGTAAGTTTGCTCTGAACAGAATTGCTAAATATTTTCTGATAAACTGTACAGGAAATTGGCATCCTTTAAATCTACTGAGGATCCAAATAGTAATAGAATATATTAGAATGCAGCATGGTTGCAATTTATAGTGAGCATCAAAGACAAAATAAATTCGTTTTAAATGAGGGAAGTTTATGAAATAAACTACTTTTCTGAGTAGGAGCAAAATAATTTAAGTTTAGTTCTGTAGACTAGCATATTCCTTTGTTCATGGGGGTTGAAATTTTATGGAGCTATAAACAACAAAGGGAATTGACAACCTGTAATGTGTCTAAAAGAGGGAAAACTGGATCTGCATATAAATTGTTAAAAATAAAAAATAGTTCACACTTTTGTATACTTATTTTGTAATTATTTTGAAAGTATGCAATATGTTGGGCTCTGATATGTAAGAGAAGAGCTCAACCCTAAGAGCAACTGTTCACAGACTCTGATTGGGAAAATATTCTGCAAGATAATGAGTCACCTTTTGTCAACCCATCCAATTAAAATGTTTATTCTGCTAAGATGCAATTGTTTTGATAATAAAACATTTTATGAAGGCATTTCATGGAAAAGAGGGTGTGAGGCTAAAGTAAGTGTTTCAGGCTTATTTATTGTTTTTCCTCTGAAAGAATTGTAATAAATAGTGGGTGTTAAGAAAGCTATAAGAATATAATTCTAAAACCCAAACATACCGGAAGAAATCCGACACTGACTATATCTCTCATTTGCTCAAGAGCATGTCCTTTCTTTCCCTTTTGCCACCAGCACTGTGGCTAGTCCATATCCTACATATTTTGTATTCCCTTAATCATATTATCACTCTTACAGAGATAAACACAGCAACTGTGCTTAGGCTTTCCACAGTGTTAGTTCCACTTGCCACTTCTGTCAAAGCAACAACAGTTCATGTAATAAAAATCACATACATTCTCAATTCCAAGTTGAAAAGCAATGCATTGCAGAGATAAATTTATATATGTGTATATATACTTATATGTGCACATACACTCATATATTTTTCTATACTAGTGATACCTGTGCTTTCAACAGCATTTTCTCAAGTCTGAAGGAAGACATTGCTTCAGTCTCACTGAACCACCCCCTACAAGTATGCCCCAATATACTCTCGGGCAATACACACACACACACGCATACACACATGCAACTTCTGTTTTCATATAATCTAACTTGTTAACTTCTTTTTATTATTTTATTTCTTTTGTCCCCTGCTTTCTTAACACTTTACTCTCTGGTTTGTTGGTTTTTAATGGTACACTTTAAATCCTACCTATTGCCTATACAACAATCAATAAGTTTATTCTACTTTCGACTTCAGTACTCAGCCTCCAGCAATTCATCAGTTACAGTTCATGCTTTTCTACCCCTGCTCTAGTTTCAATGGAGGTTTCTGTTCATGGGTTTCTGCTCCTAATACGTTGTGATTTTCTGTATCCAGCCTGTCTGTTTCTCCAATTTTGGGAGCAGTAGTTTGCCCTATGACCTTAACACCCTTACAGATCTAAGAAGAGTTGATTTTTCAGTTTTTTTTTTTTTTTTTAACTTTTTACTTGTTAGAACTGAGCAGTGACTTCCAAGCTTCTTTCATACTGGAATGTAGACTGTAAGTCCTGCTTTATGTTTCTACAGGGAAAAAAATAATCTTTATCAGCTGAAGTGTGATAAAACATATTTTCTGATATGTTACAGTAATTTTGTATAGATTTATTTGTCTTTCTTCTGTTTTTTCTGTGCATTTGGGGTGGTTTATGAGATTAATACTTTTAACGGCATATTCTTCTGTCACGGTATCGAAATCTAGAATCTTTAGTGATTTTCATTTTACTTTTTACAATTGAGGGAAAAATTGGTGTCCTCCAGTTTGTTTGTTTTCTTGTCCTCTTTTATCTTGCATAGCCCTGCTATCTCCCCTTTTGCTTTTTCTTTTGCCACTTAATTGACGAAAGATGTTTCTCTCTCACTTTCGGTCTTTTTCTTTGTCAGGAGCTCTGGGGGACTGCCGTGTCAAGTGACATGCACTGTTAAATTCTTTCCCTACCATATATGCTCTGACCTATCAAGATACATTTTTAGTGTTCAGATTTACAGTGGAACTACTCTTTCTGATTCTTGTTTTTAGCTCAACTTTAGCCCAATCACAGCTTCCCTCTTGTTTCTTCCCTCCGCTTTTCCTCAGATTGCTCTTGTTTGATCTCAAAGTCTTGTGCCATGTGCAGGCTCATAAAAGAACTTCCCAGAGTTCGGTGTTTTCTCGTTTGTTTTCATTTGTCTGTCTTTCTTTTGTGATTACAATTATTTAAAAATTAAGCCATATTCTACCTTCAAGTATGTTGAATGCATTGCTTGGCGTAGTTTTGTTTCTTGCTTCTTTTTCTGTATTCATCTATAGGAAATATTGAAGACACAGACACAAGTTCCACTAGTTCTTCAGCCGCTCCTTTCACTTCTGTTTTCCATGAGAAACCAGAGTCCAAACACTGTCTGGAGTAGGGTAGCCTTTAGAAGGCGTTACCCAATGCTGCTCAGTCTGAAGTTAACTCTATGTAGGGCACCTAGGTCCTAACTAGGCTAACTAGGTCCAAGGTAAATTTACCTTAAAATTCTCCTTATTAGACTTTTTTTTTTTTTCAGTTGCTACCTTAAAAATGTTTCCTCCTCCAAAAGTGAGGAAACAGATGGTTGAGTCTTTAGGAGGCAGACCTCCTGCCTTCAAGATGCCCAAAGTCCCAGTGTACGTAACTCTAGTCACACTGGCCTAATGGATTTCTTGTGTACAACACATTTAACAGTAATGAACGTACATGCATCATGAAGTTTGAACCTAGAAGAAGCCTTAAAGATTATCTGGTATCATAAAAAAATTAAGGACCTTGGCAAATAAAATAACGTTTTAAGTTTGTCATGGATATTGTCTGAGTCATTCTGAGAAGCCAGGTCTTCTGATTCTCAGTCCAGTGCTCTGTGTATTATGTGCTAATGCCTAGTTTATATGAGGAAATGCTTTGGCAGTACCAAGACCTACACGAACATTAGGGGTTAAATTTAGTTCTCTAACCTTAACCAAAAGTTGAGATTTTATATACTTTCCACAACTCATTTTACTTTTAGGTATGCTCTGACCTACCAAGACACATTTTTAGTGTTCAGATTTAGAGTGGAACTACTCTTTCTGATTCTTGCTTTTAGCTCAAATTTAGCCCAATCATAGCTTCTCTCTTGTTTCTCTTTGTTTATGTCAAAACAATCAAAAGCAAATAAATGTGATCTTTACATCTATCAGTAAATGTATTATTCCAAGCAAGTATTATGATGTGTTGACAACAATTAGCAACTTACATTTTCACCTATATAGATCCAGGTTCTCTGTGGACACAGGAACTAGATAGATACTCCTAAACTAGTTTATTATTTAGATCCCTTTCAACTAGGACATATTTTGTCTTTCTGATAGTATACATCAAATGGTTGCATTATGCAATCGAAGCCCAAGAACACCTGTCTCACTATAAATATGATCATTGTAAGGAGTCCAAATTCTGATATATTTCTAAAGAACTCCCCTATGTTTTAACCATGTAACTAATGAGTAACTTTATATATAGGAAAGTGGGATAATAACTGGTCAAGATGAACTTTCATGATTTATTCTAGCTCTTAAATACATCAGCCTTTTTAATATAGTCTTCAAATCTGGGATGAAATAAACAGACTGATTTTACTGGAGACACTTATTTGTCACCACTATCACCCATGAGTGTTACATACTTTGGTGCAAACTGCTTTGTTTTTGAAGGGAAGGGAATGAGATCCAGTCTTTATAAACTGATTTTCACATAAATAACATTTTCTCATGTTGTCAGCATTCAATTTTCCACCAATACACTTACAAGTTTTCATAAACTGTCGAATGCAAATGTGACACTACCCCTGAATGAGTATGGCTTTCTTCATAGAGACTTTGATGCTGAAACAATGACAAGTCATAAACACTCACCACTGGCCCATTTCCATGGTGAAGTTTCTCATTGCAAACTCAACAACAACTGTTGACCTCTAGACCTAAAGACCATCAATTACCCAGCTTACAGAGGTGGAATATAGTGAACAAGCAGCATTGGGCTGTCACCCAGTTAACATCCTATCATGAGTTGAAAAGCAATTTGTCCAATATTTCAACTACCAGGGAGAATTCTTTATTAGCTTTTGGATAGGTTTGCCTTTCAATTGGATGATTTGAATAGCTACTGAGGTAGGAGAGATGCTGCCCTCAGATAATGATTTTGCATTTCACCTCATCATTAATGCTTTGGACCTCAAGGGAAGTCACTGTGCCTTTGATGAAGGTCGAAGCATTTTATAACCTTAATAAAGGCTCATAGCCCTAGGAAGAGCAAGTGTGAGCAAGTGTGAGCAAGTGTGGGGGATTGACTGAATAAAAATATAACTAAATTGCCGCTTTATACTAGGCCAGCTGGAGGATTTAAAACACAAATCAACACTTAGAAAATACAATGACACTCTAAACTTTACTGCTATTCAAAACTATACACACACACACACACACACACACACACACACACACACAAACTGGCATTATTGCAAAAAATGAGAGAAACTATATTTTTCTCCTTTACAGCAAACCTTTTTTTCTGAAGTTTTTAATTTAATCACTAAATATTTTACAAAGTTCCATGCAAAGATAAGATAATAAACATCTTAACAGATTTGAACAAAAAACAATTACCTATCCTGAGTATTCTCAGTTATTGTTTTTTTGTTTCTACATAGAGTTAACTCACCATATTTTGAAGTGTGAAATGAATACAAGATAATAAACAACAATGATTATGAGAACTACATCATCATTTACATTTCCCAAAGGATAAGTCATTTTATCCCAAACATTACTAATAAATTACAGCTTTCAATGGATTATTTAAGGGTACTGTCAAGGGAAATCATCCCAACTTATAAATTCATTGAATCGTTTTTCAGTTTCCTAGACTTCTACTTCCTTCCTTCAGGCATAGTTTACTGGCTATACCTATGTTCTCGGGAACTAAGATAGGAAACAAGGGCTGCCATGCCAGACACTGAGAGAGAATAATATTTCCTCTGCATTGACCTTCACAGAAACCTTTAGAGAAAGGCATTATTATTCCTATTCACAGACTGTGGATCAGAAGGTTAAATAATTTTACAAGGTCACACTCCTAATGAGTATCAGAGCTGAATTCTTCTGAATTCTTCCTGGCTTTCAAATGCAGTAAACCATACTGCCTTCTGCAACAATAGAAGAGAGCAGGCCAGGAGGGTTGGAAAGTAACCTAGACTAGGACAGTGGTTGGAATGCATGAACTGATTCTCGGACTGGTAGGACACCTGACTAGGGGGTTGGTTCCCACGATGAGTATTCAAGAACCTGATGTGACAAGTTTAAATGCAAGCAAGTAAGACTCCGGTTTTACTTAGCAACACAAAGTGGAAAACAAAATATTCTTGTACGGTGGCAAGGGCTGGACGACTGCTAGGTTTCCAAAGAAATTATCCCATATACTATAGGAACATTTCAGTTCTTCAGCCTTATATGTCTATATCCCTATGAATTCAAGCTATGTGAAAGCAGGGTGGGGATTTCTCTTCCACTTTATCCCAAGCATTCAGGAAATGCTTGATAAAAGGTAGGTTCTCAATAAAGGAATAATAAAAGAAGGTAACCAAAGTTCAAGAGAGGCAGAGGACAAAATTCAGAGTTGGCATGCAGATACCCATTCTAGGCCCAAAGACAGTGTTTCTGAGGATAGGCACCAACCAGGAACATGAACACATTAATGAGCCCAAGAATTCCATAATTTAAGAACAATGCTTATTGACTTTAACTCCTGCACTCAGTTCTCTCATGTCAATGTACTAACCTTTAGAACTAGAACTGCCCTTGAGCTAGCGCAACTTGCAATACAGAACAGAAAGTCATTTGATTGACTGAGGTTCATTCAATATACCTCTATTGTCTTTGCAACTTGTAGGTATACCCATCATTAAACGAAACCTGGTGCAGACCTTCTTTGGTCACTAAAGCCAGCTCCAATATGTACCATGTCTCAATCCAGGTCCTAAAATGTCTTTACTTTCATTGAAAAAATATATGTATTTATATTTTTGTTCTCAAAATTTATTGCTGCTATACCACATACCAGGCAATGAGAATAAAGTAGTTGAATAACTATCATTGAGTATACCACGTGGCAGGGAAAACAGGAAACTATGCAAGAATTTATAGTGTAAAAGTCTTTGAAAAATATGGAATGCTAGAAAATCATATACTAGTATTCCGAGTTACTTTGCCTGAGATCAGTGTGTCCTCCTGGCATCTTTTCCCTTTATTCAAGTGTTTTTATTATATTAAAAATATATATTCAATGAAATCCATCAGGATAGAGTGTGTACATCTCAGTATCACGAAATGCCCTCCTTCTTGGATCAGCTTGTTTGCTGTCACGGACACTGATCTGTATTCCCTCTTTGCTTTTAGTATTTAGATGATTAAAGCTACATGTGTAACCCCTGCCTGCAGTTATATGTACTAATTTCATCCTTTTCTAGTCTTGTTTTCTATTTATCTTTTTGCCTTCACTACTGATGTCACTCTCTTATTCTAAGTTGCCTCAATGAATAGAATGAGATGGGGTAAGAACAGATAAATACATCATCTCCCAAATGCCTCTCTTATCTATTAACCATCCGGGCACTTTGTACATAGCTAACTTTCTTGTATATTTATTTTTCTTTCTGGACAATTAGTCTGAGGGTAAAACTGGAATTTCTGTGCTGCATTATATTGAATGATTCAGCACATTCTAAAATAATAAGATTCCCTTTTCCTAACTCTACAAATTAGCTGTTCTTAAATTTTTAAAAATTGTGCAAAGTATTTTGAGGGCAGAGACACTTTTTCTCTTCTTTGAGGAAATAATACTTTTAAAGCTGCAAGTTATATATAAAAAACAAGTAACATGATTTTTACATGGGAGGATTAGCACAAAAAAAAGGACTGCAGCTATGGAAGACTATGGGAAAACAAGAAGAATGTAATGGAGGAGTGAAATTATACCTTATTAACAAGAATGATGCTATTACCTCTGGCTGGCAGAAACCAGGGAGATAAATGAGCAAGTTCAAAAACCCCAAATCGGAACAATGGTTAGCAAATATTCCCACGCATTTAAAGATAAGTTTACCCTTTATAATAAAATATACCATTGTATCGTCTCCTGAGAATCTATGTCTGATTTTCAATAACTCCTACCCTGTAGGAGGTTGTGTGTTATCAAGTGATGAAGGCTAACAAGTGGACCTTAGGTTTGAAAATGAGACATACTTATTAGAAGAAAATGACCAGCCTCTAAAGCTCATGCCTAGTAATTTAAACCTATTCTTAAATATGACAAAAAGTAATAAGATTTCAATTTTCTTTCTATACTTGCATTTGGTATAAACAAGCCCTGGCTATAATTTTTTATTAATTTTCAAATAAAATTTATAATTATTAAAAGTTTTATGAAGAATTTAAAAATAACTATTGTTGTTAATAGTTACTAAAGCTTACTTGCAGAAACAAAACAGTGGGGAAATGTTATAATGAAACAACTCACACACACAAGTAAAAATCCCACATAAGTATCCATTAAATAAATGAGAAAATTTTCAACTTTATACATAATACAAGTAAAAACAATGTCATGATTTTCATCTATGAAATAGACAAAGACCTTTTTAAAAGGTCATATACAAATTGACAAGGAATTGTTTATGAACTAAATGGGCCTTCTCATATATTGAATGAATAATAAATTGGTATTTTTAGGAAAGTTTGGTAGTATGTGCCAAAATCACAAACAATGCTGATAGAGTTTGAAACAAATATTTCACATCTAGGAAATTACCCTGTGAATATAAGGAGTGAATTATAGATTTATGTAATGTTTATCAAAGCATTAATTATAGTAATAAAACATACAATGTAAATGTGCAAGAATAAGAAATACTTTAATAAATTGTATTATGCTATGTGGCAATTAAGTCTATTTTACAAATAAAGGCCAGGCACAGTCATTCACACCTGGAATCCAAGCATTTTGGGAGGCCAGACCAAGGTGGGAGGATTGCTTGAGGCCAGGAGTTCAAGACCAGCCTGGACAATATAGTGAGACTCTGTCTCAAAAAAAAAAAACAAAAACCTTAGCTGGGCTTGATGGCATGGACCTACAGTCTTAGCCACTTCGAAGACTGAAGCTGAAGGATCACCTGAGCCCAGGAGCTTGAAACTGCAGTGAGCTATGATCTTACCTATGATGTTAACACCGCACTCCAGCCAGCGTGACAACAGAGAGGGACCCTGACTCAAAAAATATTTTAAAAGCAGATTCTACAAGCGAATAGGATATGTTTTAACATATCACAAAGGGGGCTAAATTAGGACATCAACTGTATATATGACAGAATTATAATTCTAGAAAATGAACAAATAATCTATACATGCCATATAGGATAAAAAGGCTAAGTGAAAATTCATAAAGATATTAGCTAAGATTTATTTGATAAGATTCTGGGTGACTGTTTATAAATGTTCTTACTTGTGTTTTCCTCTAAACTAGATTGTAAGTCAGAGAGAGACCATTTTTAAAACCTTTTATTCTATGCACAGTGGGTGCTTAGTAACAGTTGCTTAAGGGAAAGCAGAAATACAAACAGGCAAATGTAGTCATTAAAGATCTGCAAAGCCCAGCCTTGCAGAGAAGGCCGCAGACTGACAATTCTGGGGTTAACATATGAATGACCAAGGAAAGCAGCATGAATACTTTCTATTATGAAAGAACCATGAGATTTTGCATATTTAATGCAAGACTGTGAAAATGTCTGTTTTCATGAACTGATATAAGAGATCTGTACACATACAAACTCCTCAGAATTCAGTTTGCCTACTTTACTGAAAGACTAAAGCAATCTCTGTTGGGAACCCACCTTCGCTTTCAGAGGTTGTATATCCTGAGGAGTCAACGTTTTGTCCCATCAACCCAGCATTTCCTGTAGAACATATGCTTGTACCATTTATATATTTTAGTGTGTGAAAAACAAGGACATTACTTTCTGTAGGGCTATTAATACGCCATCACACAATATTTTTGCTCTTCCTCTTTTGTGCATTTCTTCCTCTATACTTTTGTTCATTTGCTTATTCTTCTTAAGATAAAACCTTATTTTCTCCTCTGCTCGTGGATGTCTAATATCTCCACTAAGGCCCAAGCTCATTCATCTTCTATGAAAACTTCCTTGACTCAACGGTCAATGCATCTTTCCCTAACACATTGCAACCTCTAAAAAATTAAACAGTTGCTCACAGAGTAACTTTTTCCATAGCCGCTCAACTAGTTTGGGGATACAAGAGGGTAGGAATCTTGATGCACAATTGTCTCCTTTTTCTCTCCAGTGCCTAACACAATGCTGATCACACTCAATAAAGGCTAATTAAATGATTTCCAAACATGTCAGAAGTAGTTCAATGTTCCTCAAGCAGGTTTTTATCAAAACAATTTAATGCATTGGATACCATAAGGTTTTTAAAGAGAATACCCGAAGGAATGTAAGATAACTTGGACCAGATGGGTGTTCATTTCAAGATGGCAGGGGAACATTTCCAATGCTGAGCGACTGATTCTTCCCACCTCCTCCTGTGTAGACTCTGGCTTGTCACACCTTAATTATTTAACAGCCCCTGCTTGGCATGAAACCAGAAGAAACTGGCTCATTAATGTTCCATTCCAGCACACATTCTTTCCAAAAGGCTTTAAGAAACTCATGAATATTTCATTGTCTCCATCAGTGCCAAAAAGATGGCACCATTATCTAGGAAACCAAATGCTACTTGCTAGGTTTGCTTCCCTGAGCTACTTACACCCAAACAGGGTGCGTTCCCTCAATTATCATTTACGTAAGTCCACACACATTAACAGGTGATATAGATACAAAGCTGAATCTGAAACAGGGTAACTAATAAAAGAAAGCATGTAGGAGGTCTCTTATCTTTAAAGGCAGATACCTGCTTTAAGCTAGGTGTATACATATATATACGCTCAATCAAAATTCAGCAGAGATTAATACAGTTTAATTGAACCTAATTTTTTAGTGGCACTTAATGAAAGTAAAAAAAAAAAAAAAAAAGGAAAAAAATAGAGAGATATATCTGACCATAGACGATGCCTTAATAGACTGTTTTTTTTTTCTTTTTCTTCCCCCTTTTTTTTGTAAAGATCCTAAAAATCAAAAAAACTCTGGAGTTTGAATCTTTAATGTAATGTTTCCCACCCTCTCCTTTCACACTCTTCCCTATATGCTCAAGAGCCATATGATTGGGGACATAAGGAAGAGCTGCTTTACTCAAATATATCCAAGCTGTGAGCCAATTTTGAAAATAGAATCTAAAAAAAAGGAAAGAAAAGAAAAGCGTATCATATTTTGAAGTACTATAGGTCCACAATGGCTAGCGAATTATAGTATTATACAGAATTTAGGATATACTAATGATAAACCTTGCATTGTTAAATGATAGATATTTTCTAAATACTTATTCCTTTGGATATACACATTTTACACCGTAGAATTACTGCAAAAAGCACAGGTATTATTCTCCCATTTTATAAGTGGAAAAAAACTAACATATGGAGAAGTTAAATGGCTTGTCTACAAAATATCTATATGTATGTATAACTATCTGTTGGTGAACCTAATCATAAAATGCACAATTAATCAGTCCAGATCTCTTTCATTGAAACCATGTCTGTATTTCTAAGGGGCATTCTTCTCTTGGAAATTTAATGATAATATTTTCTCGGAGAGATTAACTCTCCAATTTAGGCACAGTTTCAAAGTATTTGGAAGTTGGGTATAAAACTTAGTTCAAAATTGGCTTGCAAAACTCTGAAATGTCTCCAGCTGACAACTAATTATCTTTTTTCATAATTTTAAAATAATTTTCAGAAATATCTGATTACTAAGAACATGCCATTCAGAGTACAGTACTAGGTGCAAGCTCGGCAGCTTCATATCACTCATTTGAATTTCTCATTAGACTATGTTCCCTTCTGTTTGTTTCCAAAGGCATATTTTATTCCATCTTCATGAGAAGGAAAGGTCATTAACTGCAATTTGACAAAGAGACAATTAAAATGTGGATTGACCATTGCTAAGATAATCACAGTGCAGTTACCATATTATAACTTCAGCTAGTAGCATGAGCTGCCGTTTTTTAAACTAAATGTATTTTTGAGATAATCTTTAAACATTAAAATGTTCTGTAGTTTCAAGTGATTTGCATTCCTGATCCACTGCTTTTACCAGTATCAGTTTTCTACTGTGGCCAGAATAACCTTCACATGTAGATGGTTATGGATAACAAAAAGCATCAATTTATTTCAAAGGCACAGATAATGTTCTCACCCTATTTACTAGTTTCTACTTATCCACTGAGCAACATTATTAATAAGATTTGGAGAATTCGAGCAAGTGTATTGTTGTTCTCTGAGTACCCTAAGATTGGACACAGAGTCAAGATCTTAAGTGCCAGCCCGGTAAGATGAAAAAGGTTTCTAGCAGCCTGAATGGGCTTCTCAGATGGAGGTAGTCCTCAAATCTTCATGATCTATAAGTCATCTAACAAATATATGTTTGATAGATGTGTTAAACAGTCATTTCAACTTAAATAAAATAATTATCCTTCATTTCATACATACCAAAGATCAAAGAACCCAGGGAAAAGAAGGTAGACACAAAAACTGACTAGGTGTATGCAGCCAAATATTTGAGACATAAATATCAAAAATGCATGTATTGAGCTTGTACAGCGCAAAATCCTTGGACTGGGAAGTAAAGCAATTGAATTCGAATCCCATCTGTCACGAAGTAGAAAGAAATATATCTTCTAGCCTACCTTCCTAGATGTCATCAGGATTAGATTTACCTAATGTGAAAGTTAAATAAGACAAAAGTGAAGGTGCATTTATTATTAGTAGTTTATTAGCATTAATACGATTAATAAACGAAACAAAAATTTAAAAGGTCACATTAAAACTGCAATTATAGGAATATGTAAGTATTTTATAACATATATATGCAGTTTTATATTTGATGCTATAGTAATTGCTAGTGGCAAACTAATATTAAAAATGTTTACAGAAGAATGTTCTGAAAACTCCCTAGTAAATTCCATCAAAATTCTCGAAAATTGGATCTTGTTTCTCTTCTAATTCCTATTCTATTCCTATTTCTGAAATGTAATACCATGAATTTTCTTCAGAATCTGATTTCTCATCAAGCAGTGACAGTATCTATTGTGGCTGAATATCAATAAAATATTTATGACACTCTTATGTGCTCAATGTCCATTTAGCCCTGGAGAAAACATAGAGATAAAAGACATCCCCTGACTTGAAGAACTTTACAATCTAACTTCACAGGAATGTAGGAAAAGTCTGGAAATTGTTCTGGAATTAGAAGTGGAGCTATAATGTGTGTCAGATGGGATTCTCTGTAATCACCAGTAGAGATGAATAGCTGTCTGTCAATCATTCACCCATTTATTATCCTCTTATGTCTTAAAATTCCGCCTTCACCCTATACATTCCTCTAGTTACATTATTATCTTGTTCTTCACCTTCATCCAAGATTCTTGGAAATCACTTACACACGTTTTTCTTCTTTACTTTCAACTCAGGCTCCAACCCACTGAAATCTGGAGCCACACTCACTACTCCTATAAAACTGCTGGTTTTGAAAATCATCAATGAGACCCCAATGGGTATCTTTCAACCCTTATCTTTTTTTTATGTCTCTGCACAGTATTGCATGGTGAACTGCTTCCTCTTTGAAGCACCTGCTTTTTGTATTTTTAGTGACAATACAGGCTCCTAAATTTCATTCTATATGTATGATCAACTCTTAGTAGCTTCCTTTAGTAACCACCCTTTTCAGACCATCTGCGAATGACAGAGTTCCTCAGGGGTAAGACCCATGGCTCCCTTCTCTTCTCACCACATACTCAACTCCTGGGTAATGTTTTCTACTCCCGCAATTTCTAATAGACCTAAATGTCGGACTCGAGACATCCCAAAGGGGTGGCTGAGTCAAAATATTTTAAACTGAAAGCATCATTTCTCTCTTAAGCCTACACTGATGGAAAAAAATGATTGATGCTAGGGTAACAGCTAACCTCTGATACATGTGGTTTAACACTTGGAAGTTTTTTTCTTATGTACATCAATGCTCTCCCAGTGTAAGCTTCATCCATCCTGTGGTCTTTTAGTTTCTGTCACATGGTCAACTGAGTCAGAGCACACACATTAAACATCATGTAGCACATTCTAGCGATTAGACTGCCACAGGCAGACACAACTTCTGGCCATACTCCAGCGGCCAGAACTCAGTCACGTGGTCCCATTCTGATGCAATGAGGAAGGAGAAATAAGTTTTTTTCTGTCTGCCCAAAAGGTTCCTCCTTTTACACATACTTGGATATTGTATGGACTTTAAAGACTGCCTTCTTCTGGAAAGTAGAAAGCCTAAAGATCATTTTTTTGTTTCAAACAATCAAGCGGATTGTTTTTCATATTAGTTTTACGGTTTCTTTGTCAATACATTTATCTCAAAAATGTACTATGCTTCTGATTAATTTGCTTTATGTCTGTTCCATGTACCAATAATTATACCCAAATATTTTTCTTTTGTTGTCTTTTTTGAGGTTCAGTGATACATGTGCAGGTTTGTTATAGAGGTAAATTGCATGCCACATGAGTTTGGGGTACAGATTATTTTACCACTCAGGTAATAAGCATGGTACCTGGTAGGTAGTTTTTTGATCCTCAGCCTCCTCCCTCTCTCCACTCTCAAGTGGGCCGTGGTATTTGTTGTTCCCTTCTTTCTTTACATCCATATGTACTCAGTTTTTAGCTCCCACTTATAAGTGAGAACATGTAGTGTTTGTTTTCTGTTTTTATGTTAGTTTACTTAAGATAATGGCCTCCAGTTACATCCATGTTGCTGCAAAAAATGGTCTTGTTCCTTTCTGTGGCTCTGTAGTATTCCATGGTGTGTATGTCTGTGTGTGTGTATATATATAGACACATAGATACATATGTCTATGTATCTATATATAGATATCTACATAGACATATGTATCTATATATAGATATACACACCATGTGATATATATGTGTGTGTGTATATATATTTACAATAGCAAATATATATTCACACACAATATATATGTGTATATATATATTCACAATACATATTCACAACATGACCATTCACAACAGCAAAATCATTAGATCAGATATATATTTTTTCTTTATCCAGGTTACCATCGATGGGCATTCACGTTGATTTGATGACTTTGCTAATGTGAATTGTGCTACAATTAACATACACACGCATGTGTCTTTATGGTAGAATAATTTGTATTCCTTTTTATAATCCTTAATTCTTCAGCAAACCCAATAATGGGATTGTTGAGTTGAATAGTAATTCTGCTTTGAGTTCTTTGAGAAATCACCAACCTGCTTCCCAAAATGGCTAAACTAATTTACATTCCCACCAGCAGTGTATAAACATTCCCTTTTCTCTGCAACCTTGCTAGCATCTGTTATCTTTTGACTTTTTAATAATGGCCATTCTGACTGCTGAAATGGTATCTCAGTGCAGTTTGGATTTGCATTTCTCTAATAATTAGTGATGTTGAGCATTCTTTCATATGCTTGTTGGCTGTGTGTATGTCTTTGTTTGAAAAGTGTCTCTTCGTGTTCTTTGGCCACTTTTTAATCAGATTTTTTTTCTTGTTGATTTGTTTAAGTTCCCTATAGATTCTGGATATTAAACCTTTGTCAGATGTGCAGTTTACAATTATTTTCTCACATTCTGTAGTTTATCTGTTTACTCTGTTAATAGTTTCTTTTGCTGTGTGAAAGTCTTAGTGTAAGTAGGTCCCATTTGTGAATTCTTGTTTTTGTTATGATTGCTTTTGGCATCTTTGTCATGAAATTTACCAGTCCCTATGTCCACAATGGTATTTTCTATATTATCTTCCAGTGTTTTTATAGTTTTAGGTTGTACCTTTAAGTCTTTAGTCCATCTTGGGTTCATTTTTGTATATGGTGAAAGAAAGGGGTCCAGCTTCAGTCTTCTGCATATGGTCCGCCAATTATCTGAGATCCATTTATTGAATGGGAGGTCCTATCCCCCAACGCTTGTTTTTGTTGACTTTTTGGAAGACTGGATGGTTGTAGGTGTGTGACATTATTTCTGGGTTCTCTATTCTGTTCCATATGTCTATGTATCTGGTTTTGTAACAGTACCATGCTGTTTTAGCTACTGTAGCCTTGTAGTATAGTTTAAAATCAGGAAACATGAAGCCTCCAGCTCTGTTCTTTTCGCTTAGAATTGCCTTGGTTATTCTAGCTCGTTTTTGGTTCCATACGAATTTTTAAACAGTTTTTCTAATGCTGTGAAGAATGTTTTTGATATTTTGATAGGAATAACAATACATATGTAAATTGCTTTGAGCAGTATGACTGTTTTAGTTATATTGATTCTTCCTATCCATGAGTATGAAATGTTTTCCACTTGTTTGTGTCATGTTTGACTTAAATGAACAATGTTTTATAATTCTCATTGTAAAGATGTTTCATATTGCTGGTTAGCTATATTCGTTGGTATTTTATTCTTTTGTGGCCATTGTAAATGAGATCGCATTCTTGATTTGGTTCTCAGCTTCGATATTGTTGGTGTACAAGAATCCTAGTGATTTTGTACACTGATTTTTGTATCCTGAAACTTGCTGAAGTTGTTTATCAGATTAAGGAGCTTTTCAGCAGTTTTAGGTGTAGAATCATATTGTCTGCAAATGAGGATTGTTTGGCATCCTCTCTTACTATTTGAATGCCTTTTATTTCTTTCTCTTGCCTGATTGTTCTGGCCAGGATGCCCATGCTATGTTGAACAGTAGTGGCAACAGAATGCATCCTTGTCTTGTTTTGGTTTTCAAAGGGAATGCTTCTAGCTTTTGTCCATTCAGTATGATGTTGGTTGTGGGTTTGCCGTAGATGGCTGTTATTATTATGAAGTATATTCCTTCAGTGCCTAGTTTGTTGAGGGTTTTTAACATGAAGGGATGTTGAATTTTATCAAATGCCTTTTCTGCATCTACTGAGATGACAATATGCTTTTGTTTGTAGTTATGTTTACAGTCATATTTACTGACTTGCATATGTTGAACCAAACTTGCATCCCAGGAATAAGGTCTACTTGATTGTAGTGGATTAGCTTTGTGATGCACTGCTGGATTCAGTTTATGATTTTTTTAAAACATAGTTCTAAGATCGGCTTTATATCTTTGATTTGTTGACTACATGTATTTCTCTTAGCATAATGGTGACCATCTTGAGGGTATATTAGCCTTGAGTGAGGAGTACAAATCTTTAATTTTACCTTTGTTCTAAGACCCTCAATATTCACTTGAGAAATATAATTAGTCCTTTGTTGCTAATACCATTTAAAACTCCATGTCTTATTATTTGGGGTCTATAAGAAGTCAAGTTCTTCAACCCTGTAAGCCCCCAAATTACTGGTCTTTCTCTGTTCTCTCTCTGCTTGAAACATGGCCAAGTGTCTCCTGAGGTCTCCTCTGCATTGTACATTCTTGTTCAAGGCAGCCACAGACAACAAATGTATACAAGGAAGGTTCTATGTAACAAACTCTACCTAAAGCTGCCAGTTTACTTGTGGCATATGGTTCACTTCTCACATTATTGAAGGGAATATGTTTTATTCTCCCCAATCTTTTTGCCACTGTATAACATGTATAGGCATTTTTTTTTCCAAAATCTGATGCCACGTTTCTTCCTGCTTGCTCCCTAATCACTAAAATTTGTCGTATGTTTAAAGTGTTATTCAAAGGTATCATCCCACTTTTATATTAGTCAGGATCTCACTTTTATATTAGTCAGGATAACAATATATACTGTTTAAAAAACAGTGGCATAAAAGTATTTTTAAAATGTCTCTTTCTCTGTCTTTTCCCAGTGCAAATAGAATCAAAAGTTCCTGATATAGAATAAGCAAATAATGGAAGGAGCCAAGTTTCCTGAGTGGCCACAAGGAAAACTGTCTTCTTTATCAAAACCATGAGATGAGCAACACCAAGTCTTCAATTTTCTTACGCAATTGGACTTTAAGATTTTTTTAATATAAGCAGCTAGTATTAATTACCCTGACTAATAAATAGTATCTGTTAAAATCCCGCCTATTCCATTAAACAATGCCACTATAAAACCAATTACTTAAATCAAAAAAACGGGCATCAGTTTTCGCTTTTACCATTTTTTATTCCCTTCACTTAATATTTCACAGAGTCTTTTTGAATCTACCGCCATATATAGTACCTCCGAAATGTCTGCATTTCTTTCACTACAAGTAAAATATCTGATTTCAGACTACCAACACTCTTTTGAAAATTACAAAATCTCAAAGTAGTGTATCTTCCACGCCAATTCCTGATTCTCAATAATATTTTTCAAGCTGTAGCTTGAGTGATCTTTTAAGGGTCCAGCCTTGTCAGATCATTTTCCTGTTTAATCTTTCCATGGTTTCTATTGTCACAGCATGCAATCTTAATTATTTAGGTCAGTGAAAAGACCTTCCACGACCCTGCCCTTATTTTCCTCATCAGTCTCTGTTTACTACCTGCCCTTTACTCTACAATTTATTGAGTATGTTGGGATCCCCTGGAATTCTCTGAGCCTTAGCATATCCTCACCCTCTGCCTAAAGCCTTCTTCATAACTTTATTGTTTCTACCATCTTCTTTTTTCATTTTATCCTTTGTTTTTTCTTGAATGTCTTCAATGACTCCCTAAAGTAGCTGTGTTATATGTTTCATTATTTATCATCACAGAACATTGATCTCTTCCGTAACCACTCCTTTCTCATCAGTCTTTCCCTAAATCCTGTTCCTTATTGTTGGGAATTGGATTTTTAGTCACCATTGTCTTCTGAATATTTGGCACAGTGCCTGGGTCATAGCATGTTCAACGCATATTGAGTAAGTGAATAACTAACCCTCTTCTATGGTTTGAAGTTATGTGTCCTTCAAATTCTTATGTTGGAATCTCAGCCCCAAAGTGATTGTATTAGAAGGTGAAACATTTAAGAGATGATTAAGTCATAAGGGCTCTGACTTTCTGAGTGGGATTAACGCTCTTATAAAACGGCTGGCAGGAACTAGCTATGTCTTTTTGCCCTTCTGCCTTCTGCCATCTGAGGACACAGAAACAAGGAGCTGTCTAAAAAAGCTGAGATGGAGCCTTCACCAGACACTGAATCTGCCGGCAACTTGATCTTGGATTTCCCAGCCTCAAGAACTGTGAAAATAAACTTCTGTTGCTTATAAATTACCCCGTCTGTGGTATGTTGTTATAGCAGCAGGAATGGACTAAGAAACTCTCTCTTTATGTAAACAATTACTTGTGGAGAAGTCTGTATAATTACAGAGTAAAATCTTTAAAATCTTATGGGTTTATAAGTAGCCTTACCTGCTGTCTTAAATTCAAGATTCCCACATTTGCACCTCTTTGGTATATAGAATATAGAGTATAAAAATAGTCTTGGCTATCTAAGGCTAGTGGCCAACTGTCTATTGCAGAGAAAGAGTGAGAAATTTAATATAAATATTCATATTCTTACATATCCACTTCCTAGGCTAATTATCTATTTAAGAAACTTTGCCTTATTGCTACACACACACATTTATAAATAAAAGTACTTCTGCATTTTTCAAATACAATTTAGTTTTTTAAGACTTGTGTGCATACCTAAAAGCATATGCACCAGATATGTCCATATAAGCATATAAGCACAATTCCAATCAAAGTAAAAGACTGTACTTAAACCAACAGTAAGGCCTTAAATCAACTAGAAAATCCAATTCAATCATATTTCAGGGTTTATCATTTCAGTCATACAAACTTTATCCTGGACAAAAACTGATGTGGGGTGTGTGTGTGTGTGTGTGTAGTTTGTTCTAAATATTGTACACAAATTTATTTAAATGAGCTCATCTAGAAATACTGAGTTCTATTTAATACATTTCTTTTTATTGAAAACAATTGATTTCTTTGTGTCAAAACAATGACAGTGAGTCATTAGAGCAATTATTGTTACTGTGTAATTTCACTACATAAATTACCAAATAAATAATATTTATTGCAGAAAAACACAAGCTGACTATCTTTTTACTTACTTTCAAGTGAAAAGATGGAAAAGCTATTCCTATGTCCTGAAAAATCCACATATTAGTTGGACATGCTCATATCTGATTCATGAAATCTCCATTGTTTCAGTCCCATAGACGTGAAATGATTTTAAAGCATATTCACATTTGTTGTCCTATGTTTTTATATTTAATAATTTTACCCTAATTTTACAGTTACTGAAACTGTTACATAACTGTGCTATTTTATATCTGGACATGCTGTGTATAACAGTATATTCTTTTTACAGGTCCTGGACTTTATTCTCTAAATATTTTCAGGGACGTGCATAGCTCTTAAAGCGCCCATGCTTGTATTCAAATCTTCTAATCTTTTCAATGGGACAGATTCAAAGATCAGTGTTTTTAAAAAAAGAAAAATCAAATACTATTATTACTGGTGGTTTATTTCAGGAATTCGGGAAAGGGCTTCTGTTTTATTCTAAGTATTTTCTTACTGTACTTGAAAATGCTCAAATCCCTTCAATTAGGGACCAATCTTTCTACTCCTATGTATAATGTTGAAAATGTAAAGGTCCTTGAGTGATGAAAACTAGTGATTTATAATGACTGCTGTTTGAATAACTGTTATCAGTTTCTTTTGAGATTTTAAGGAGAAAGAGAAGAGAGATTAGGCCATTGTACATATGAAAAAACAGAAAGAGTAGCAGGAGAAAAGAAATCAGGAAGAGATACCAAAGACAAGCTTCACCAATTCCATAACTTTGAAGTCAATAAGTCAGAAGTCTACCGACTCCTGACTTTAGCCGATTCACAATCAGTAAACCACATCTAGTGGTTTAATTTTTACTCCTCAAAATTCAACACATAGTTTGTCATTTTTGCAAGATCAGGTATCCTTTCAATGCCAACTATAAATTCAATCATAGCATATTCATGTATCCTAAGTCCTTCAGTAATGACTCAGAAAAATTGAAGTAATTCTTTGACCTGGTTTTATAATTTCTTAACACTTTTAAACCTTATGTGCTTTTAGTTTCATAAGAAAGATAAGATGCTTTGTTAATTTTTATCTGTCTTTAGAATCAAAGAGATTAGCAAGGTGAAAAGCAGAGCCAGGAGGACCACATTTTTAATGAGCACCAAGCCTATATACCAGGCTATGCATTTTACAATGTTCTAAATCTTTGCAAAGATTTTTATAAAGTAGCTATTGTTAGCTCCATTTTGAAAATCAACATAAAAACAAAAGAGTGGTGAAAATGTTTAAGCAATCTACTAGCCAGGGTGACACCATGAACCTGCAGATCTCAATTTTGTGTAACTCAAAGCCCTATGTGATAGGAAGGCAGATGGCAGCAACCCTAGCTTAAAAGGAAGGTTTGCATCCCATAGACCTGGTGCTGAATAGAAAGCACAAAGAACAGAATAGCCGGGAGCGGTGGCTCAAGCCTGTAATCCCAGCACTTTGGGAGGTCAAGGTGGGCGTATCACGAGGTCAGGAGATCGAGACCATACTGGCTAACACGGTGAAACCCTGTCTCTACTAAAAATACAAAAAATTAGCCGGGCATGGTGGTGGGTGCCTGTAGTCCCAGCTACTTGGGAGGCTGAGGCAGGAGAATGGCGGGAACCTGGGAGGCGGAACTTGCAGTGAGCCGAGATCGGGCCACTGCACTCCAGCCTAGGAGACAGAGCGAGACTCCGTCTCAAGAAAAAAAAAAGAACAGTATAGAGCCAGAGCAGGAGGCATCTGAAATCTACTCTTAGTCTCCTGTACAGTACACACTGCAAAAATAGCACGGGATGGACCAAAAACAGAAACACTTAAATCGAATCCTAATTCTACAACCAAGGCCTCAGCTCTCTCAAATGTGTTGGGAACAGAGAAAGCACATGATTTTAGCTCCTGCTGAGGGTGTGTAGGGAGTCCCTTTCTGGAACAATTTGCTATCTTCAGAAGAAGTACTGAGAGATGGAGTACCTGAGATAGAAAAAACAACTCAGAGAGAATAAGACCACATCAAAGCATCATGGCGGGTATTCGATGTTTTTTTTGTTTGTTTGTTGGTTTTTTGGTTTTTTTTTTTTTTTTTTTTTTTTTTGGCAGGTTACGTTTTGAAGAATAAAGCTTCAAACTTTCTGGAATCATATTTGGTTCTTTATGACATCATGGTCAAGGGTGGGCTTTGCACAGGTAAGTTAGAAGGCCCATCAAAATGTCATTTCAGGGGAGGCCAACAGCCTCTTACATCTCCCTCTCTGGCTTTCAATAGAGCTTTAAATTCCCATTATGAAGAACCATGGCCTTTCTCCAGTGTCCATTGTTAAAATATATATTAATGTATAATGAGTAAAACTTGGATTATCTCTAAACACCTAAGTATAAACTGATTTGTAACCAAATTCATGAGGAGATGCCCCCAAAGGAATAGAGTTAAGTTTTGGTTTGGGGAGAAGGAAAAAACGTGTTGGTGTCTGGTGCCTTGCCCAAGAGGGAGCACTGTGGTCAGGGTACTGAATGACTCAGTTGCCAGAACAGTGAAGGGAAAACCTCAAGAGAGAGAGGTGCTTGTTTCTGGAGGGCATGTGCAGGTGTTCTAAAGAGTCAAAATGAAAGAGGGGAGACTGCATAAAGATATAACACATACAGCCCTCTATCTTTGTTTCATTTGCAGGTGACTTTCTTCAAAGAATAAACTTTTTTCAATTCCTTTATGACCTGACGTAGCAAAAGGGCACACTGACAGATGGAATTAGAAAATTATTGTTGATTCAAAATAAATAATTCCTTCCTTTCTTCCTTCCTTCCTTCCTTCCTTCCTTCCTTCCTTCCTTCCTTCCCTCTCTTCTCTTCTCTTCTCTTCCTTTCTGTCTTTCTTTCTTTCTTTCTTTCTTTTTCTCTCTCTTTCTTTTCTTTTTCTTCTTTCACTTCTTTTTTTATATAAAATCTGTTGACTATAGTCCACATCAGATTCTCAAGGGCCAAACCTATAGAAGTATAATCTAAGCACCATAGTAGGTCTTAGCTACACAACTCCAGTTTGAAGAGTATTTATCTCCTCTTAAGTACATTCTCAGAAAGAAAAATAAAACTTCATATAGCATTTGTAATTGAGTACAAACAGCCTGGAGTCCCCAACCTAGCTAGCATTTACAGCATTTTGTTTGATCAAACATGATATACAAGTCAGCAGACTAGCTGTGAAGAGATCTCATGATCATAATTCCCAGGAATAAGGTGATTTCAAACAGCTAGAGTAGCATCCCACGGACACCATCTACCAAGGGGAACAATTAAGCCAGAATGGCATTCTATTCTGCTGTTGCTTGCGGATTGCAAATCACAGCACTTTACCCAGTAATTTCCCATCGATCAGCACTAGTGTCTTGCATATTAAAATATTCTTCACTGTAGTTTCCTCATCTGTCAGGTAAATTTTCAAATGTAGGCTGGAAAGAAAGAACTGGTAACTGCTGATTCACAAAAAAATGCAACACATTTGAGGCTCATTTGTGAACAGGATATTAACTACTCTTATTATTTTTTCCTTCTCTCAAAAAGGTTCCTGATCCTTGGAGATGAGAGTATAATTAAAACTGTAATTAGCAAGTAGATAATCAGGAGCAGTGAAAAGACAAAAGAAGAAACTGAGAAGAGCTATTATGTTAAATCAGAATCCAACCAGATTCTAAATATCATTTTCTGTAGTCTAAAAATAAAGGAAGCATTCTATTAATTGTGGTCATTTTTCCACACACTTCTTCATTACAAAAATGTGTAGAATAATCATAAGTTGTCCAATATTTGTCATGTTCTGAAGGAGAAAAAAATATGAACATCACATATATAGAAATAAGTGAAAACCAACCAAGTAAGAAACACAAAGTCTATTTATTCAGACCTTGCTACAGCAAGGGAGTCACTATTACTTGTGTTTTGGCAGAGATTCAAAGGCAGATAGAAGAGGGGGAAAGAAAGCTTTATAGTGAAACAAGGGGAAAGGCTTCCAGTGTGCCCCAGTGGAAGCTATTGGCATGGGGAAGTTGTATGCAGGCCAAATACACGTGAGCCAACCTATGTGATTGCTTGGAGCTACATATATGGCTCTCTGTGATTGGCCCTAAGTTAGAAGCAGGGACAAAAGTCAGGAAAGTTGTCAGTTATTAATCAAGGACTGGCCATTCAGGGCTGATTGTTACAGATACCATTGTTTAGCTTCCTGTATTGTTGCTAGTGATAGCAATCTGGCTACCTGCAAGTCTGATTTATAGCAGGTTGGCTCTCTGGTTGTTTATTGTAGATAAAGGGTTGGTTTCCTAGGCAGATTCCTGCAGGCAATGAGTCAGAGTTCTAGTTTTGTATGTGGTCTGGCTATTATTCCATTTTTATATTCAATCTCTCTCATATATTGAGATTATAAAATAAGATTACAATATTTTTAAGTTTTATAAAAAAATTATAGTTGATTTTATTATTTCCACAAGAAGCAAATGGTAATATATTAAGATGCACTCAGATCCTATAATACTTAGTGGAAAATGGATGTAACCTTTTAAGATATTCTCAAACATTCCTCAAAAAATGTAGAAAACAAAATTAAATCAGTACTCTAAAATTGTAGAAACAAATATTGCTCTTTTCATTGGAAAACCATTCTCAGTAGTCCACTATATAATGTGGGGTGCTGTCTTTAAAGGCATCTCTGCTGTTTCCTCCTTTTCAAACAATTCTTGTTTAATGCCTACTTGAATCTTCTTAAAGGTTGTCGATTCTTACCTTCTAGGTGGACTTGATTTTTTTTATTTTAGTATATTTTGTTTTCTCTCCAACAACAAAAAGCTATCTAAGACCAACATTGCTTTCTTGCATAGCTCTGAAGTGGCTCTGAATTTCAAAATAGAATTTCCCCAAATAGTTTGGCTACTGGCACATTAGCAGAAGCATGATGTTCCATCCCAAAGTGACCACATGGAAGGGGATCCCACACACTATTAATTTACTCTCTGAACAACATTACATGAGCATATGCCATGTGCAAGATACTGAACTAGCTGTTAGGGTTGCAGAGAAAAATTATATAGATTCTGGCTCAAAGAATTAAGAGTCCAATAGAGGAAGATAGACATTTATAATCAAATAGAAGTAAGTAATAATTAAAGTCATTTTTTTAAAAGTCATCCCAGTAGTGTTTGCAGGAATCAATGAGGTCCACAGACCAGAAAAGAGGGGGCTACAGTTCTCTGAGAGAGGGGGTGACAGAACCTCAACAAAAGTTATTTAGGACAGATGATTTTTCAACTTCTGTTTTAAAATCTGACTAGTTTTGTCACTTGAATAAGACCAAGAAAGGAATTTAAGACAATGAAACAGAGTAAGCAAAGGCATGGAGTCATGGAGTGACTTAAAGCATTTAAATATAATGGCCTCAAAGAAGGTACACACTGAGGAGGGGTAAGGGTAAAACTGAGAGAAATAAGCAAGGACAACATCATGGAATGTATGCATGTCCTATTTAGCATTTTATACCTTATCTGGTAAGCGATAGGGGTTCTTGGAGAATTTTAAGGAAGGTTATATTTTTTAAAATGGCTTTTTAGAAAGATGCATCCACTGTGGATACACATGCTCTTGTATATTTTAAAAATAATTTTGTTTCTTTGTAGATCTTATAGTTACTAGGTGACAACTCCTCTGATGTTACAGTAAGAATATTTGCAAATAAACTTCAAGACCAGAAAAAATTTGTATAGCAAACATGAGATATCTAACATTTAAGGGGACAAAAATCACTCAGAACAGAACAGGAGAAAGCTGTCCCAGATAATGTAGAAAAGTAGTGAAAGAAGACATTTTAGAGATTATGTATTCTAATGTGTTATTTCATATGGACAGGATATTAAGTTAGGAACTTTGTTGAAAGCATCAAGATAGAAAAGATAAATTGCATCAAAGTGAGCTTCCCAACACAATGCAAATTTCAAAAAAAAAAAAAATCAAAGGAGTATAGAGAATAGAAGGATTTGGTTTGGCGATGGAAAGAATTTGGAGAACACTTTCATGGAAGGAGGTGTTTCCTTGCTGAGAATTTCTTCTCCTAAGGGTAGAGATAGAGTGTCTGCTTCTTACCTCACGCTTGGAGAATGGAAATCCAATATGACCTCTCTGAATATGTAATATGTGTCACCTGCAGGTAAAGAAGTGCAGTGAACTCATGCCAGACTGCAGACTGAAAATGCTAAAGACGAGAGACAAATAGTGGGAACAAAGCGAGGTGGGGAAATTGGTGACCTACACTCTCAGCATTAACCAGGACATAGATTGCACAAGCATTTTTTATAGCTCAAATGTGGGTTAAGCATGATAGAACAATAATGTGGCATTGTCTTAGATCTTATCTAATAAGGTACTACAAAGGCTAGCAAGATAGAGCCCAGCAACATATTCAAGGTATTTCTGTCAGAATACAAAGAACCCATTAATAAAAATTTATTGATAAATAAATCAGGTAAGTAAAAAATTTATCTACAATTTTTAGTCTAAATATGTCTCAAATATTGCATGAGACATTACGTATTTTTTTTTTTTTTTTTAATTTGCTGTTTGGCCGGGCTTGCTGGTTCACACCTATAATCCCAGCACTTTGGGACGCTGAGACTGGCAGATCTCTTGATCCCAGGAGTTTGAGACAAACCCAGGGAATATGGAGAAACCTGTCTCTACCAAAAATACAAAAATTAGCTGGGTGTGGTGGCTTACACCTGTAGTCCCAGCTACTTGGGGGCAGCTAAGGCAGGAGAATCACTTGAGCCCAGGAGGTTGAGTTTGCAGTGAGCCATAACTGCAGCACTACACTCCAGCCTGGGTGACAAAGTGAGGCCTTGTCTCAAACAAACAAACAAACAAACAAACAAACAAATCTGCTGTTCATCCAAAACTCAAATTTAACTGGGCATTGTCTCTGCAAACTCACATCAGCACTGGACACTAGGAAGACTCAGCATAAAATCCATATGTGACTGTATGCCCCAAGTACAAACATTTTCCCCTTAATATTTCTCCTTTACTAAGAGTCAACCCTGAAAGACTCATAAATTGCAAGTTTGGGAGGAGCAATGAGGGGAGAAATAAGAAGCTGCCATACCTCTGCCACCCACAGCAGCAATCGTCAGCTGAGAAAGTAGGTAAAGTAGCTGTAACTGTGAATAAATCTGACGATTCCATGGAACTGAACATTTTGAGTGCTGAGATATCTATTTTGTGACTCAAATTAACTGTAGGATGTTGAATACATTAAAAAATCAGAAAAGTTATGGGTCTGCCTTGAATATTCCTCCAGAGTAAGGGGAAAAAACCCAAACAGCTCCCTATCTCATAAGTAAAGTAACTGGGACAATGGGCAAAGAAAATAAATGCGTACTCTGATTGCGCTAATGAGCCTTGCTTGTTCAATACACCAGTTACGTGCAAATGAGTAACAGAAAACAGAGGCCTGAAGGGATCTAAGGGTTGCTCTGAGAGCAGACTGCTTGAGATGGATGAAGGTGAAGAATAGCCCACGTCATCCACATATGCTTGTAATTCTTTCCAGTGTGATTCTTTCTCATTCTTCTGCCAGTAGCAGACCATCCTTTCCTTCTCACAAGTTCCTCTGCTACTACAGAAGTCAATTGCAAGTCGAATAAAAAAATTTCAACTAATTATGATTTGAGATATCTCTAGATACACTTGCATGAAAACTCAAAATAAACTTACCTATCTGAGCTATATAAACTGATAATATAAAGTCAACTATGACTTGCCTTTAACCTGGGCTCTGTCTAGAGATGTTTACCACAAGGAGGAGAAGCCCACCACTACTGGGTGCTACAAGTAAAACAGCACAACAGAGCAGTTTATTCTGAGGACCTCATATTAAAATATGAGGTCATATTTTAAAGTTGTTGCCCCAATCTCTAGGGGAATACAAGTCAATGAATTTCACACTAATTACAAAGAAGAACTAGCAAACTGGGGAGAGTGAGAGAGAAGGAGAGTGGGAGAAGGAACAGAGAAGTTAGAGTAAGTGTATAAATGTTGTATTAGTTCCCTATGGATGCTGTAGAAAAAGTACTATAAACTTAGTGGCTTGGAACAATAAAAATATTACTTTACAGTTCAGAAGATCAGAAGTCCAAAATGAGTATCACAAGGGTAAAATCAATGTGTTAGCAGTATGTCTTCCCCTGGAGTCTCCAGGGGGAAATTATTCCCTTTCCCTGTCCATATTCTAGGGGTTAGATGCATTTCCTGGCTGGGGCCCCTTCTTCCGTCTGAAAAGCCAGCAACTGCATCACTGCTACCTCAGCTTTCATTGCATCTTCTTTACTAAGTCTAAATCCTTGCCTCCCTCTTTCACTTGTAAGGACACTTGTTATTATATGGCATCACACAGATAATCCAGGATAATCTTCCCATCTCAGGGTCTTTAATTTAATCACAGCTGCAAGGTCTCTTTACCCTGAGACATAATATATGCATATGTTGCAAGAATTTAGGAAACAAAAATTTGGGGGGAACCATTATTCTGTCTACCACAGATGTGCTCTCTCACCCTTCCTTTTTGGGGAAATTGTGAATTACGAAATGAGAATGAGGGATGGATGAACTGGCTGGAAATTTCTCCCTTCACTCCTCCTTTCTAATCCAAAGAAGTCATCCATAAGTCCCATTTTGCCAACTCAAGGATCCTCAAACTTTGTAATTCATTTGTGCCATAACAGAAACTCAACATCTATTCAACATTCATCTTTTAGTAGCACTTTATATCACTTATCAATCTTCCTGCTTTCTCCTCTCTAGGACTATACCTTCCTGCTCTTCCTGGGGATACTACTCCTTCTCCACTTCAGTAAATTGCTTTGCTAGGGATTCCAGTCTAAACTCCTCCACCAGCATTGTGCACCTGTGACCCAAAATTGGGGAAACAAAATCCTGCTGGAGATCTATATATTGCTAAAGCATGGACATTTATAAGCCACTCTTAACAACTGACAAGGAAAGATGGGATTAAGTCTAAAAGAATCCGTGTCATGTCTTCCAAAAAGCAGAAGAGATCTGTCTGCAGTAGGAAAGAATGAAGCTGAGACTCAATGGCACAAGGTGAGACAGGTAATTTGATTTCCTAGATTCGCTAGACCTGAAGTTCAACCCCACCCCCGTCCTTCTCTTTTATCTGAGCCAAAAATATATTTTATTTGTTTATTTGTTTCAGCCAACTTAAATTGGGCTTCAATCACTTGTAGCAGTAATATTCTATATTAGTAGAGTCCTGTTCTGAGCTATTATACTTGCAATATTCCATTAAATCCTCAAAGCAATCTTGTGATGATACAATATGTATCACTATATTACAAATGAAGAAACTGAGGCAGAGACTGAATAAGTAACCTATGAACATTTATGTCGGCAGTGTGAGAAAGAGCCAGAATTTAACTCAGTTTCCAGCATCAAAAGCCTAGTCTCCCAACTGCAATACCATACTGCCTTCTATTTTCCTTGCAGTGAGACAGTGCCCCATGTCAGCCAAAATGAGTCTTCTTGGCACCATTTGAGTATGTTGTGCTCAACCTTGTATTTTACACATGCTGTTTCTTTAGTCTTGTTGAGTAATCACTATAATGCTGAGAACAGAAAAATTTTGCTAAGTAGTCTTCAATGAGAAAATATTTAAAATTCACTGCTAGTTACATTAGCTGCAGCTATTATATTACATTAAAAGTCATTTAGACCACACATTGATGATTGCGACAGGTGATACCCAATCTTCTCTACCTCAAGTCTTCAAGTCTTCAATTGTATGTTACAAGCTTTTATATTTTATTTTTTGACGAAAACATTCTACTCTAATGTTATGTGATATATTTGACAGCACACAGTAAACGGTATGTTCTTAGGGAATAGATTAACAAACACTTAGATGTGGGCCTTTCCAATCTGTTCAAAGCCTTAGGTATAGTCAAACGTTTCAAAACGGTTACCAGGCTATGTACCATGAGGAACCCTGGGAAGAATTTCATGTAGAGGACAGGAAGGGCAAGGACTGGGTGAGATGTGAAAGAAGGGGGTAACTCTGTGTACGCCAAAAGCATAAAGTAGGCTTATTTCAGCATAAATAACATTACTTGTGGATAAATACCTTTCTCAAATTCCCAGTCCACACTGTCTTGTTTGTTTTAGCTTTTTTGTTTTGTTTTGTTTTTTATTTGAGACGGAATCTTGCTCTGTCGCCTAGGCTGGAGTGTAGTGGCTCAATCTCAGCTCACTGCAATCTCTGCCTCCTGGGTTTAAGTGATTATCTCGCCTCAGCCTCCCAAGTAGCTAGGATTCCAGGCACCACTACTCCACCCAGCTAATTTTTGTGTTTTTAGTAGAGATGGGGTTTCACCATGTTGGCCAGGCTGGCCTCGAACTCCTGACCTCAGGTGATCTGCCCACCTTGGCCTCCCAAAGTACTGGGATTACAGGCATGAGCCACCACACCCACCCTGATTATACACTATCTTAACAAGCTGCATTTCTCTTTTATAGCACTTACTTAAAGAATTAACTGACCAACTACACATTTGTTTTCTGTGTCACAATTAGATCTGACTGCAAGTTCCATGCTTTTAGTCATTGTGTGTATCTAATTGCAGAGCTTTATACTTGTTGAAGAAAAAGAGAAAGCAACAATGGTGGGGATGTTGAGTCATGCAGGTGATGGCATAGGGAAGTGAATGAAGACTACTCCCCATGAGGTCTGGGGATATCAACGGTGACACAATGATATCAATCAGATTATTAGATTTGTCTCAGCATGAGCAGTCCACAACCTGTTCTTTCATTTTATCTTCAGCAGGACTTCTCACACCACCTAACCAATGGACAATTTCTATCAAATTGCTGCTCTGCACTTCTCACTCAACTCCTATTATTGTTTGTAAAATCATGACAGCATATACTTAAATCAGTTTATTAACACACATCATACAATGAAATGATGCTTTGATCTAATATTTGAAGACTTGTTGCCATTTACTTCTGGGTCCCAAATCCAAGGAATTTTAGGACAAAAGTAGATTATTTGCTCTTAATAGATATTGAACCTGGCTTTATGCTACACCAATTTATTCATCTTTAAATGCTTGCTGTATGTATTATCCTTCTGCAAACTATCCTTTCTAACACTCGCTCCTCTTCTCATCTCCTGTAGCTACTCTAGTGAGCAACACTTCTTCAGTATTCTTCATTCCATTGCATCTCTAAGCAAGCTCCTTTTAAAATATCTCTTCACTTGTTTCATTATTTATTCACATGCCTTTCCGGCTATTTTTCTCCCCAGTCCTTTCTTGTCTCTTTCCTATCTCTCTCTCTCTGATGTTTATTATAAAATCATTACTTTCAAACTTCATGTTTACCACATCCATATCCATGTTAATCTACAGTGCTCATGCTAAGTAAGAAGAAACAGGAGTTTAAATGATCAAGTGAAAAGTCAAATTCAGGAAGCTGAGTACACACAAAATGAGCATACCAGAGTTCATGTAAACAAATATGAAAACAATAAGGATGAGGCTACATAGTGAAGAGAGCAAGTCAAGCAGTCCATTGTCCATGAGAACAGTCTACGACCGCAGAGAAAGATGAATGGTAGAAAGTCTTATTAAAATAATCAGTAAAGATATTTCCAGAAGCAGAAAGAATCAGAGATACTGATGGCTCCAGAAAAGTTCACAGCAAGAATAGTTCCTAATGCTAAATGTTCTTCTGCCCCAGTCTCAACTGCAGTCCTCCTAGAATACTAGTCAGCCAGCTTTGGATGAGACTATCTCATATGCAAATGACCTTCAGCAGTAGATCCGGCACTCCTAAGAGGAGGAGGAGCATTCCATACAAGAAGGAATATTCCATAACACTGAATAAGAATCATATATTTTCCCACTTTATTAAATTAAGGTGCCACCTTAAGAAATAGAGAGAGGAATTACAATTTGGGACATGTCAACATTAGAAAAGCTAACCTTAAATAATCTTAGTCTTTTGAATTTCCCTTCAAAAAGATCCTCTGGCCCCTAATCCCTTGTTTATTTTATTTTATTTTATTGTTTTTGCTTTCATCAAGATGTTTATTGGAACCTGATTATATTAGCATGTATTCAGGAAATAGAGTTTTTATATTTCTTAACATCCGAGTAATACATCCTTTCAGATTTTACCAGTTATACTGCTAATAGATACAAGTTAGGCTACTTAGTTTAAATATTCATTTTATATAGTTAACAATTTTTAACACTAAATCTATAACTGAGTAGGGAAAATTTAGTTTATTATTGATGGTTAGCTTTCTAAGTGTTTTTTAAAAATCATACATTGTGAAAGAATTCTGGGGTTTATTTCAGTGCATGGGCTGTATTAATAATAAACTATTACCAAAATAATGCTCTATAACCTCCAAAACTTCATGATTTACAAAAATGTGAATTTATTCCCCTCCTCAAGGGTGTACATTTGACTGCAGTTTGATCTAGGCTGGAGGAGTTGGGCAACTCTTCTTCAGCTGCCCATTGGGGTTACATCGGCTTTATATGTCTTTCGGTGTTCTTGGACCAGTGTGTCTACTCAGCAGTTCCTGTGTAAAGAGCGAGAACACAAGAGCCAAACTTAACTGTGCAAACACGTTTAAGGCCTCTATGCCTATCATCCTCTAAGGTTCCGTTGGCTAAAGTTAGTATATGCCCGAAACCCAAATCCATGGGGCAGGGAAATACACATGCCCCCAGAGACACAGCAGCAGAGACAGATATGGCTTCTGCCTTGGCAGAGCAGACAGTTTAACAGGGCATCCATTCTTCCATTTATTCTCTCCTACCAGTGCTATGTTTGCTCTTAGAGGAAAAATATGTGGAAAAAGTAACGCGTGAGCTTTATCAATCTATCATATATATATGTATATAATATATAATCCCTTGTTTAAAACAAGTTGTGTTATTACTAAGAAATGGGCTTTTGCAGAGAGACCTCCCACCTCCAATGCTCTGACTTGTTATTTCATCAGGGTGCTATAATGATTTCTTTAAGGCACTGTGAAAATACCATGTTAATTTAACCAAAGACTCTGATTAGTATTGGAGCTACGTTTTTCTTTTTTTTAGCTTTTACCCCACAATATTCCTCTTCTATTTCTAGTATAAGAAGTCTTTATCAAATTTGGTTGATTCTGTTTTTCTTAGTGTTAAATAAAAATGTATTTCAGAATAGTGTACAAAATGTGTGAATAGTTCAATGAATAATCGCAAAGCAAACAACTGGATAACCATCATCCAGGGAAAAAAGCAGAGCACCAACACCTTCTGAACAATGTTTCTTCTTTATCACCACTCCCTATTCTCCCTTAGAAAAAAGGTTTGCATACCCCTACCATACTAATTATTGTATTCCATAATTTGATATATAACATTAATAATCAGTTCTATTTTGGATAAAATATTGTATTGTTTTCACATTGGGATATTATGCATTAATCTGTTGTGAGTAATCTAGTACCTGTCTCATGGGATATATGTTGTTGAGTGTAAACTCAGGAGAGTCTTTATAACTTTAATAAGTAATGTAGAACAGTTTTTAAAATAGGTGTGGCAATTAACATTCCCATTAGCAGTGTGTGAGATAACCCAGTGTTTGTCTTCCTCTCCAATGAATTTTAACCAACTCAGTGTGTGTGTGGTAGTATTTAACTCTAAGTTTAATGCTAATTTTTTATTTTAATTGGTCATAAGGATATTTTATCTCCTAAAATGCCCATTCCAGACTGGCACAATGTTTACTGGGCTGTCTTTTCTTTGAGTTGTATGAGATTTTTATATATTCTG
>NW_012101909.1:4675795-4678393 GCF_000951045.1 Mandrillus leucophaeus
TAGCATTGCTTTTAATAGGCTTAAACTTAAAACAACCTGAGCTCATAAGCTTAGAGTAAATAGTAAATGGGAAAGAGGATAAGAGGAACTTTGAGTTACTGATAACGTCCTATTTCTTTACTGCATCATTTTTACATAATTCATTTTGTAAATATTCATCAATTAGAATATTGACAATGTGAGTGTTATTTTTCTGAATCTATGTTATGTTTCAGTTTAAAAAGAAGTTTATTTTTTAAAAATCAGTAAGATAGCACACATACATGTGTTTATTTTGGCATGACTTGCATCAGTTTCGAAATAAATAAAAATGCTTTGGTGATGTAGGTTAAAGGACACAGGAAAGTCTTCATCTCTGAATTGTTGTTTCCTCATTTGTATAGTGAAGAACACTGGAGCCTCAGTAGTCCCGTCCAGCTTTTGTACTATAAAATTCCATTTACCTAAGTAACTAAAGCAGAATTGGAAACCTGCTTTGTGCCTGTCCCCACAAAACCTCTCATTTTTATTTGTTTCTTGTGCTATTTTTGTCGGCTTCATTGTTGTCCTATCTCAATGAACATTTTCCATAATAGCTTTCATCTTGGAATAATCAAAACCTAGTTTGTTTTTAAAAAAAGACAAAACCACTTCAGTGTTTCTCAGTGGCATGTGTGACTGGCCATCTGGTTACATTCACAACTAGGGCGAGATGAAGCTTTCTCAAGCTTATTAATTCAGTGCATGTCTTTCTTGGAGAAGTTGGATGGTCATATTTAATTCCCAGTTTCATGTCAACACTCACAGAGAACATTTGGCCCTTTTAAGTTAAAGCACATGCCCATCTCTTCACTATTTCTTAATGATGAGGCAGAGTTTGTTATGCCAGAAAATGTCTTTTAAGCACATCGAAAGAAAACATTTATACGGCAATCTTCTCTACATATTATCATGATTTACAGCCACACATTCACCCAAATACCAGATTAATATCTGTCCTCATGCCCGTAGACCTGTTTTAAAAGTGCAATAACTTTCTAACTACATCATGGCCTCCAATTTCTCCTTGATTTAATCTATCTTGTACTACGCTAGTAGGTTAATCTTCCCGCAGCACAACTTTCAAAATCCTTCAGTGTCTTCAAATGTTTTAGTTTATATCAAAGCTCTTAAAACTTTAGTGAGAAAAAAAGTTGCTATGGAATAAGCACTGCCTTAAAAGGCAGATCCCACGTCACTCACTTGAGATGTTGATTCAGTCAGGAAAGAATGAGGTCCAGAAATCTGCCCTTGTTTCCCTGTCCGATTTAGGAAAATTGAGGATTACTCCAGGTATTTACACAGGCGACCATCTGCCTTCTGTGAATAGGGAGATTACTATTTATAAGTGAACTTTGTGCTTTGGCCAGGCACTCTAGAACACTGAATTTTTTGCTGCCAAGAAGTCATCTCAGCAGGTTTTTCTAGAAAACTTTAGAACTTTCCCTTAGCTACTGCAGTAAAATGACCTAACTTGAAACACAGCCAAGAAATTAAAAAAAAAAAAACCCTAAACATCAACAAGAAGTGTGACAGCATGGGCTATTTCATAGGCCTGTTTCCCAGAGGCAAGAATAGGAGACTTTGAATAATTTCTCAAAAAGTGACAGGTAGCAGGCAGCTGCTACCTGGGGCTCCTCAGTGACCCCTTCAGGAAGAATCAAGAGTTGACTTGGTGCTGTTGAAGGGACTAAGAAACCCTCAGGGTCCTGTAGGAGCAGTCATTATAGCTCTTGGAATAATGGAAGGAAGTTCCATTAGGGATCAGCAGTGAGACATTTGGAAAAAAATGTTTTATTGTTTTGAGATTTCCAGTTTCTCATTTCTTCACCCAAGAAAATCACCCATGATGAAATATATACATTATCATCTCACATGGAAAGGGAAATAACATACCAGAAATACATTTGAATTTTATTGTAAGCCCAAAGAGAAGGGGGAACTAGATTTCCCATGAAGAAATGTGGTAGGAATTGAAATAACCAAGATGTATCATGTGATTCTGCCCATACCATTTATTCCCATTTCCTCTGCTTCATTCACTTAATTCTTTTCTTCTGCAACCAAATGACATGTAATTCTTTCTTACATGCCAGCTCTTTCATTCTTCCATGTATTGCAGGCTCCTTACTCTGCCTGGAATTTTAAACTGAGTGTGTACTCATCCTTCACATCCCAGTTCAAGCTTCCATTTTCAATCTAGAACTCTCAAGCCTGCTAGATATAACTGATCATTTTTTTCTCCATTACTGTCTGTTAGCATTTTATCATTTATGAACACTTATTGTGCTGAATACAACGCTATACTATGATCATTTGTTTTACCCACTAGACTGATTCTTAAGGATAGAGTCTGAGCCTTGTAATCCGTATATTCCCCACTATCTGTATAATCTGTGTATTTCCTCTGTGAAAGTAGAGCAGGGTCTATTTGTTAAATTAAAGAGAATTGAAATAACTAGGAGGTACAAGTTCATCACAAACACCCAAACACTAGGCATGCTTTCAGTATTTAGCTAAAGAATAATCCTGGGGAGACGTATAAATATTGTATCCTCTCCAATGGCTAAGACAGGGGAC
>NW_012101909.1:4679798-4696248 GCF_000951045.1 Mandrillus leucophaeus
AAGTGCAATAACTTTCTAACTACATCATGGCCTCCAATTTCTCCTTGATTTAATCTATCTTGTACTACGCTAGTAGGTTAATCTTCCCGCAGCACAACTTTCAAAATCCTTCAGTGTCTTCAAATGTTTTAGTTTATATCAAAGCTCTTAAAACTTTAGTGAGAAAAAAAGTTGCTATGGAATAAGCACTGCCTTAAAAGGCAGATCCCACGTCACTCACTTGAGATGTTGATTCAGTCAGGAAAGAATGAGGTCCAGAAATCTGCCCTTGTTTCCCTGTCCGATTTAGGAAAACTGAGGATTACTCCAGGTATTTACACAGGCGACCATCTGCCTTCTGTGAATAGGGAGATTACTATTTATAAGTGAACTTTGTGCTTTGGCCAGGCACTCTAGAACACTGAATTTTTTGCTGCCAAGAAGTCATCTCAGCAGGTTTTTCTAGAAAACTTTAGAACTTTCCCTTAGCTACTGCAGTAAAATGACCTAACTTGAAACACAGCCAAGAAATTAAAAAAAAAAAAACCCTAAACATCAACAAGAAGTGTGACAGCATGGGCTATTTCATAGGCCTGTTTCCCAGAGGCAAGAATAGGAGACTTTGAATAATTTCTCAAAAAGTGACAGGTAGCAGGCAGCTGCTACCTGGGGCTCCTCAGTGACCCCTTCAGGAAGAATCAAGAGTTGACTTGGTGCTGTTGAAGGGACTAAGAAACCCTCAGGGTCCTGTAGGAGCAGTCATTATAGCTCTTGGAATAATGGAAGGAAGTTCCATTAGGGATCAGCAGTGAGACATTTGGAAAAAAATGTTTTATTGTTTTGAGATTTCCAGTTTCTCATTTCTTCACCCAAGAAAATCACCCATGATGAAATATATACATTATCATCTCACATGGAAAGGGAAATAACATACCAGAAATACATTTGAATTTTATTGTAAGCCCAAAGAGAAGGGGGAACTAGATTTCCCATGAAGAAATGTGGTAGGAATTGAAATAACCAAGATGTATCATGTGATTCTGCCCATACCATTTATTCCCATTTCCTCTGCTTCATTCACTTAATTCTTTTCTTCTGCAACCAAATGACATGTAATTCTTTCTTACATGCCAGCTCTTTCATTCTTCCATGTATTGCAGGCTCCTTACTCTGCCTGGAATTTTAAACTGAGTGTGTACTCATCCTTCACATCCCAGTTCAAGCTTCCATTTTCAATCTAGAACTCTCAAGCCTGCTAGATATAACTGATCATTTTTTTCTCCATTACTGTCTGTTAGCATTTTATCATTTATGAACACTTATTGTGCTGAATACTACGCTATACTATGATCATTTGTTTTACCCACTAGACTGATTCTTAAGGATAGAGTCTGAGCCTTGTAATCTGTATATTCCCCACTATCTGTATAATCTGTGTATTTCCTCTGTGAAAGTAGAGCAGGGTCTATTTGTTAAATTAAAGAGAATTGAAATAACTAGGAGGTACAAGTTCATCACAAACACCCAAACACTAGGCATGCTTTCAGTATTTAGCTAAAGAATAATCCTGGGGAGACGTATAAATATTGTATCCTCTCCAATGGCTAAGACAGGGGACATACAGTAAGTTTTCAAAAACAAATATTGACTGACTATATAATTCATTGATTAGTATACAAAATGACATTGTGAGTTTAATTAAAGTGACCAGATAATAAAAAACAAATGATCATTTCAGACCATTAATGAATATGAATGTTTTGATTTTCTGTGCCAATAGACTAATAGATACATTAGTGCAAAAGAACAAAATGATTAAAGTTTTCATCTTAAGATAATAATAGCTTACATATATTGACTACTTAGAATAGATGAGGCACCATGCTAAACATTTCATATGCATTATCTCATTTGATATTTATAATAAGCAGATGATAAATACTCTGTTATTATCTTCATTTTGGGGAAACTGAGGTTTAGAACGGTCGCATAACTCACACAAGGTCATGTAGCTGAAGAGAACACTGTTAGTATATGCAACCTTCGAATGTCACTAAAAACTGTACACAAAACAATTATCAAACAGCAAGGTTATTGACAAGAAAGGTAAGATCCAATGTAAACTATATAAATATTTTTCACATAAAATAAAAATTGTATTATCAAAATTTTCTTTGATGACTCTTAGTTTAAAAGAAAGCCTTCTTTTGGATGTTTTAAATCGTTAAAAATTAACTTTGTGGATTTTTTTTCAAATATATATTTGCATTTAAAAGCCAAATGTCAGAGACACTGTTAAATGGCTGGTTTTAGGAGGTATCTCTACTGGAATTGATATTCTAATAACAAAATCCACTCTATCTTATATTGGAAGACTCATAAAAAGCCTTCCTGGCTGGTACATTATGACTACATTCAAGGAACTAAAATAACTTGTTTCTGTACATATCCTCCCCCAAAAAACAGATAAGAGTATGGTGTTCTTCTAAGCCCTTGGGCTTCGATAGATTTTCTCAAGATAAAGGTAATGGGAAAGTGTTACCAAAATAAAAATGTACTATGTCATTTTTTATGGCATTCACCAAGTAAGAGCCCCAAGTCAGAGACTGTAAATTATCTGAGTTCTGTTAATATGAACATTCATCCCACATGTCAAACTTGCAGCCTTGAAGTTGGATTCCTATAACTGCACTTCCTGGATAACTGACCCCTCTATTCCCTCCTACATTTTCATGAAGAATTCTGGTCTGGTTGTTATCCACTGACGGGAATGATAACACATTCACTTAATTCCTCACTATGGATTACCAGGAAGTTTCACAGTATCACAGAATTAGGCAAATTTCTATTAATCCATATCAGAGAACTTAACATTGAAGTAAAAGTCTTATACTAGTAACATTAGCAAAATAATTAATAAATCTAATTTTAAAAAGTATCTCATCAACCCTGTCAATCTGTTTCATTCTACACCAATTTTTAGAGTAATTATTTAATAGTGTTTCTGTTGACACAGTTGCAAAGATTTTTTTGATAAAATTTTTACTTCGATATAATTTAAACTTTGAAAAAAAAAAAAAAAAGTAAGGATAGTACAAGAAGCTCCTGTGTGCTCTTTATGGAGATTCATCAACTGTTTTACATTTCACCACTCTTAACTCTTTTGTTTGTTTAAACGTAGATGGAGCATCTAGGTACTCCCTTTGAGTTAAGGGTAAAGATAATGCTCACTCCTTAATCTTTCTTTTCAAGTCTGTCTCTGGGGAAGTACAGTGGCTGTCTGGGTTTCCTCTAACTCCTGCAGGCCGACAACCCCCAGGCAAGCATGGTCATGCAAGACCTCTCCCCTCAGTCTCTCATTTATAACACTTGGCATCTGACTTTCTACTCCGAGGTAAGCTAAGCACCTCACATTTATCATTTTCAAAATGGAATATAATCTCTCTCTCTACTTGTTAATCCAAGCCACATCAGTATACCCTATCTTTATTAATAGTGTCAGAGGCTTTCAAACTAAAGTGACTCCATTTGGGCACTTTGGGCCAGAAAAATGAGGCTGAGGCTTACTGGGATGCATTCTCAGAAAGTTAGGCATTCCTACCCTCTAGATGTTTATTGTGAAGGGAACAAATTAATAATGTTTACTAAACAGACCCAGACTTGGGAGTGTCCAAATATCCTCATATCTGGAGAACAAAGGCCTTCCTAATTTTGCTTTAAAGATAATAACATCGATTCTTGCAAAATATTGTCATTCAGAAAATTAATCCTTTATCACAAACCCTTGTAGCAGAACATATCTCTCCGCATATACAAGCGTTGTAACTAGGATGGATGTGTTCCTCCTCTTACTTTCAGGAACTTCCTACTCTGTCTATGGAGTAGCTTTCGCTACTTTACTCTCTTAATAAACTTAGTTTTACTTTGCATTGCGGACTTGCCCTGAATTCTTTCTTGCACGAGATCCAAGAACCCTCCCTTGGGGTCTGGATCAGGACCCCTGTCCTGTAACAACAGTGTCAGTATTTAAATAGGTTAATTCAATTTATAACCATCAATATGGTCATTCTGGACATCTGTGTCTCCTTTATATCTCACATGTTTCCAAGAAACTAAATTTCATCCTCTTAGATTTACATTTTTCTTTCCATCATGCTTTCACTGTCTTAGGTAAAACTCCTTCCATTTCTCATATAGACTTAAAGTTAAGACTCTTTTATGCATTCCCCTTACATATTGTCTTTTTGACCTAAAATCCTTTCTCAACAATGTTACTATAGTGATCTAAAATGTCAGAATATATGTCATCATGTTACTCCTCAGTTTTCTAAAGTTTCTATGGCTGACTGTTGGCTAAAAGATTAAATCCGAAATCCTGAGAGTGCTACATTATGTCTTTCAAAATCTCACACTTGTTTCCTTTCCAAATGGATACCCTTATATTCCGCTCCCACATCCATGAATGGTAACAACTAGATAAATAAAATCATGTACCATTAATTGATCACAAAATTACATTGAAGCACTCTCAAATTCAGCTTCAGTTAAAACTAAAAGCCAGACAACCCATTCTCACAATACTTTCCCTCCTAGGAAACTTCAATTTATCATATGAATTGGGGTTCAAGTATCACCTCCCATAAACAGTGTTTTCTAAATTTACCTGATGTCACTATTTAATTCCTCCTCCATACAGTCAATATACCTTACCTATGCCTGCCTTTGCTTCTTGTCACATTATAATGCTATGCTATTATTTATTATGTGGCTATTGTTTCATTAAACTATGAGCTCATTGCTAGCCTAGAAGAATTTCTTAAGACATATTTTATAAATACTACTAATAATACAAAGAGCTAACCATCACTGAATCCTTAGTGTTTTTCAAGAAACACAGGCATTATCTCATTTCATCCTCCCAAAAACTTTCCAGGAATAGACCATCATGTGCTACTATTATCCCCATTGTACAAACAAGAAAAGTGAAGTCATTTTTTTCTGATCTTACACAGATAATAGCATTATCATCAAAACTCAATCATAGATGTACTGATCCAGTGCTGTGGTTGTTAAGCCCTTCAATACAAGAAGATGATTAATGTAAGTTAGTCCTTCTTGTACTTCAAGGGAATTTTTTTTCTTCCCAAACAGCAGTATCCTTGATGTATCTATCTATCCATGAAATAAAGGTCTGTGTTTCAAAGAATATCTCTCAGATTTCTAAATATTTTATTCCCAATAGCTGTATCACTCCTTCAACTTTTTACTTGCCCTAGTTTACCCAGTCAAGCTAGAAATTTTGAAGCTTAGGGTTGTTCCAATTGTAAATAGTTGCTGTTCAGATTCTGATTTTGAACCTGATGATTCATTCAGGTCTTTAAACTATTCAACTCAATGTTTCAATTATTGTTGAAAATAATGAACTGAATGGCTCTTCAAAACACTCATCTACCTTTTGCCACACCATGGGAGCAATTCTTCTCCCAAGAAAGACTTAAGAGGAAAACCTGCAAGGGGTAAAGGGGTTTTGCTGTTAGCACTAATTTTAAGGTCACAGTCTGCACACACAGAATTCAGAGAAGGAGGAGTTGATTCAGCAAGTTCCAGTAGTAAGAAATTAAATGTTGATAATCCCATTCTAAATAATTGCTTAACTTAGTTTCATCACTAGTCCTCCCAAAACCAGTTTGTATATGTGGACACAACCTAAATGTGTTTGGTTTCTCAAATTTCTCTCTATCCTTGTAGACTTGGAATGTGAGTTAGAAGCTTAGGGCCATCTACATTGGGAGTTCTCATTTTAGGGAACCCAGGTAAAAGCAAGTAGAGTAGTACCCCTCTACCCATGGTTTTGCTTTGGGCAGTTTCAGTTACCTAAGGTTAATCACAGTCCAAAAATATTAAACAGAAAATTCCAGAAATCAACAATTTGTACGTTTTAAATTGTGTGCTGTTCTTAGTGGTGTGATAACATTCCACACCACCCTGCTTTGTCCCACCAAGAACATAAATCTTTCCTTTCTCCAATGCATCCACACTATACACTCTACATGTCAATCAGTCACTTAGTAGCCATCTAAGTTATCAGATCAACTGTCGCAATGTTTGTGCTCAAGAAAACTTTATTTCACTTAACAATGGCACCAAAACACAAGAGAAGTGATGCTGGTGATTCAGATATGCCAAGGAGAAGCCATAAAGTGCTTTCTTTAAGTGAAAATGTGGAAGTCCTTGGCTTAATAAGGTAAGAAAAAACATTTTGTGAAGTTGCTAAGATCTACAGTAAGAACAAATCTTCTAGCCATGAAATCGTTGAAAAAGAAAAAAGAAATTTGTGTTAGTTTTGCTGTCACACCTTAAACTGCAATAGTTACAGTCACAGTGTGTGACAGGTGATTGGTGAAGATGAAAAAGGCATTACATTTGCACATGAAAAACATGAACAGAAAAGTGTGTCCAGATGTATGGCGTTGTGTTGCATCAGGATGCATTGTGCCTATACAATGACTTCAGGAAGGGATTCTCTGAACTGAGTGACACCAAACCGTTTACTGCAAATAAGGGATGGTTACACATATTCAAGAATAACTTTGGACTGAAACATAAAAATTAATGGAGAGATTGCATCTGCCAATGAGAATCTGCTGCCATATTTCTGCCAAAATTGAAGAGTTTGATTAAGGAGAAAGAATACCATACAAAGTATGTCTTCAACTGTGCTTAAACGAGGCTGCTGTGGAAGATGATATCCAATAGAACCTATAGTTGTTTAAAAAGAAAAAATAAAAGTGCAAACAAGGCACCAGAGCATAAACCATGGAAGGCCCCAAATAACTCTGGTACTATGTGGCAACACTGTGAAGATATAATAAAGCCTGGAGTAGTACACAGAACAAAGAACCCACAAGCCCTCAAAAACAAAAACAAAAATTATCTGCCTTGTGTCCTTGCAATATAATCAGAAAACATCAGTAAAAGCCATCTTGTTTATGTTCCACCAATGTTTCATCTCAGAAGTTAAAAATAAAATACTTGGAAGGGGAAGAATTGGAACTTAAACTCGTATTAATAACAGACAATGCACCTGGCCATCTTCAATCTGTTTGCTATGAAAATAAAAACGTCAAGGTTGTATTTTTATCTTTAAATACAACCACATTACTTTACCTCCTTCACCAGGACAACATTCAATTTCTCAAGGCCATGTATGCCCTCTCCCTGCCCCCACACTATATATTTGATTGGATTTGATCAGCAATTGATGCAGAGCCTGAGCTGGCATAAGGTAGTGCTGGAAATCATTCTTCACTGTTGTTGATGTAATGACTCATTAAAGTGACAATGGATAAAATAAAACCAGAAATTGTGAGTGCTTGCTGAAAGAACTTATAAAGTTGTGAATAACTTTAAAGGCTTTCCAGGAATCAAGGGAGAAGTTAGAAAAGCCATTCATGCAGCAAGACAAGTTGGTAGAGAAGGATTTGTCAAAATGTCTGATGAAGAATTGGAAGAACGTATTGAAGGCCATTAAGAATGGTTAACAAATAAGTAATAAAGAGAACTCTTGAGTCATCTGCAAAGGAAGAGGAAGATAAAGAAGAAAAGACGGAAGGAGAACCAGTAAAGTGAACATTACCAAAATTTGCCAAAGTGGTTCGAATTGCACTGACATTAAAGGACAAAATTTTGGAATACAATCCTCCAATGGAGCACAGCAATAAAGTCAACTTTATGATCATCACAAGATTACAATTTATGAAGCAGCACTTTGACAAGTTAAAAAGAGAGAACAATGTTCAGTTACAATGTTCTTCCAAAAGGTTTTGGCAAAAAGCTTTCAACTATCACGGATCCCCAACCATAAACATTGTCTGCTCCTGACATCCAATTATTTACATCGCTATGGCCTGATGATCCACGATCACCTAAAGCAGACAATTCTCCTGACACATCGTCAGAAGGTCAATATAAATGCTGCTCAACCTAAGACAGGGTTACTTCTGAATAAACCCATTGCAAATTGAAAACATCATGAGTTGAAAATGCATTAATACGTCTAACTTACTGGCTTAGCCTAGACTACCTTAAAGGATGCTTAGAACACTTGCATAAGACTACAAAATCATCTGACAACACAGCACTCTGTGGAGTTTTGGTTGCCTCATGAGGGCATGCTTGACTAGGACCTGGATCTCACTGCTGCTATTCCACATTACAGAGTATTATACTACTTTCTACTGAATGATATAGCTTTTGCACTATGTTAAAGTCAAAAAATCATAAATCATATTATCATATGTTTGGCGACCATCTGTAGTAGCCTAACACTACGTCGCAATGCCTATGTAATTCACCTCCTTGATCTCATCATGTAGGCATTTTATCATCTCACATTATCACAAGAATAAGGGCGACTACAGTAAGAGAAGATATTTTGAGAGAGGGAGAGAAGGACCCCATTTACATCACTTTTATTACAACATATTGTTATGATTGTTCTGTTATTAACCATTATTTTTGTCAATATTTTTCTGTGCCTAATTTATAAATTAAACTTTATCAAAGGTATATATGGATAGAAAAAAAATGAACATATACAGGGTTCGTTATTATCCATGGATTCAAGTATCCACTGAGGGTCTTGGATTGTATCCTCCGCAGATAAGACTGGAAGACTGAATGATTTGTGGGTTAACACTTCTTTTGCCACACCCACATTTGTAAACTTAAGTAATATAGTAAGTAAAGGAAATGTTACTAAATTCAACATTTATCCTGACATTGGTTTGACTCTCTGAACAAAATCATAAAAACAGAAAGATTACTTGAAAATACGTCCGGTTCATAATCAGATGAAAGTGTCAGCTCTGACAAATATATGTGGTATATCTTCTTTCTTCAGAGACTCCTCAGTGTCTCCCAGAAAGTTGTGTTTTCTTTCTCTAACTCCTTGAGAAATTAAATCCACCTACCATGTGATTTGGAGAAACGGATGAATGTTCATTATAGTTCCTTGAAAACAACACAAGGCTAACAAAAATGGAAAGAACACAAGTTCTTAGAGAGCTTAAATTGGGGCCTAGAAAGTTAGAGCTGGAAGGGGCCTTGAGCATAAGCTAACACACATTTTATGCATAAGCTGAGAACCAGGAAAGAGAAAGGACTTGTGAGTCTCATAGATTGTTAGAGACAGAGCTAAGTGCCAAGCCTGCGGCTTCACTCTGAAACTCTGGACTGGTACTCACCACATTCCCTGAGACTGGACATGAGGATGAGGTGACCAAAGCAGATAATGCCATCTCTGCTGTCCCTGAAATTTAGAAAGAGAAATTTATCCAAATATGCAAGAGGGCAGTAGATATGGGCTTGCCCTAATACTTTTTCTTTATCACACTAACTTCTATTATATTTAGAGCTAAGAATATAATGCTAAATTAAATATGACTTGCAATTTAGAAATAAACTATTTATTTCAAATATGACAAAGGGTTTTTAGTGTCAGCTCTAATATTCTCTTTCACTGTCTTCATTGATCAAAAGTCCATTTATGAAAAGGAAACAAATCATGTTAAATGTCAAGAAGTACTTATTTCTCTGGGTACTGGGATTAAAGAGTAATCTTAGTTTCCTATTGCTGAAATTACCACAAACATAGTGGCTTAAACAATGCAACTTGTTATCTTACAGTTCTGGAGGTAAAAAGTCCTAAGTGGATAGGCAGGGTCATATTACTTCCGGAAGCTCTAAAGGAGAATTCATTTTCTTGCCTATTCCAGCTTCTATAGGTTACCCACATTCCTTGACTCACAGCCTCTTCCTCCTTCAAAGCTAGCAGGGTAGCACCTTCAAATCTCCCTCTGTCTCCCTCTTTTCTTTTCTCCAATCTGTGCCTCTATAATCACATTTCCTTCTCTCACTGTCCTCTGCCTTATTTTTATTTATTTATTTATTTTTGAGCAGTCTGGCTCTGTCGCTCAGGTTGGAGTGCAGTGGCACGATCTGCGCTCATGGCAACCTCTGCCTCCCAGATTCAAGCAATTCTCCTGTCTCACCTCCTGAGTAGCTGGGACTACAGGCACATGCCACCATGACTGGCTAATTTTTGTACTTTTAGTAGAGACAGGTTTTCACCACATTGGTTAGGCTGTTCTTGAACTCCTGACTTCAGGTGATCCACCCTCCTTGGCCTCCCAAAGTGGTGGGATTACAAGCGTGAGCCACCGCGCCCTGCCTCTGTCTTACTCTTGTAAGTGCCTCTGTGATTACATTGGACCCACCTGGATGACCCACCTGGATAACCCAGGATACGATCTCTATTTCATGATCCTTAACTTAATCATATCTGCAAAATTCCCTTTGCCATGAAAAGTCACATCATATTTATGGGTTCTGGAGATCAGGATGTGGACATCTTGGGGAGCCATTTATTCTACCTACCACAAACTCCCTTTTATCAAACTCTTCTGATTTATTCCAAACATTCTAAATTTCTCCTCAATCTACCACCTGTTGACCCCCAAAGCATTTTTTAATGTCTCTACAGTGTGCGCGAATATTCTACGTACTATTATATCCATTAATATCCTCGACTCTTTCCCCTCTGAACTTTAAACATTATTAATGTTTTTTCCCCATTCTCCCTCGTTTTTATGCAACTATTAAATATGAATGGAGCCACAACATTCGTGTTCTAACAAGGGAGTGATGAACAACACAAATGAGGACCCTACCTGGGGTAGCTTTAGTAACAATGAGAAGATTAAAATACATTTGCAGATGAATATATAAGCAAAATAATTAGAATTTTTTTCTAAATGCTGGGAGAAAAATAGGCAGAGTGACACAATAGAGTAAAAGAGAGAAGGATGACAAGATTAGCAGTGTAGTTCCTTCTGAGGGGTATAAATCAGGCCGAGCCCTGAAGTGAGAGAACAAGGTAGAGTAATATGGAACCCGACTGAGGAAGCAATGTGGATAAAGATGCCCTAAGTCATTTCCTACAGTATTTCTAATAGAACCATGAACAAACCAGTGCTGCTTAGTGGCGTAAGTACTGATTTAGAACTTAGGAAAAAATAATAGACATAATAATAGGCCTCAGTTTCATCATCCTATATGTTATGGTATTGAATTATAAAATCAGATATTCTAAATGTTCAATGAATATGTATGCAACTTTTATGTAGTTTTAGATATGTTGTCCTTTGCGATATCAAAAGGCAAAGGCATTTGGCACTAACGTGCTGCTTTATTTAGTTGTGCCTGTATGCGTGTGTCTGCTAAATGTGGAGCCATTAGAGTGTTTCATTCCAGGAATCATCAAATAAACCAACTGACTGAAAAATAATTACACATTTATTATGACCATCTAAGTCTACATCATTATTGTGTCTGAAATGAGACTTCTGATTCTTTTGTGCTCCTAACAGAGATGCATGCACGGCCAGAGTTTATTGCTCTGACTCAGACATGCTGTCCACAAGCTACATTCATCCTATTGCCACCTCTCAAGGCTGGGAAATTGTCTAACACTGCTGACCTCAATATGGTTTGGATTCTACTCAATATCCAGGAAAACAATATAGATCATTCTTACTTGATCATAACAAGACCGCTCAGCTCTATTTTACAATGGCCATAAGTAAAAATAAATAACCAATTTTGCCTGAATGAAATAAAATCAATACTTCTCTTTTGCAATATGCTTCTGAGGAAGAAAATCCACAAATTTGTCTTATTTCTAAAGGTCTGGTGGCAAATCACTCAAAAGTATAGTTTTTGTTTTTTTTTTTTTTTCAAGTCACTGTGAAATGAGCCAAAACATGTCATCCAGATTTTGCATGTGCCCAAAAAGCTTATAGTGGCTCAACTTAAAGTAATTTTTATGGATGATTACAATGAATATGTATATATCCTCATGCTCCTTAGAAGAACACAGTCTAATTTTCTTGTGACAAAGCAGAACATAAAATGAGATTTATCTGTGTTCCCACAATATCTATTAGGTGCTGTGGAGATAGAGATCAGGTAAGCTACCTGCTTATTCAGTAAGACGTTATCACTGATAGCATTCTGACACTTAACGATAAACACAGTTATGGCAGCACAATTATAAAAGATATTCTTGATTTTTGTTTTGTTCTGTTTTTTGTTCTTTCCTTCTTAAAACCCCAGGTTAAGAGTAGTAGTTATTACATGACAATATGAACTTTCTTCTTACAGATATTCATCAATTTTTCTGATTCCTTAGTAAATGTTTAATTAAGGTTCTTAGGCAAGTGAAAAACATAAATACAGTTGAGGAACTAGCTTTATAAAAGTCATAGGCTGTTAGAAGTTGAAAAGATATCTGTTCCACCCAATGATTTTGCAAAACTAAAAGTAAATAAAAATAAATGCAATTTCAAATATTTTCATGTTTTACAATTTTTTTCAATTAAAAAATTTAAGGAAGTTTGTAGATGTTATATAATAACCAAAGAAAGGTACATGGACAATAGTATGTAACTTTTACTTGTTTTGTTTGTTTCATTTTGTTTATATTTCTTATCTGGTGATCCACCCTCCTTGGCCTCCCAAAGTGGTGGGATTACAAGCGTGAGCCACCGCGCCCTGCCTCTGTCTTACTCTTGTAAGTGCCTCTGTGATTACATTGGACCCACCTGGATGACCCACCTGGATAACCCAGGATACGATCTCTATTTCATGATCCTTAACTTAATCATATCTGCAAAATTCCCTTTGCCATGAAAAGTCACATCATATTTATGGGTTCTGGAGATCAGGATGTGGACATCTTTGGGAGCCATTTATTCTACCTACCACAAACCCCCTTTTATCAAACTCTTCTGATTTATTCCAAACATTCTAAATTTCTCCTCAATCTACCACCTGTTGACCCCCAAAGCATTTTTTAATGTCTCTACAGTGTGCGCGAATATTCTACGTACTATTATATCCATTAATATCCTCGACTCTTTCCCCTCTGAACTTTAAACATTATTAATGTTTTTTCCCCATTCTCCCTCGTTTTTATGCAACTATTAAATATGAATGGAGCCACAACATTCGTGTTCTAACAAGGGAGTGATGAACAACACAAATGAGGACCCTACCTGGGGTAGCTTTAGTAACAATGAGAAGATTAAAATACATTTGCAGATGAATATATAAGCAAAATAATTAGAATTTTTTTCTAAATGCTGGGAGAAAAATAGGCAGAGTGACACAATAGAGTAAAAGAGAGAAGGATGACAAGATTAGCAGTGTAGTTCCTTCTGAGGGGTATAAATCAGGCCGAGCCCTGAAGTGAGAGAACAAGGTAGAGTAATATGGAACCCGACTGAGGAAGCAATGTGGATAAAGATGCCCTAAGTCATTTCCTACAGTATTTCTAATAGAACCATGAACAAACCAGTGCTGCTTAGTGGCGTAAGTACTGATTTAGAACTTAGGAAAAAATAATAGACATAATAATAGGCCTCAGTTTCATCATCCTATATGTTATGGTATTGAATTATAAAATCAGATATTCTAAATGTTCAATGAATATGTATGCAACTTTTATGTAGTTTTAGATATGTTGTTCTTTGCGATATCAAAAGGCAAAGGCATTTGGCACTAACGTGCTGCTTTATTTAGTTGTGCCTGTATGCGTGTGTCTGCTAAATGTGGAGCCATTAGAGTGTTTCATTCCAGGAATCATCAAATAAACCAACTGACTGAAAAATAATTACACATTTATTATGACCATCTAAGTCTACATCATTATTGTGTCTGAAATGAGACTTCTGATTCTTTTGTGCTCCTAACAGAGATGCATGCACGGCCAGAGTTTATTGCTCTGACTCAGACATGCTGTCCACAAGCTACATTCATCCTATTGCCACCTCTCAAGGCTGGGAAATTGTCTAACACTGCTGACCTCAATATGGTTTGGATTCTACTCAATATCCAGGAAAACAATATAGATCATTCTTACTTGATCATAACAAGACCGCTCAGCTCTATTTTACAATGGCCATAAGTAAAAATAAATAACCAATTTTGCCTGAATGAAATAAAATCAATACTTCTCTTTTGCAATATGCTTCTGAGGAAGAAAATCCACAAATTTGTCTTATTTCTAAAGGTCTGGTGGCAAATCACTCAAAAGTATAGTTTTTGTTTTTTTTTTTTTTTCAAGTCACTGTGAAATGAGCCAAAACATGTCATCCAGATTTTGCATGTGCCCAAAAAGCTTATAGTGGCTCAACTTAAAGTAATTTTTATGGATGATTACAATGAATATGTATATATCCTCATGCTCCTTAGAAGAACACAGTCTAATTTTCTTGTGACAAAGCAGAACATAAAATGAGATTTATCTGTGTTCCCACAATATCTATTAGGTGCTGTGGAGATAGAGATCAGGTAAGCTACCTGCTTATTCAGTAAGACGTTATCACTGATAGCATTCTGACACTTAACGATAAACACAGTTATGGCAGCACAATTATAAAAGATATTCTTGATTTTTGTTTTGTTCTGTTTTTTGTTCTTTCCTTCTTAAAACCCCAGGTTAAGAGTAGTAGTTATTACATGACAATATGAACTTTCTTCTTACAGATATTCATCAATTTTTCTGATTCCTTAGTAAATGTTTAATTAAGGTTCTTAGGCAAGTGAAAAACATAAATACAGTTGAGGAACTAGCTTTATAAAAGTCATAGGCTGTTAGAAGTTGAAAAGATATCTGTTCCACCCAATGATTTTGCAAAACTAAAAGTAAATAAAAATAAATGCAATTTCAAATATTTTCATGTTTTACAATTTTTTTCAATTAAAAAATTTAAGGAAGTTTGTAGATGTTATATAATAACCAAAGAAAGGTACATGGACAATAGTATGTAACTTTTACTTGTTTTGTTTGTTTCATTTTGTTTATATTTCTTATCTGCTGATTAAGCAAGTTGAATATTATGGGGATAAATGTACTATGACTTGTAATACGAAAGAATGTTCCTTCTTCTAATTTGTCCTGGTGAAACAGCAGAACCAGCTACTTCCCAATTCTACCTACAGGATATCATGAAATTCACTGTTCAGAAACATCATTAGCACTTAAATATCACTTAGGTGGCTTTTAATTAAAATAAAAACAGCATAACATTCCTGATACTTTTGAAGACTTGTTTTCCTTATATTAAAAATAGTTGCATCTGTACTTTTGAAGCATGGGTCCAACTATTTTTAAGAAAGCCTCTGCATATATAATTGCAGAAAGAGAAGTACAACAGTGTCTAATTCTAAACTATAAAATAAAAACTAAACATCCCCACCATAAAGAGGAGGACACTCTTCCTCACGTCTCTCTTCTGCCCTTCTATCCCAAGGATATCATAAGAATGAGTCTGATATCCTCCCTCCTTTTATGTACCCATTCATGAATTCACACCAGCTTTAGAGTAGGGTAAAATATAAGACACCCTCTGTTGCAACTTTTTGGAAAGGCATTTTGAAAGGAAATATGGAGTACATTTCCCTTGGGTACGGTAAAAAGCACTAAAATGGAGGTTGGAATCCTGAATTTTAATCCTGGCTCTCTCCTTAACTCTAGTAATACTGGCCAATTTATGAATTTCCTTTTGCCTCAATTTACTTATATAACAGAAAGGGATTAGACTAGATATTCTCCAAGCCTCTTTTCAGAATAAACTCCAGATTTCAGTGCTCTTGACTAAGAAGCAATTTTCTTCTTTTCTTCAGCCTGGGACTCATTTCATATAAATGACCTCAAGTTGCAAAACCCTCCATCGCTTGCCAGCTGAGTGTGCATAGCTGACCTCCATTTTATACCGCCTGTGTCTATATGGCTGACTGAATTGACTATTTGCAAGTCAGCCTCCTAGCAATTCATCTTATCTTTGCAAGTTGGTCACAATTCAGTGGTTAAGACAACTGGAGCAGCCTGACCGTGAAATGGCCACTCCCTGACTCCACTCTGGCACAAAAGCAGCCTTTTGTTGTCTGATGCAGCTGAGCCTCATCCTTACAGTACTGAGCTCTGAAATTTACCATTCTTAGACTTATTTCTGAGTAAATGATAGAATATCTACCATCACCACTGAGGGGCTGCCCAGTTGTGCAGGTAAACCCAAAGGTAGACAGGGAGTAGCCCCACTGTAGCCCAAGTGATGAACCATCTTGAGGAGCCCTACCTGCAAATTGTTCCACCTACACTGACGCAAATGCACACCTCCTCTCCCAGAAAAGTCAAGTCAATGTGAGAAATGCAAAGATGACAAGATTGTTAGCTGAAAAGAATCATTTTAAAAAATGAAGGAAAAAATGCAATCATATTTTCAATGCTTCAGTATTCATAACACATTTCTTCTTAAAAGCATGTACTTATTTTAGGGAAGGGCTAGGAGGTAGATTAACACCATTGGCTTACAACTCAATGAAATCATTAAGGTTTATTCTAATCCCA
>NW_012101909.1:4701553-4702295 GCF_000951045.1 Mandrillus leucophaeus
GCTTCTTTCCACATCATGAATATATGATCCCATGACTCCTCATTTCCCATTAATTGGCCCACCCCTTCAGTAAAAGCATAGAAGGCAACACATAACCCTAAAGTGAGCAGGACATAGATGCATATATATACATTGGATTAGGGGAAAATACGTAGGTAGCAGGCATTATTTAGTTCTCACCCCCACTATTGTTGTGCTTACCTCTGGCCTGACTTGTAGTCTCCCACAATTAAAGGAGAGAAATATTTTGTTATTTTCATAGTCCATGCAGAGGAAAATACATTTATATACCTTAAAGTTTAGACCAGTGAGCTGGGATTGTAGAAGCAGGTATTGGAGAAGTTTGCTTGGAACAGAAGTGATCCTACCCACAATGGAGAAGAGTAGGTGGAGGTTGTTTGAAAAAGGTAAGAGCTTGAATGACATAGGGTTTTGTGAGTGATAGACTCTGCACCCCTTATCCAAGGCCAGAACTCTGATGGGCACGTCCAAGTAGCTAAAGCTGTCAGTAAAACAAAATTTTTCCTTAGAGCAAAACCAGACTGGTAATTATGTGACTTTTTACATGAACTCATGCTGTCATCTCTGGCTAGTTCTCCCTCAAATCTCCCCTGTACCTATACCACCCTTCAAAATCTGACTCAAGCCTCAAATTTTCTCTGAGCATTTCTGATGGTGCTGGACCTCTAATCTTGATAGAAATGCTATAGTGAGTGTGGAAGGCTGGGGCGTGAGGGTGGTA
>NW_012101909.1:4705105-4716441 GCF_000951045.1 Mandrillus leucophaeus
GTTAAGACAACTGGAGCAGCCTGACCGTGAAATGGCCACTCCCTGACTCCACTCTGGCACAAAAGCAGCCTTTTGTTGTCTGATGCAGCTGAGCCTCATCCTTACAGTACTGAGCTCTGAAATTTACCATTCTTAGACTTATTTCTGAGTAAATGATAGAATATCTACCATCACCACTGAGGGGCTGCCCAGTTGTGCAGGTAAACCCAAAGGTAGACAGGGAGTAGCCCCACTGTAGCCCAAGTGATGAACCATCTTGAGGAGCCCTACCTGCAAATTGTTCCACCTACACTGACGCAAATGCACACCTCCTCTCCCAGAAAAGTCAAGTCAATGTGAGAAATGCAAAGATGACAAGATTGTTAGCTGAAAAGAATCATTTTAAAAAATGAAGGAAAAAATGCAATCATATTTTCAATGCTTCAGTATTCATAACACATTTCTTCTTAAAAGCATGTACTTATTTTAGGGAAGGGCTAGGAGGTAGATTAACACCATTGGCTTACAACTCAATGAAATCATTAAGGTTTATTCTAATCCCACTGTACACTGTTTTTGGAGGTGTATGGTGTTAAATGTCCTTTTATAACAAGTGACCCCTGTAAATAGAAATAGTTGTACTATTGACATCCATTTAGGATAGCCATACTACCCAGTCTAGATACTACTAGATGTGGACTATATTTTGAAAAGCACTTTCACAGCTTTGACTTTTGGCATTGAAAGAACAACTTTTCAGTTGAATGTTGCCTGAAAAAGCATATCTCACGTTGCTGAAGTCACTGACTATGCCTCCTTTCTGTGTCACCTTGTTGGACTTTACCCATTTTCTATCATGGGGTGCTGCAATCTAAAATATTGATGTTAAATATTTTCTACCTTTTCTGTAGGCTGCATTTTTATGTGCTTTAGCTTATTTGAATCTTATGACATCTCTATTTTTAAAAATTGAGCAATATCTCAAGATCACACAACTGTCAAAGCATGGCTCTGCAGTCCTGATTCGTACCTTTTCCACTACACACAGAAGTAAAACTCAGATAGCCCACAGAGCTTTATTGGGCAATCAGATTCAATGTTAAGACTTTAAAACACAGTAGTAAGGAATCAAAAAAAACAAAAACAAAAACAAAAACAAAAACAAAAACAGAACACAGAAGCCACTCAGAGATTCAGAGATAAGAGCTCTGGCTCCTAGTGGTAGCTGAGATGAATAGGATGACATTTCACCAGGCGTAGAGTTTCTCTTACCAAACTCTAGTTTTTAAGTCTTTTAACCCCTGACATGAAGATTTCCAATCAGCCCTTTAAAGCAATTTCCATTCTTTATGGAATATCCAGCTTTAGACAATTATAAAATGCCCTCTTCCTCTCTAAATGAATTTCCTCTCAGAGGATGATTGGGGACCTCTGACACCTAACTGCTTTACTAATAAAAGATCAATGAAACATGCTTGTAGTCTTAGATTTTAGTATTTACACAAAGCCAGTTTTTACTCTTCAAGTAAATAAAAAATATCGGTGTTATCTACCCATAGTAGGCTAATAGATATCTATGAAACTTATGGTATTCGAGCTGGCACTCCAACTCTGAAACGAGTCACTTAAAACTGAAGTGTGCACATAGCCTATGTCAGGCCACTGAAAGTCGCATAGTGAAACCTGGTTACAGCTTGAAATATGTGGTCTGAATCCCTGGCATCATTCATTTTAAGGAAAAGGAATGACAAGCAAATGGACCTAACCAAAACAAATTGCTGTGTGCATGCATTGGAGCTCACGTTTTTTTTCTTTTTTTTTTTTTTTTTTTTAAAAAAAAGGAAAACAAAGTATTCTCACCATGTGAAAGCAAACCCAAGTCTGAATGGAAGCATGTCAGTCTTTACTTCTGTAAGAGCAATCGTGATTTGAAATATAGTCAAGATTTTTCCATTGAACATACTAAACAGAACAGTGAACTTTGGTAATGGAAGTAGCTGTCTTATTTACATGACTGATTTTTGCCTTTGAAGAGATGGATTTGTGTTCTTCTTTTCTAAATATCAGAAATAAAACTAAGAAGTGTACATTGCCTCAGTAGATATTCAGTATGACTTGGGTCACGCAAGGTCATACTTCCAAATACTTCAGAACTTTGGAGAATTCACTGTGCTTCATGCATCATTTGTTTTCCTGGTTTGACTAGATTTTTAGGTCAGGAATCCTGACACTATTATCTTGATCTGATATTTGGTGCTACAGGCATAATTTTTAACTCACACACATAGCAATTCCTAAGGATGTGTCCATATAACACACAAAGGGCTGATAGAGGGGTTCAAATATATCCATCAAAAGTTGCCTTTTTAATTCATTAGGTAAATATCTTAAAGGACTTCCTTGGAAATTAACTTGACTAGCTTTTTCTATTTTTTTTTTGTTGTTGTTGTTTTTGGTTTTGTGGAAATATAGCCTTAGTTTTTACAAAGACTTGCTTCAAATCCTAGAAAATGGAATTGTCAACTGGAAGAGAGGGCTTTACACTGTCATTGGTCTGTTTCTGAAGTGCTGAGGAGTTCACTTTGGTGAGATGGTATAAATAACTGGATTTTAAGTTTTAATATCTAAACTCTAGAGTTCTAAAAAAATGCACCAGGAGTTTTGTAACATTTCAATTTATATTTCAAAAAGATATATTTGAACTTTGTGTAAATGGTAACAAGAACATTGCATTTGCAATTTCTGTTTTGTTCTTGTGAAAAATTCATTTTCTCTGTCTATCACTTAATCCTCTCCAACCTTCTTTCCTTCCTTGGAAGGACAATATTCAGACCTTTAAATTCTAAATTGGAAACAAATTCTTCAATGCCTTCTTGGGCCTTGAAGAATTTTCTCTCAGCATTCTTGATGGTGCTAGCCCTCTAATCTTGATGGAAATGCTATAGCGACTGTTGAAGGCTGGCACATGAGGGTGGTGCTTAAACTGGCGATCAGTATGGCTTCTTTCCACATCATGAATATATGATCCCATGACTCCTCATTTCCCATTAATTGGCCCACCCCTTCAGTAAAAGCATAGAAGGCAACACATAACCCTAAAGTGAGCAGGACATAGATGCATATATATACATTGGATTAGGGGAAAATACGTAGGTAGCAGGCATTATTTAGTTCTCACCCCCATTATTGTTGTGCTTACCTCTGGCCTGACTTGTAGTCTCCCACAATTAAAGGAGAGAAATATTTTGTTATTTTCATAGTCCATGCAGAGGAAAATACATTTATGTACCTTAAAGTTTAGACCAGTGAGCTGGGATTGTAGAAGCAGGTATTGGAGAAGTTTGCTTGGAACAGAAGTGATCCTACCCACAATGGAGAAGAGTAGGTGGAGGTTGTTTGAAAAAGGTAAGAGCTTGAATGACATAGGGTTTTGTGAGTGATAGACTCTGCACCCCTTATCCAAGGCCAGAACTCTGATGGGCACGTCCAAGTAGCTAAAGCTGTCAGTAAAACAAAATTTTTCCTTAGAGCAAAACCAGACTGGTAATTATGTGACTTTTTACATGAACTCATGCTGTCATCTCTGGCTAGTTCTCCCTCAAATCTCCCCTGTACCTATACCACCCTTCAAAATCTGACTCAAGCCTCAAATTTTCTCTGAGCATTTCTGATGGTGCTGGACCTCTAATCTTGATAGAAATGCTATAGTGAGTGTGGAAGGCTGGGGCGTGAGGGTGGTACATAAACTGGTGATCAGTATAGCTTCTTTCCACATCATGAATATACAATCTCATGACTTCTCATTTCTCATTCACTGGTCCATCCATTCAACAAAAGCATTAAGCATTTTATGTATATTAAGTTGCATGCTACATGCTAGGAACATAAAAACTCTGAAGTCTCAAGGAACTCAAAAGAGATGTGCTTAATTCTATCTGGAATTCTTTTTAAAGGTGGGAGGCTAATTACATAAAATAATTAACATTTGAAGCTCCAAAAAGGACCTGGGAAAACTCAGTTGGTTAATTCACTAGGAAAGCAAAGTACCATTTTAGACACAGACTTTTGGTTTTAGAAAACAAAAGCAAGGAGACAGGAGACAGGTTGGCACAATAGTGTCACATGCAAGTAGCAAGGATGGCTGGAGGGAAGGAAGCATTGTGAAGGGTCAGAGTGGAAGAAGTGTGAGAAATATGATTAGAGAGAGATATGGAGGACCAGAGAGTTCCCATTAATCAGTGTTGTACATCAGACTTTGTCCTGCAGGCAGGGAGGTGCCTGATGGTCTTGAAGTATTTTAATTATGAGAACATGAGCAGTAGGGCTGGTTGGTTTTATAAAATGTATTACTATTTTGTGTTACATTTGTGGAATCTGAAGTTCAGAATTACGGAAATTGGTCAACAGTAACACACTTCCTAAGTACAAATGGCACTCTAACCCAACATTTAAGCTCTTGGTAATCCAGACTTCAAACTCAGTGCTTTCTCTCCTGTAAGACAAAACCTTTACAAAACTGCACCCTTGGCATCCTGCTTTCCATATCCACAAGCGCTCACAGATGTCTCTAAAAATTATAACAATCAAAAGGGAAACAAAATCCATATGCAGTTTTTTAAATGGCATTTAGTTTGGATGACATGGAGGCAATTATGTCTAATTTTTCACCTCCATCCGGCTCATCATATGTGCCGAGCCAGGAGCCTCTTACTTTGGCCCACCTTCATTTTATGTTTCTAAGCCCTTTCAGGGGACAGCATCTGTGCCTACAAGCCCCAGCCATGGCCTGTTCTGGAAGCTCCACAATACAACAGCAAAGCTCACACATGGGCTATAGGATCCAGGAGGAAGTCTGCGGTTGGATATTTTCCATTTGAGCCAATCCAACTGCTTTAGGTCAAACGATCCAAAAAAAAAAATCCCCAAAAACAGGACAATAAAGAAATAAATGATCTTATTAGCTTCCATAGAAGTCAGGAGGAAGTCTGTGATCAGAGATTTTCCTACCTAGTTGAGTGAATCCTGCTGCTTTAGTTAAAACAATAAAATATGTAATCCTTCAAAGCAAGGCAGTAAGGAAACAAATGATCTTCTCATCTATTGACTAAATATTTGATGTTTTTTAAATTGTTTTTGGTTTACTTGTTTTTTCACAACATGTTGTAGTGATAAAAAGGGCTGAGACATTTTCACTGGCGTGCAGCTCACCCAGTGCTATCCTTGACCCACCAGAAAGAAAGATATTTCTCATTTTCCCCTTTTCTCCATACTCCAGTCTATTTCCATGTCATTCTCAAAGTAATATACACTATGATGTCACCTTCCCTCTTGAAGTCAACAGTTCATACTATTACATTAGTTCCTTCTTGGCTAGTCTTATGTTTCCTACTTGTGACCTGGCTATTTAAGAGAAAAGAAGTGAATGAACTCAGTGTTCCCAGAGTTCATCTCCAGCCTTCAGATTATCCTACCTTTAACATCCAAGAACTATCATTGCAGGCCACTGTATGTCCAGTTACCACAAGATATAACTCCTACTAAATAACAGAGTTTTTGTGTGGTTACTTGTCTTTGGTGTCTCTACTTGGCCTCTCTTGTTGGCTCACTCTTGCCTTCCTACTCCACGTTGCTGTGACTCTCCCCTGTCCCCTCACTCCAAGCTCCTCCCTTTAATCTACTCAGATCAGCAAACAACAGACTGAAAACTTAACCACATACTCCTTCTTTTATTTTACCCAAAACAGCAAACACAGGACTGAAATATTAGCAAAACTTTCTAAAGGTTTGAGGATGGAATAAGGGAAATACAATGCAAGAAAATGAAACCAACTGGGCATCTGTGTATATATATAGTTCCCAAGTCTATTGGCCATGGTTTTCCCTACCAAAGCCTTCTTCCTGGCCTTTTCCTTGCTTATCTTCCTGCTCAACACCACATAGTTTGATACTTTATGCATGTATGAGAGGTTGGGAGGAGGGAGTAATTTATCTTTGACAGATGGAAGTATGTTTGACCACCTCTTCCTCCACTCTGAAAATAGGTCCTCAAACCTCTTTTAGTTCCAGTAAGGAGGTAAATCTCCCTTACCTCACTGTACTTTCTTCAGCCCACTCCAAGACTATGCTACAGCTGAGTCCACTGACATGTCACCCTGCTACAATGATGACAGCTTTTTATAGAATTATGAAGTGCATATTAGTGTCTCATTTTCTACACCAACTTCATTCCAGAGAACCAGTGCAGAACCAAAAGATCCATCAGAATAAATTTTTCCAAATAAACTCACATATGAATAGAAAAACACACCTACAGGAAACCTTTCGATAACATCTTGCCCTTGTAACACTGCTTGGATTGCAACTTGTCTCCAGGAATATGTAATTCTGCATTAATATTCTTTGGAGTTTTGCCTTTTCAGCCTATTTCCTGGTCTAAGTCTGCAATGTATCCCCGGTATTCATAAAGTAAGATTATATTAAGTTGTTAGGTTTATAATAATTATACAATTATTTTGCAGACAATAATATTTAGTGTACTTCTGCCCAAGGATACTCTAACATTAATTATCTTTTTATTCAGAATATTCACAAAAAGACCTCCTTAATAATTTTAGTGGATTCTCCATAACTCATCTAGAAATATAAAATAATTCGACAAAGATCAGGACCTTGTTACTCATCATACTGTAACATGCCAAACACAAAGATAAATATGGCATTATCTCAGTCGTTTGTATAAGAAAAGTAGACATGCAGAACACAAATACCAATCAAGATAAAAACAAAGCTCAGCGGAAACTCTGCAGGAAGAGAACGTGAACTTCGGGAGTGAATAAGGCTTAACAATGGAGATGACATTTTGACTGGTTATTTTAAAATGAACAGGATTTGGACAGGAAAGGCTTAGGGAGAAAGGCCAGTAGTAGAGGTAACAGGAGTAGATGGAGAGCCAACAGCTTTCATTGTCAACATTTAGCTTTTCACATGGCAGTAGCCAGCATTTGAGATTAACGGAGAAACAAATGTTGTGCTCACTCCAAATAAAAGATGTGTCCTGTGTCACAGGTTCTGGAATTGCCCCTCTAAAAATAATGAGATATTTTACAAAACATGTGCCTACCATGTCATGAAAAGCCAGACCAGCAGTCATCCCAGTGTTAGCTGATCCTTTCCAGCTCTGGCTAAAGTGCGTATCTGACGACCTCATTAGTTTTCTCAGGGGTGGAAAGTAGCACAGACAGATGTCCTGGACCATGTGACTGGGCGAAGATAAATAGTCAGGATGCAGCTGTGTAGACAGCTGTCCAAACCAATTAAAAAATAGATCTATCCATTCCCCTCAGTTCCTTGAAAGACTCTGGGATCATCACAATTTTTACACCAGTCCCAAATATGTTTCTGACATAATAATACAACTTAGCACCTCCCTGGCACTGCAATTTTTCAAATATAGGTTCAAATGTATAGTCTTTAAGGTAGAGAAGTAGGGATTTCTAGGTATGTTGATACACAAATGGATTGAAGTATTACCGCAATTAATTAACTAAGTCTCTAAACAACATTTCAGAATCTGTGATTCATGATTTCATGACTTCAGTTGAGGAGATGCAGCCACAGAGCCCGAGAAACAAATCATTCAACCTAGGCTATGTATTCTGTGCAATAGAGGAGATTAGACAGATTCAAATTTTGGGCATTATACACCTATCTGTGTCCTCACAATCCTAAATATTAACCAAGTTGACACAAGAACAAAACAGCCTATTTGCCCATTCTTCCATCAATGCGTATTCATCCTGTGGAATTCTAGTCAGCAATGAAAATAAACAATTATTGTTTCAACCAGACCTCAGATGAGACCAATGAGGTATGAAGACTCTCATTATGCATTAAGTTGCAGTGAGATCAGTTTGCACTGCCTGCTGAGGCCCATCCCCTTATCTTGCTATTATATTCCAGGTGGGAACTCAAACTTTTACAAAAATGACCATAAGAACTATGTTTTCCTTGTCACTTGCAAATTTTGTATTACTATTTTCTCTTTGCTAAGTGTAATATTTGCCCTACATTCTTTTGTGTTCTGACATATAAAAATGTTGTTTTTTGAGAGAATGAGGTGTCCTATATCCAAATTATTTGGTGTTCCCTGTGTATATAATCAGTCACCTGAGAGTAACAATTTGGTGTCATCAGTTCTAAAACCAAATATTTTTGCCCATTCTGTAGATTGTCTGTTTGCTTTGTTGACAGTTTCTTCTGTGTGCAGGAGCTCTTTAGTTTAATTAGGACCCATTTATAAATTCTTGTTTTTGTTGCAATTGCTTTTGGAGACATTGTCATGAAATCTTTGCTAAGGGCTATGTGCAGAATGAGATGTCCTAGATTTTGTTCTAAGGGTTTTATAGTTTTAGGCCTTACATTTAAGTTTTTAATTTATCTAGAGTTGGTTTTTCTATATGGTGAAAAGAAGGAGTCCAGTTTCAATTTTCTGCATATTACTAGCTAGTAATCCCAGCACCATTTATTGAATAGGGTGTCCTTTCACCATAGTTTATTTTTGTTGACTTTGTGAGACATCAAATGGTTATAGGTGTGTCTCATTCCTTCTGAGCTGTCTATTCTGTTTCATTGATCTGTGTGTCTCTTTTTGTACCAGTACTACGCTTTTTCCATTACTGTAGCCTAGTCATATAGTTTGAAGTTGGGTAGTGTGATGTCTCTGGCATTGTTCTTTTCACTTAGGATTGCTTTAGTTATTCAGGCTCTTTTTTTTTTTTTTTTTTTTTTTTTTTTGGTTCCACATGACTTTTAAAATAGTTTTTCTAACTCTGTGAAAAATGACATTTGTAGTTTGACAGATACAGCATTGAATCTGTAAATTGCTTTGGGCAGTATGGCCATTTTAACAATATTGATTTTTCCCATCCATGAGCATAAAAATATTTGCAAACTATGAATCTGACAAAGCTCTAATATCCAGAATCTACAAGGAACCTAAACAAATCAACAAGCAAAAAACAACCCCATTTAAAGAATACGTGATGGACATAAATGTCTCAAAAGAAGACACACATGTAGCTAAGAAGCATTTGAAAAAAATTCTCAACATCAGTAATCAGTAGACAAATGCATAGCAAAACCAAATGAGATACCACCTCGTATCAGTCAGAATGGCTATTCTTAAAAAGTCAGAAAAAATACAGATATTGGCAAGATTGTAGAGAAAAAGGAATACTTCTACATTGTTAGTGGGAATGTAAATTAGTTTAGCCACTGTGGAAAGTAGTTTAGGGATTTCTCAGATAATTTAAAGCAGAACTGTCATTCAACTCAGTAATTTCATTACTGGGTATATACCCAAAGGAATATAAATCATTCTATACTAAAGACACATGCACTCATATGTTCATCACAGCACTATTCACAATAACGAAGATGTGGAATCAACCTAGATGCCCATCAATGGTGGAATGAATGAAGAAAATGTGAAACATACACACCATGAAATACTACACAATCATGAAAAAGAATAAAATTATGTCTAGAGCAGCAACATGGATGCAGCTGGAGGCGATTAACCTAGGCAAGTTAACTCAGGAACAGAAAACCACATACCACATGTTCTCACTTATAAGTGGGAGGTAAACATTGAATATACATGGATAAAAAAAGGGGAACAATAGGCACTGGGGTCTACTTGAGGGTAGAGGGTGGGAGGAGGGTAAGGATTGAAAAACTACCCATTGGATACTATGCTCACTACTTGGGTGAGGAAATCATTTGTGTATCAAACTCTAGTGACACACAATTTACCCATGTAACAAACCTGCACATGTAACTTTGGAACCTGAAATAAAAGTTGAAAAACAAAAAATAATCTAAATGAATGAAATAAAAAAGAAAAAGAAAAAGAAATCTAACATAGGCTATATTTTCAAGATTCTCATCCGCACATATTACAAATAAAAGAAACAAATAAACTGACCTTTTAAAACAACAACAACAACATCCTGATTTTGAAGCAGACATTCTTATAAATGGCAATTTGCTAAGGCAAAGCAACATAGTAATCTGGCCTTAGAAATAAAATAGTAATAAACTTTAATAACTTTTAATAAACTTAGCAAAGATAGAGCACTAATCATAGAGTGTAGGCATAACAAATAAAGAAGTCATCATATTTTTATTGTAAGTATTATGGAGTGGTTGAATACCGTTGCTCTAAACTAAAAAAATCTGGACTTCATTTCCAGATTCACCATTAACTAGACTGTGACCATAGTGAAGCTATCTTATTTCTTCAGGGATATAGACCATATACCTACGATCCTTTCCTACTCAACAATTGTATTCATTTATAAATACTCATACAAAGTTACAGTATTTTGATTTAACTTAAAGAAGTTGATATGGTTTAGCTGTGTCCTCACCCAAATCTCGTCTTGAATTATAATTCCCATAATAACCATGTGTCATGGGAAGGACCCAGTGGGAGGTAATGGAATCATGGGGATAATTTCTCCATGCTGTTCTCAAGATAGTGAGGTCTCAGGAAAACTGATGGTTTTATAAGCTTCTGGCATCTCCCCTGCTTGCACTTCTCCCTCCTGCCGCCATGTGAAGGAAGACATGTTTGCTTCTCCTTCTGCCATGATTGTACGTTTCCTGATGCCTCTCCAGCCCTGCCTCTGTGAGTCAATTAAACCTCTTTTCTTTACAAATTATCCAGTTTCGAGTATTTCTTCATAGCAGCATAAGAATGGACTAATACAGAAGTATTTCATAAGATTCATATAACTTAATTAATGGTGATAATTCCTGTGCTAATAATACCCTACACTAACATTACCTTTCAAAATGCCTTTTCAACCATGGCCTTCCCTGACCGTAACCATAACCCTGGACAGTAGGTATAATGGAGAATTTTCAGATAATGTAATTGAAACTCAAAGTGGGAAAATGATTTATCAAAGGTCCCACAGCAATGTTTAAACACAGAAGAAATTTTACATAAGTCCTAGGTTGGGTTTCTGTTCACAATGGTACTCATTTGAAATACAAAGATGTGGAGTGACATTCAGCTTGGTGTTATGAAGTGGTTGTCAGTAGCTAAAAAGACATAAAAATATAACGTAAAAATGTTTGCACTTGAAGGACTTACAATTTTTTAGAGTCCTGGGAATGGGAAAGCAGTGATCAATAAGAAATCATAGGAGTAGCCCTTATACGAAAATTAATTCAAGATGGATTAGAGACTTAAATGTTAGACCTAATACCATCAAAATCCTAGAGGAAAACCTAGGTAGTACCATTCAGGACATAGGCATGGGCAAAGACTTCATGTCTAAAACACCAAA
>NW_012101909.1:4717467-4757666 GCF_000951045.1 Mandrillus leucophaeus
ATAATAATAATAAATAAATTAAAAAAAAAAAAAAGAAACTGAGAAAAAAAAAAAAGAAATCATAGGAGTAGCATGTGGCAGTTTAGGTGCCATCAGTTGATATACCACGTATGGAAAAATGAAGATAGGTCACTGGCTCTGGATGATTAAAAATACGTGGCCAGTGTGGTGGCTCACGCTTGTAATCCCAGTACTTTGCGAGGCCGAGGCAGGCAGATCACGGGGTCAGGAGATAGAGGCCATACTGGCCAACATGGTAAAACCCTGTCTCTCCTAAAAATACAAAAATTAGCTGGGTGTAGTGGTACGCACCTGTAATCCCAGCTACTTGGGAGGCTGAAGCAGGAGAATTGGTTGAACTTGGGAGGTGGATATTGCAGTGAGCTGAGATCGTGCCGCTGCACTCCAGCCTGGTGACAGAGCAAGACTCCGTCTAAAAAAAAAAAATCATGTAGATGCACTTTGCTAAGAATTAGATTGTAAGTCATGATGCACTGCACTTTGAGAATGAATTAGACTGCAGCATGGAAAAAAAAATAATAATTTACAGTAGTAATAGTAGTATGTGTCCAGGAGGCAGAGTGAATGACTGTTTAAATGGAAATTCTAGATCTTAAGATTATTCTAACTCCTGGATACACAGACAAGGAGCAGCATGCCAGGTGCTAAAGATGGCCCTGTGACTTGGTGGACTCCATTGTGACTGCAAAGGAGGTAGCTCCTGTTGCCAAATAGAGACATTATGTGGTTCCTTGAATAAACCTCTTCAGATGGCCTGAGCTCATGCCTTCAGGGTATTCCCAGGGATCCACATATGTATATGTAGACTCAATATTATACAACCTCAGTGGTAGCAACAAATAGCGTCTGTGAGATAAACAGGAGGCCAAACATACATTCTCATAATGCATTCTGAATTATCCACTCCTCTACTTCCAGATCTGAATACACTTTCTCACATTTCACCTCTTTCCAAAAGAGGCACCATCCATTTTCTTTCTCAGTATTTTCTGCTATAATATGAAGTAATTTCAATGGAAGTCTGTGATAGACTGAAGAATGGCCCACAAGGATATTTCTCCAGAGATACCATAATCCGTGAAACCTGACAATGTTACTTTACACAGTGAAAGTGACTTTGCCAATGTGAAAGATCTTGAGATGGGGAGATTATACTGGATTATCAAGATGGGCCATAAATACAACCACAAGTGTCCTTATGAGGCACAGGGAGATTTGACACAAAAGAAAGCTGTATAACTACTCAGGCAAGATGCTGTGCTGTTGGCTTTGAAGATTAAGAAAGGTGTCATGAGCCAAGTGATGCAAGGAATGCCTGCTGCTCTAGAAGTTGGAAAAGGCAAGAAAACCAGTTCCATCCGAGAGCCTCCAGAGAAAGCCCAGCTCTGCTGGCATATTGATTTTGGCCCAGTGTAACTGATTTCAGAACTCAGAACTGTAAAGAATATCTGTGTGCTATTTTAAATCACCATGTTCTTGGTAATTTTTTAAAGTAGCAATAGGGAATTAACAGGTGCAAAGTCTGAATAATTAGAAAAGTTAATCTGTTAGGGAGCCACATATATATACACATATATATATACACACACACCCCCATATAAACATATATATGCATATATACATATATGTATATGCATATTTAACATACCTCAATATTTAACACGTTTTGGATTTTTTACTTTCTGCAGGTCACTCTCATCACTCTTAACCTTCATTAGACTCAGTTAATCTTTTATTCATGCTAGTCACCAAATTTGTGATGATCAATCCGTTCTAGATTTGTACACCCTAAATATTTTTCAAGAACTACTTCCTGAGGGTCTCAATCCAATAATAACACTGCAAGTCTTGGGTCTTCCAACCTTGAGGGCAGAAACTGTGCTTCAATTTTGATTTGTTCCCCCTGGAAGGTGCACTGTAGACTGTATTACATGGAAGTCTTTAATAAATACTTGTTGAATCACTCAACAACTCATTGATTGATTAATCATTCTGAAAAACCGTTGAACCAAACTACCATGACATGGCTAAAATAAATGAGTTGATTTTTCATTTGCAGTAAAAAGTAAGACCCTCTTTAACCAGCTTGAGAGCAGACAAAAGAAAGTAATTACTGCAAGGAAGAACAAAAGAAAGAAAGAGAGAGAGAGAGGAAGGAAGGAAGGAAGGAAGGAAGGAAGGAAGGAAGGAAGGAGGGAGGGAGGGAGGGAGGGAGGGAGGGAGGGAAGGAAGGAAGGACAAAGACCTTCAAATCCACACAAAATCCTTTGAATTCCATAATGTAAAATAAAAACCTTTTGGGGGGAGTGGGCCTGAGTGGGTAATTTTGAAAAGCTACTGATGTCAAAGACTAAAGGCTAAACTCAGAGTGAGATAACAGTGGCCATTGGTGATAGAGAGCCATTCAGTAATAGCTCTTCTATAAAACTCAGTTATGTTTGGAGAGTAGTACATTGAGTGTCAACAGCAATCTAAGTCTTACACCAGCTTAGAAAAAAAAAAAAAAAACATGCAGAATATAACAATAATCTCATTTTTAAAGGACCAATTCTCTTAGAATTAGGAGAAATTACTATGACACAATGTGGCAAAAACCAACTTACACAGGGAACAAAATGAGTCATATTTCTACTTGGTGTGAATCTGTTATACAGTTATATGATCATTGTCAGCAGACTAAAATCCAATTTTTAGTATTTCAAGCATATAGTTTTCCATTGTTTGTTCAGCTTAGTACCTTGAACAAGCCCTACTTTGGGAAACTTTTTCTAACACATAAATTACTTATAATTTTACACAATTATGTAGAACTGTTAAGAAACTAATTCAATATTTTGTAAGCTATTTAGCCTAAAGGAAATTTGCCAGACTTGATGATTTTTGTTGTTGTTGTTCGTTTGTTTGAGACGGAGTCTGCTCTGTCACCCAGGCTGGAGTGCAGTGGCGTGATCTCAGCTCACTGCAAGTTCAGTCTCCCGGGTTCAGGCCGTTTTCCTGCCTCAGAGCAGCTGGGACTACAGGTCCCACCACTGAGCCCGGCTAATTTTTTGTATTTTTAGTAGAGACCAGGTTTCACCGTGTTAGCCAGGATGATCTCGATCTCCTGACCTCGTGATCCGCCCACTTCGGCCTCCCAAAGTGCTGGGATTACAGGCGTGAGCCACCGCGCCCGGCCTGGCCTTGATGATTTAAGAACTCTTCTCACTGAGGAAAATGTGAAACATAAAATTTATGTTTCAATTGAGTAGAATTTATTTTGAAAAGGAACCACGTTTTGACAGATGAGAACAAACAATTGTTAGGCATTTTCATATGAGGTCATCTTTTTCAAGCAAGCTTGGCCTTGCTGCTTTAACAATCTTCTTCCTGGGCCAGACATGGTGACTCACGCCTATAATCCTAGCACTTTAGGAGGCCAAGACAGGTGGATCACGAGGTCAAGAGATCAAGACCATCCTTGCCAACATGGTGAAACCCCATCTCTACTAAAAATACAAAAATTAGCTGGGTGGGGTGGAGCACACCTGTATTCCCAGCTACTCTGGAAACTGAGGCAAGGGAATTGCTTGAACCCTGGAGGCAGAGGTTGTAGTGAGCCAAGATCATGCCACTGCACTCCAGCCTGGCAACGGAGTGAAACAAAAGAAAAATCTTCTTCCTGGCTTGTTGAGTAATAATCCAAGCCTGGAGAACAAAAGAAAAAGAAAGCTCAAAAATTCATGAGATTTTTGCAAAATCAACCACTGACTCCTCTCACATGACTTTGTTGCTGCTTTCATTGTATTGACTTCTAATTTGTTTCTCTCTGACGTTCTCTGGTGCTTTGAGTTTGTAGTTTTAGTTGACCGACAACTCAAGCTCACAATTCCCCTCCTTGTTTTGTCTCTACTTCTCCGTTTCGTCAAAGTATGTTTACTCCTAGCTCATATAATAGCTTCTTTTGACAATACATTTCGATTCTGAACTATAAGCATTTTGGCAGGATCAAAATTTATAAACTATAAATCAGATTGTAAAAATATACTTTCTAATTAAGCTATTTGTCTAAACACATCCATCTCTTTCATCTCCACTCTCATCTTAATTCAAGTTATCTCCATTTTACAATTTATAATGTGCTCTTATTTGGAAAATTCTTTGACCTTTCAGGATTTCCCTCATCCTCTTAAGATGTTTCCATTCTTCTCTCTCTTCTAAGAATAGGGCCATCTTTTAACAAGGGGAAACTTCTACAGCTAAGAGGTTAGAGGGAGACTCAAATCATTGACTCTCGAGGGAATCACACTAAAGGGATCCTGGACTCTCCTTCAGGCTCTTGTGTGCATTTGGTGCCATCTGAGCCACCCCATCCATATTACCTTTAACTAGTATCACTGAGCTATGGCTGGCTCCACCTGGTCTTTGAGCATGACATTATATAGGCTGTTGCTAAAGTCAATGACCAGTCTTTCATTTCCAATTTAATAATTGCTTCAACTTTAGTTAGCTATAGATAGGCTTGTGTATACCAAGTTACTAAATAGCGACCTTTTTGGAAGTATAAAATCTCCCCTGGTTATACCTGAGAAGCTAAGAATCAGGCATGATGTCCTTGATTCTTCCCAAACTCTCAGCATTTTTTCTTAGACAGGGTCTCACTTTGTCACCTAGGCCAGAGTGCAGTGGCGTGAACACAGCTCACTGCAGCCTCAACCTTCCTGGTTGCAAGCGACCCTTCTTCCTCAATAGCTGGGACTACAGGGGTGTGCCACCATGCACTATGCCCAGCTAATTTTTGTACTTTTTGTAGAGACAGTCTTGCTATATTGCCCAGGTTGGTCTTGAACTCCAGACCTCAAGTGATCCACCCACCTTGGCCTCCCAAAGTACTGAGATTACAGGCGCAAACCACCACACATGGCCTGTCTCTGGCCTCTTGTCCATCACTTCCTCTCTCTCCTGGCATCTCCTCCCACAACAGGAAAGACTGCCCTTCCCCTGTGTGAAATGACCTCTGCTTATTTATGATTAATTCTTTTGTCCTTCCTATGCATTGGCTACGGTATGGTAAAACCTCCAGTAGTTACTCTTGATCTGTAAAAGCTCAGTATTGAATTCCCAGGAAATAAAAGCCTGCCTCCAAAACAATTGTTTTATTAGAAAATCTAAGCTGTCTTGTTGGAAATTTATATCTGAGCAATGGCATAATTTACCTAGTGATATCTATTCTCCCTTTCCCTGCAGCACTAAGTCTAGTGGAAAGGCTGCAAAGGGAAAGTGATAATTCAGTGATATGGTTTAAAATGCTTTCTAACTAGATAAGTTCACCTTGATTTTTAACCATCTCATAAATTTCTATTTTTGTATGTAAAAAAAAATGCATTGTGGTACCTTTTTTATTCTTAATAATTTTCATCAGACTTCTAAGAAGAATGGTCATCGCAGGTTTCTTTGTTTTCTGAATGTCTAGCATAAAAAAGAGGTTGGAGTGAAATCTAGAGATTATATGTTATAAGAGGAAGGAGGAACAAAAAAGAGGCAAGGCTACTGGCTTGGAAATGGGGGCAACTGGCAAGAAGACCTAGGCAAATGGCGATTCATCAGGGACTATGCTGCAGGACACGGCAAGCAAAGTGCTCTTCCATTTCTCCTACCAACTGCTCAATAAAATCCATGTATTTCACTTATGCATCTGATGCGAGTAAATTCTACCAGTGCAATGTGAAGACTTGCTGAGTCTATCAATTGTTGAGTGTCCTTGGTTGTTCAACCAGGACACAGATAACATCTATTACAAATATTTTCTGTCTTGAAAAATCTATGAATATTATTATACTTCTAGCATGTATTAAACGCATACCAGGTCTGGGGATCTATTAGGCAATTAAAAATGCTGAGTGAAATAAATTGATTAGATTAGTTTCTGAGATCGCTTGTTAAACTATGAATATTTTCTTGAAATAAAATATTACAAAGCTCAGTCATACAAGAGGAGCTGTCAGGGTGTGGAACTGTAGTATCTTTATGCTATTCCATTATTCAGAGCAGAAAAGGATGAGAATGAAAGGAAAATTTTATTCTTAGAACTACAATGCTTTCACTTCTATTGCAGAAATTGAGAAAAATTAGCTATAGCAGATACCACATACAAAGTAAGAAATTCCAGGCCTAGGCCTGACTCACTTCCTCTCCTAACCTCTTCAGCAGCTACTTCTTCTAAATCCCTATGGTCAATGCCAGACTCTCTCTGAATTTCTAGCAAATTCTTTGCATAAAAACAGAGTATTAAATATTTCTTTTTGGTTGAGCACATCACTGAACAAGTCTTTAACCACCTAAGTGCACAATTTTCCAATTACCTTTTCAAAAGTGATGTGCAGACATAATCCAACTAGAAGGTGAAACCTTAGCTCTTTCATTGACATAAAATTGATCGCTTCCTTTGTTCCCAGTGAAATTTTTCTTTTTTAAAAAAGGCAAATCAATTTAAGTGCTGAATTCCCAGACTAGAGACAAGCATGCATAGAGACATTTATTTGCTAAAATATGATACAAAGTAGATATAAAGAAAAACCAAATTTTCCTGTGGAAGACATTAAAGTGTTTGCAGCAAATTGGTACCTACACTCAGGTGTTCCTAGTTCCCAGTGCTGGGTCAAATCACATTACCTAGAAAGTAGAAATGTAGACCGTGATACACAAGGCTGAGCCCCTTTCAGGACACATCAATAATTTGTTCTTGATTTCTGCTTCATTCTAAGCTCCTAGCATGGATTGATCAAAGTTACAAAGTCAAGACCGACTTATTCCACCTCATATTGACAATATTCCAGTAAATATTGCCAATAATGAAGCAAAGAATTCAATCTCTGGATAGCTGAACAAATTCTGATGTCAGCACAGGAACAGGGCAGTCATGGAGAACACAGTTCAAAAACAATTCAAAGTCTTTTGTTTAGGTTCTGTTTATATGAAAAATTACTTGAAATACATGCTTGAAATAAGTCACATGCTCATCTCCTCCTTTTTTACATACACACCAAAATCTAACTATTTGAAAAATATAATGGATGAAATCAAATAAGATGAACTTTATTAGAAATAAATGCAAAGTTGTATCCTTAAGTTAAAGGACAAACCAGCAAAGGGTACAAATTAGAGACTATTAGGTTGGTGCAAACATAATTGCAGTTTTTGCAATAGTTCACGTGAAGTTGATATGAAGAAGACAGGAGTTTCAATTCAAAGGATGCTTTATGGAATTCAGTGACTGTTTAAAAGTGTAAAGTTGGTTAAAGCAGTTTGCTAGAGTTACAGTACTCAGAAGAGCATTTCTAGAAGCATTCTGTACTGTCATTCAAGCTGCAACCAAGATGGTGTGTTCACATCTGGTTGCTGTATTAAAAAGGATACCTACCTTCCAGAAAATTAATACGGAGATGAGGGTGACAAGAACATGCATTCTAGAGAAGAGAAGACTTAATGCTACTATAGAGTTGTCTTCAAATAATAGTAATAGTAAAAACAGATAACATTTATTGAATGCTAACTCTGTTCCAGGCACTGCACTAAACACTATTTATACATATGATCTTATTTAGTAATAGCATTAACAACCTTCTTATTCTACTGATAGTAGCAGTCACGAAGCTAGAACTTCATACTAATATTAATCCACAATTTTCAAAAGAAAAAATTGAAGAAAAGAGACATAAGTAACTTTCCTAGGGTATGAAGGACCACCATGACACCATGAGAAAGAGAGATTAAAGTTGTTCTACTTAGCTCAAAAGAATAAAACAAAGGCTAAGTTTAGAAACTACAGGGAAGCAGAATGTAGGTATATTAAAGGAAAATGGCTTTAAGATTTGGATCTGTCTAAAGCATGGTGTGCTGTCTCTGTGAGGTTGTTCAAGAGCAGTTGAATGGCCGGTAAACGGGGATGTGATGGAGAGAATGTCTGAGTCTGTTATAGATTTAACAGTTCTCTCATCTCTGCCCACATGGTAGTTTTCTGAGTCTAAAAGAATCACTAGCATTTTGATGTAATATGAATCAATCTATTGCACAAAATGTGGGTTTTGGCTTCAATACAATAGATTTTCTGATACCTTTTTTTCTAAGTTTGGTAAAGAGAGAGGAAGAGATGTGAATATTATAGGTACTGGGTTATGCTGCAAAAGACCTGGCATCCAATGACCAAGTAGGACACAAACCATAACCTCTTTCTAATGATCTTTAATCCTAGCCTACCATGAGAACACAATCCTTCTTGAAGAGCATTTTGCACTCATAATTCTTGCTGTAAGATATACTGCCCTGCCTCAGTAAAATAGAATGACACACATTTCTAGCACTGCGTTAGCTTGAAAAGGTAGTTAACAGGTTCCAGACCTGGGGCCAATTTGTTTCCAGAGTACGATAAAAGCTTTCAAGGGGGGAACACACCACACACACACACACTCACACACATGTGCACACACACATATACAGACACACACACACACATTGTCTGCATTTAAACAGTTGCCATTTCTCTCAGAATTTTAGCTGTCCCAGTCCTCTTATGAAATGTGATTCATTTTATTAACAATATTTTTAGCACCACAGCCTCTAGCTGTCACAGGTCAATATATTTTAATAAGGTGTTTCAATTTTATCTAAAGTAAGTGCTTCCAAGCAAAGCTAGACTTTTTCTTTTTGGTCAACTATCTATAAGAAGTCAAATAAAAGACTACATTCTGGCTGAAAGTGAAGGTAGGATAAGATTTTCAGGAAGCCCACCAAACTCTCAGTTTCAACTAAAGTAACTTCGTCAATGTACAAGGGGCCATCTTATGAAAGGAAAATTGCATGGTGCCTTCATGGCTAAACAGAATAGAAAAAAGGCCAACAGGTAGAGTTGCAGGTGAAAGAGCAAGTGAGGTAGCCGGCCAGGGAACGAGTGGATCAGTCCTCCCCTGGCATTTGTTCTGGATCTTCTAGGGCCTGATGCCCAGCAGACCACAATGAGTGTGGGCCCATCCATGACCTATTCTTCTTTTATATAAATTAAGTCAAGAATGTGACATTACAGGGGTATAATGTGACCACAGAGCAAGGAGAGTGATGAGAAAGTGAAATTCCCTCCCACCTGCAACCTCACTTCTCTTTCCTCTTTCAACTTCTCTTTTCCTCACACTTTAAAAATTCTGCCTTCTTTCTCCATTAGTTCCAGACCACAGAATATCAGGGTTACGGTCAATGGAGAAAAAGAGGAAATATTTGTTAATTCTCTCTTGTTTATGAAAAAAAATTCTTGCTAAGAATTATATATAGCATTAGTTTAGGTAGTGAGATTGCAAAGATTAATAAAATTATTTGTTCTTGTGCATCAAAAGCTCAGAGTATATGTGAAATAAAGATGCAAATGGAAATTATAAAACAATCCAGTAAGTGTAATGTTAGTGATAATTGGGAATTAAAGAAGAAATAAGGACACTTCAACTTGATTAGAGAAGCAGCTCAGGGAAGGACACTTAAAGCTCTTCATAAGGATTGAATCTTAGTTTTAAAAACATATGTTTATTATTTTCACTTTTAATAGGTTGTGAGTATATGGAAGACAAATTCAAAGGGTACAAATCAGAAGGGCTTAAAACTTAATCTTCATTCTACTTTTGACTTACAGCTTCCCAGTTTCCCTTCCCGGAGTTAACTAGATTTTTGTATGTCCTTCCAGATATATTCCATGCATTAAAAAAATAAAATAAAATCCACAATGAGATATCATCTCACAACAGTCAGAATGGCTATTTTTAAAAGTACAAAAAAAAAAAAAGTTGTTGAGGTTGTGGAGAAAATGGAACACATTATACACACTGTTAGTGGAAATTGAAATTAGTTCAGTCACTGTGAAAAGCAGTTTGGAGAGTTCTCAAATAACTTAAAACAGAATACCATTCTACCTAACCATCCCTTTACTGGCTATGTACTCAAAGGAAAATAAATCGTTCTATCAAAATGTCTCATGCACTAGTATGTTCATTACAGCACTATTTGCAATGGAAAAAACATGAAGTCAACCTAGGTGCATCAACAGTGGACTTGCTAAAGCAAATGTGGTACATATAAGTCATGGGTACTACACAGCTACAAAAAGAAGGAACTCAGTTCAATTGCCACAATAATGGATGCAGCCAGGGGATATTATCTAAGCAAGTTAACATAGAAACAACAACAACAACAACAACAACAAATATCGCATCTTCTCACTTATAAGTCGGAGCTAAATATTGGGTACATACAGACACAAAGATGAGAAAAATAGACACTGAGCACTACCAGAAGGGGAAAGAGGGAGGGGGCAAGGGTTGAAAAACTACTGGGTACTATGCACACTACCAGGGTGATGAGATTATTCATATACCAAACCTCAGCAACACACAATTTACTCATGTAACAAAACTGCACCTGTACTCCCTGAACCAAATATAAAACTCAGAAAAAGAATAGAAATAAAAATAAATGTTCATTGTTTATCTAGCTTATATAGATAGCTATAGATAGATTAGATAGACAGATAACTTTTTCTCCCCAAGTGGAAGCATACTTGAGACCGTCATTATCCAGAATAAATATGTGAGTGGCACATGTAATTTTAAGTTGTCTAGAAGCCATAGAAAAGAGTAAAAAGAAACAGGTTAAAACAATTTTAATAATGTACTTTGATAATTTAACTCAGTTATTATAAACTGCTCACACTACCTGTAAAGTAGTATAGTGTTTTCTGAAAGGGGGCTCCAGATAGCTATAAATGCATACGGCCAACTCTAGGGAAACCACTAACGAAAGTGGGGGAAATAAGTATATCCGATATGCTGAAAAAGGAGAGAAAATAGAATCATATAAAATGTTCAATTAAAACCACATACATAAGGCAGAAAAAGAGAAGAAGACAAAAACAGGAACAAAGAACAAAGATAACAAAGATAAAATACATAAAATATGTATATAAATAATCACTTTGAACATTAATGGTCTGAATACATCAATTAAAAGTCAGAAGTTATCATCATGAACTAAAGAAACAAGATTCAACTACATATTGTCTAGAAGAAACACACATTAAATATAAAGACACATGTAGATCAAATGTAAATGAATGGAGAAAGATATCCTATGTCAACAGTAATCAAAAGAACATGGGAGCAGCTATATTAATTTCAGACAGAGCAGACTGCAAAGAATGGTATTACATAATAAGAAAGGAATCGATTCTCCAAGAAAACATAACAATCTTTAACATGTATGCACTTAATAAGTAGGTGTCAAAATATGTGAAGCAAAAACTGATGGAACTGAAAGAAGAAATAGAATGAATCTACTATTATAGTTGGAGACATCGACATCCTTCTATCAGAAATGAACACAAGCATCAGGCAGAAAATCTGTAAAGACACAGTTGAATTTAACAACACCATCAATCAACTGGGATAAAACTGAGATCTGTATACTATTTCATATAGTGACAGCTGAATTCAAATTCCTCTCAAGTTCACATGGAACACTGGCAAAGCTAGATCACATTCTGGGTCATAAGCACACCTTAATAAACTTAAAAGAACATCGTGTCTACTCACAGACCACTATGGAATTAAAGTAGAAATTAATAACAGCAAAATAACTGGAAAATTCCCCAAATACATGGAAATTAAGCAACATATGTGTAAATAACACATGGGTCAAATAACTCTCAAGAGAACTTTAAAAATATTTTTGAACTTAGTAAAAAGGAAAACATAGCTTATCAAGATTTCTGGAATGCAGCAAAAGCAATGCTCAGAAGTAAATTTGAAAGAAATAGCTACTCCTTAAAAGGAACAGAATTGAATACCTATATTAGAAAAGAAGAAAGAGGTAAGATTAATAATCTACACTCTCATTTTAGAAAATAAGAGAAAAGCAAATTAAGAGTAAGCAGAAGAAAATAAATAAAAATTAGAGCAGAAATTAATGAAATTGAAAACAGGAAATCAATACAGAAAAACAATGAAATAAAAAGCTGGTTGTGTAAAATGACAGATAAAATCAATAAGCACCTAGTCAGGCTAATTAAGAAAAAAAAGGGAGAGAACACACATTATTAATACCAGAAATAAAAGAGTGAACATTGCTACAGAGCCCATGCACATTAAAAGGATAATCAAGTATCTTAGTCCATTCAGATTGCAGCAACAAAATACTGTAAACTGGGTGACTTATAAACAATAGAAATTTGTTTCTCAAAGTTTTGGAGGCTGAGAAGTACAAGATGGAGGCATCAGGAGATCTGATGTTTAGTAAGGGTGGCCCAATTTCCTGATGTACTGGAATGGGTGAAGGAGTTTCCTTAGATCTTTTTTTATGATAGCAATAATCCCATTAATCGGAGTTCTGTCATCATAACCTAATCACTTCACAAAGCCTTCACCTCCTAATAGCACTGCCTAGCACATTTGGATCTTAACATATGAATTTGGAGGAGACGCAAACATTCAGGACTTAGTATTGAGAAACACTATGAGCAAATCTATGTTCACAAATTTAAAAATCTAGATGAAATGGATCAATCCCTTAAAAGTCACAATCTGCTAAAACTTACACAGGAGTCAAAAACTATCTGAATATGTCTATATCTACTAAAGAAAACACGAGGCCCAGATGGATTCACTTGTAAATTCTACCAAACACTTAAGGAAGAAATTATACTAATTCTCTGCCATCTCTTTCAGAAGATAGAAGGAGACGAAATACTTTTTTAACTCCTTCCATGAGGCCAGTATCACCCAAATATCAAAACCAGACAAAGACATTACAATTACAGAGAACTATAGACCAGCATCTCTAATAAACAATAGATACAGAAAATGCTCAACAAAATAATAGCAAATAAAATTCAACAACGTATAGAATGAAACCAAAACAAGTGGCATTTATCCCAGATAAATCCATCACAACAGGCTAAATAAGAAAAATTGCATAATAATGCTAATAGATTAAGAAAAGCAATTGGGTTTTGCTTTTTTTTTTTTTTTTTTCTTTCCAAATTGGTAGATTAGAGACTCTTAGCGTGCCTCAGTCATTTGGAAGTAACAAGTGGCTATACTCTGTGAGCTTTAATTCAAGAAGGAAAATGGGAATGTACTGCAATCAAGGAGGATACCTCATGATCCCAGGGACGAGAATGCTGGCAAACAGCCGCTGTGATACTGTCTTGCTGATAAAACCGAGTGAAGCTCCAGTACGTGAGAGAAGCACAGAGCCCCGCTCTGTGATTTGCCTTTCCACTGGGAACCTGAGCAACCGGGGCCGAGGGAGAGAACTTTGTTTCTCCCAAGGTCTGGAGCTAACTTGAAGGGAGGCTTAGAAATGCTCTGAGGGAAAGACACTGGAAAAGCTGCTGATGTTTTTGTAGACCCAGTACCAAAAGCAGGACATTATTTTTAATCTGGGCATATACAAAGTTAGCCTTCCTTTGGCAACCTTTCAGCAGGGCCATTCAAGCATTTTAGTATCAGGCAAGAGATTGGAGCACCTGCTCTGGAGCGAAGATAAGGGCCTCCACAGCCAGAACTCTGGAAAGCACTTCAGCAGTAGTTGCTGTAATTGTGCGCTCCCTAGGAGGAGAGTTGCTATAGCTACAGTTTCTCTTGAACAGTGAGACCTGCAGCCAGGGCCACCTTGGCAACCTGTAATCCGTCTGTGCGTCCTATTGCTGTTTGCCCCAGCCTGCTCCCCTGAGGTTGCAGTGCAGCAGGACCCTCTCTGCTCCACCTCGGGCCACAGGTCCAGGTGTTTAGAGCACCTACTTGCCTGGACCAACGGCCTGAGCTGCCCCCCCGCCCCCCACCCTCCCGCTTCACGGACATAGATCACAGTGCTGTGGGGACCTCTCTTCTGCATGCCGAGGCAAATCTCCAGGCATCTGGAGCACCTCCTCACCTGGATTAGGAGTTTAGGCCATCTCCCATCCCTGTGCAGAAAACTTGTGGCTGAGAGGGTTTCCTGGCTCCACACCTAGGCACACTCAGGATGCTCGGTGCTAACGCACTGGATTTTCTCTTGGCACTGGTGCTTGTGCCTGCCATTGGTGGACCTGTAGGCAGAACTGCCAGGTGTGGCTCCATCTATCTTGGTCCCCATCTCCTCCCAGGACTGAGCAGGGAGCTCAAATCACTATGCACTCTAAGAGCAGCTCATTGGCCGGGAGCGGTGGCTCACGCCTGTAATCCCAGAACTTTGGGAGGCCGAGGCGGGCAGATCACGAGGTCAGGAGTTTGAGACCAGCCTAGCCAATGTGGGGAAACCCCGTCTCTACCAAAAATACAAAAATTAGCTAGGCGTGGTGGCGCATGCCCGTAATCCCAGCTACTCGGGAGGCCGAGGCAGGAGAATCGTTTGAGCCATGGAGGCGGAGGTTGCAGTGAGCCAAGATGGCGGCACTACACTCCAGCTTGAGCCACAAAGAGCTGCTCCCAATAAACATGGATCAACTATGTACCCAGCCACGCCGGCGCAGCAAGCAGGCTCCCACCCATAAGTGCCATCTACTGGCTTGTAGGTTGAACTGCATAACCCTATATAAAACCTGCCAAAAGAAATGCATGGGTTTATGGAAGCTAACCCGAAAGATCCTACCCAGTATGCTCTACAGCTACACCCCCTAAAGAGGGGGGCAAAGGGAAAAGAAAATAATATTGAGAAAGAAAGAAAAAAAAAATTACGTAGAAAAAAATTATTGCAAAAATTAAAAGTGCAAATGTGTCCAAATGACAAAGATTCAGCACAAGAATTCTGGCACCATGAAACATATGAGTGAGAAAGCATCACCAAAGGATTGCACTAGCTCTCCAGCAACAGTTCCTAACCAAAATGGAAACTCAGGAATGACAGACAAAGAATTCAAAGCATGGATTTCAAAGAAGCTCAACAAACTCAAAAACAAGGTTGAAAATCAACACAGGGAAAATTCTAAAGCAATGCAGAAAATGAAGGAAGAGATAAAATCTTATAAAGAAATCAATCAGACATTCTGGAGTTGAAAAACTCATTAATGAATTTCAAAATACAATTGAAATACTTTGTTTATAAGTCAAGAAATATGTGATTATGTAAAGTGACCAAACCTATCAATTATTGGCATTCCTGAGAAAGAGGGAGAAAAAGTAAACAACCTGGAAAACATATTTAAGAGAATAATTCAAGAAAATTTCCCTGAATATGCTAGAGAGGTGGACATATAGATACAAGAAATTCGGAGAACATCTGTGAGATATTATTCAAAACAAACAGCACCAAGGCATATTGTCACCAGACTCTCCGAGGTCAATACTAAACAGAAAATCTTAAAGCGAACTAGAGAAAAAGGTCAGATCATGTGAAAAGCCTCATTAGGTTGACAGTGGACTTCACAGCAGAAATCTTAATAGTCAGGAGGAATTGAGGGCTTATTTTCAACATTCTTAAAGAAAAGGAATTCTAATCAATAATTTCATATCCTGCCAAACTAAGCTTCATAAGTGAATGAGAAATAAAATATTTTCTAGACAATCAAGCACTAAAGGAAAATTCATTACCACTAGACTAGCATTAAAAGAGATCCTAAAGAGAGTTCCAAATAGTTCCAAATATATAAACGAAAGAATAATACCTGTTACCACTAAAGCACACTTAAGTGCAGGGTCCAAAGATCCTGTAAGGCAACCACACAATAGAAACTACAAAGCAATCAGCCAACAACTTCACAATAGAATCAAAGCCTCATATATCAATATTAATTTTGAATGTAAATAGTCTAAGTGCCCCCCCCAAAAGTTACAGAGTGGCAAGTTGAATGAAAAAAAGCAAGACCCATCTGCCTATGATCTTCAAGAGATCCATCTCACACATGATGACACCTACAGGTTCAAGATGAAGGGCTGGAGAAAGATTTACAACATAAACAGAAAACAAAACAAACAAACAAAGCAGGCATCACTATTTTTATTTCAGATTAAACAGACTTTAAACCAACAACAGTAAAAAGAGACAAAGAACAGCATTACATGCTGATAAAGGAACCAATTCAACAGTAAAACTTAACTACCATAAACATATATGCACCCAAAATAAGAGCACCCAGGTTCAAAAAACTAGACCTTCCAGGTTTATGAAAATACTTAGCCACACAATAATAGTGGAGGGCTTCATTCCACTGAATGAAGACAGATCATCAAGGCAGAAAACTAATAAAAAGATTTTAAACTTAAATTTGACACTTGACCAATAGGACTTAATGGACATCTACATAATACTCCAACCATCAACCACAGAATATACGTTTTTCTCATCTGCACACAGAACATACTCTAAGATTGACCACATGCTTGGCCATAGGGCAAGCCTCAATGAATTCCAAAATATCAGAACCATAGCAATCACACTTTCAGACCACAGTGGAATAAAAACAGAAATAAATACCAAAAAGATCTCTCAAAACCACACAACTACATGCAAATTAAATGACTTGCTCCTGAATGACTTTTAGGTAAACAGTGAAATTAAAGCAAAAAGCAAAAACAAAACAAAACAAACAAACAAACAAAAAACCCTGAAATGAAGGAAGACAGAGACGGAGCATACCAAAATCTCTGGGATGCAGCGAAAGCAGTGTTAAGAGGAAGGCTCATAGCACTCAACACCTACCACAAAAGTTAGAAAGATCTCTAATTCATGATCTAACATCACATCTAAAGAAACTAGAAAAACAAGAACAAACTAAGCCCAAAGCCAGCAGAAGAAAATAAATAACTAAAATCAGAGCATAAATAAGCAAGATTGAGATCAATATTCAAAAAAAAATCAACAAACTAAATGTTGGTTTTTTGAAAAAATGAACAAGATTAACTGACCACTAACTAGATTCACGAAGAACAAAAGGGAAGATCCATATAAGTGGAATAAAAAATGACACAGGTGGCATTATAGCTGACCCCAGAGAAATATAAAATACCCTGAGAGACAATCATAAACAGCTCTATGCACACAAACTATAAAATGTAGAGGAAATGAATAAATTCCTGGAAGCAAATAATCTTCCATTTTTGAATCAGGAAGAAACTGAAGTCCCGAAGAGGCCAATATAGAGTTCTAAATTTGAATCAATAATAAAAAGCCTACCAACCAAAAAAGAAAGAAAGAAAGAAATGCCCTAGGCCAGATAGATTCACAGCCAAATTGTAACAAACATACAAAGAAGAACTGGTACCAATCCTACTGAAACTATTCCAAAAAATCAAAATAGCAAGGAGAGACTCCTTGCTAATTCGTTATATAAACCAGAATCCACTCTGATACCAAGACATGGCAAAGACACAACAGAAAAAGAAAACTCTAGGGCAATATCCCTGATGTATATAGACCCAAAAATCCCCAATAAAGTACCAGCAAATTGAAATCAATAGCACGTCAAAAAGTTAAATCACCACAATGAAGGATGCTTCATTCATGGGATGCAAAGTTGATTCATCAAACACAAATCAATTAATGTGATTCAGCACATAAACAGAATTTAAAACAAAACCATATCATCAACTCAATAAATGTTGAAAAAGCTTTTGGTAAAATCCAACAACAGTTCATGATTCACACACACACACACACACACACACAAACACACTCGAGAAAGTAGGCATTGAAGGAACATACCTCAAAATAACAAAAGCCGTCTATGACAAACCCATAGCCAACATAATACTGAATGGGCAAAAACTAGAAGCATTACTCTTAAGAAATGGAAAAATGCACCACCCCTATTCAACGTAGTACTGAAAGTGCTGGCCAGAGCAATCAGGCAAAAGAAAGAACAGTTATCCAAACAGGAAAAGAAGTCAAACTAGCTCTCTGGGAACAATGGGATTCTACACTTAGAAAACGCTAAAGACTCCACCAAAAAGCTCCTGGAACTGATAAATGACCAATAAAGTTTCAGGACACAAAATCAATGTACAAAAATCAGTAGCATATCTATACACCAAGAACATTCGAGCTGAGAGCCAAATTGTATAACTTTGTACCAATACACATAGATATTATTACTATAATTTATAATAATTCGTGTTTCCTTACAGGACATGTTTCCTCTCCTTTCTCAGTTTTTAAAGGTTGTCTTAGTTGCTCTTGATTTTCTTTTTACTCTAATATGTAGTTTCTGTGTCCTGTGCTACAAAAAAAGTGCTTGAATATTTATTAGAATTTTTAATTAAATTAATAGATTAATTTGAGGAAAAAAACTGAAGCAACACCATTTATGATAGGCATACACACATACACACACCTAGGAATATATTTAAACAAAGAGGTGAAGAGTTCTAAAAAGAGAACTACAAAACGCTGTCAAAACAAATCATATGTGACACAAACAAATGGAGAAACATTCCATGGTCATGGATTTGATGAATCAATATTGTTAAAATGGCCATGCTGCTCTTAGGAATCTACAAATTTAACACTATTCTTATCAAACAACAAATGTCATTTTTCATAGAATTAGAAAAGAAGCAATTCTAAATTCATATGGAATAAAATAAAAACTCAAATAGCCAAAGTAATCCCAAGCAAAAATAACAAAGTCATCAGAAGCATCACATTATCCAACTTTGAACTATACTACAAGGCTACATAGTAACCAAAACAGCATGGTATTAGTACACAAACAGACACACAGACCAATGGAACAGAATAGAGAACCCAGAAATAAAGTCGCACATCTACAGTTATCAGATCTTTGACACAGTCGACAAAAATAAGCAATGGGGAAAGGACTTCCTTATCAATAAATGGTGCTGGGATAGCTAGCTAGCCTTATGTAGAAGACTGAAACTGGACCTCTCCCTTTCACCATATATAAGAATTAACTCAATTTGGGTTAAAGGTTTAAATATAAGATCTCAAACTGTAAGAATCCTAGAAGAAAACCTAGGAAACACCATTCTCAACATTAGCCTTGGGGAAGAAATTATGACTAAGATCTCAAAAGCAATTGTGACGAAAACAAAAATTGACAAATGGAACCTAATAAAACTAAACACATTCTGCAAAGCAGAAGACACTATTAATAGAGTAAACAGACAACAAATAGAGTCAGAGAAAATATTCACAAACTATACATCTAACAAAGTCCTAATATTAAAAATCTATGAGGAATATAAACAATTGAATAAGCAAAAAACATAATCCCATTTAAAAAATGGGAAAAGGATGTGAAAAGACACTTCTCAAAAGAAGACATACAAGCACCCAACAAACATATGAAATAAATGCTTCACATCACTACTCATTAGAGAAATTCATATCAAAACCAAAAAATAACAGATGTTGGTAACATTGCAAAGAAAAGAGAAGTCTTATACACTTTTGGTGGGAATGTAAATTACTTCAGCCACTGTGAAGAGTAGTTTGGAGATTCTGAAAGAACTTAGAAATAAATTGTTCTGCCAAAAAGACTCATGCACTAGCACATCCATCAAAACACTATTCATAATAGCAAAGACATGAAATCAACTTAAATACCCATCAATGTTGAATTGGCTAAAGAAAATGTGGTACACATATACCATGGAATACTACGCAGACATAAAGAAGAATGAAATCACGTGCATTGCAGCAACATGGATGCAGTAGGTAGCCATTTTCCAAAGCAAATTAACACACAAACAGAAAACCAAATACCATCTGTTCTCATTTATAAGTGGGAAATAATCATTGAGTGCTCATGGACATAAAAATAGCAGCAGTAGACACTGGGGACAACTAGAAGTGGGGGGAGGGGAAATGGTTAAAAACTAACTATTGGATACTACTCTCTTACCTGGGTGATGGGATCATACACACCTCAAACCTCAAAATCACACAATATACCCATATAACAAACCTGCACATGTACCCCCTGAATCTAAGATAAAAGCTGGAAAAAAAAGAACATGTCTAAATAAACTTCAGAATAATTCAATGAACACTTTACTGTTGTGCAAAAAAAAAACTGACAAAATACAACTCTTCGTCATAGTAAAACTATCAGTAAAGTAGAAATAGAGGGAAACTTCCTCAACTTATGAAAGAAAATCTACAAAAACCCTGCAGTTAACAACACACTTAATGAGACACTAGAAGCCTTTCTAATAAGATCAGGAAGAAGGCAAGGATATCTCCTCTTACCTGCCTTTTAACATTGTACTGAAAGTTCTACCTAATGCAATAAGATAAGAAAAGGAAATATAAATATGCTGATTGGGGAGAAAGAAAGAAAACTTTGCAGATGACATCACTAATTATGTTGAAAATCTAAAAGAATCAATAAGAAAAACCTACTAGAACAAATACATGATTATGTCAAGGTTGTACAATACAATATTAATATACCAAAGCCAATCACCTTTCTATATACCAGTAATAAACAAACTGAATTTAGAATTAAAAACATAATGTGATTTAAATTAGCACTCCACAAAATAAAAATATGTACAATAACTATATAAGGAAAGCTGCAAAATTCTGATCACAGAAATCAAAGAACTAAATAAATGGAGAAATATTTTATGTTAATGGATAGTAAGATTCAACTTTGTGAGGATACCAGTTCTTTCCAATTTGATCTATAGATTCAATGCATCCCCAATTCAAACTTCATCAATTATTTTGTGAATATTGATAAAACAGATTCTAAAATTATATGAACAGGTAAAAGATCCACAATAGGCCATACTGTATTGAAGGAGAAAAACAAAGTAAATGGACTGACACTACCCAAATTTAAGATTTATCATAAAGCTATAGTAATCAAGACAGTGTGATGCTAGTGAAATAATAGACAAAACAATGGAACAGAATACAGACCCTGGAAATAGACCCATATAATCAGCTGATCTTTATCAAAGAAGCAAAGGTAACACAACAAAGTATAGACAGTTTTTTTTCAATAAATTGTGCTTAAACATCTGAACATTCATGTATAACAAATGAATCTAGACAGATCTTAGGTTTATGAAAATTAACTCAAATTGATCACAGACCTAAACATAAAAATGCAAAACTGTAAAACTCCTAGAAGAAAACATAGGAGAAAATTTAGATGGCCTTGTGTTTTGTGATGAAGTTTAGGTATGATGGTATCAACATACTTATAAAAGAAAAAATAATAAGCTAGAATTCATTAAAGTAAAAAATTTCTGTTCTGTTAAATACACCGTCAAGAGAATGAAAAAAACGGGCCACAGATTGAGAGAAATATTTGCAAAAGACATACCTAATAAAGCACATTTACCCAAAATAAAGAGAAAACACTGAAAACTCAATAGTAAGAAGACAAAAAAGACCAAAGAGCTTAACAAATATCTCACCATAAAAAACATACAGAAGGCACATAAGTAAAAACGGGAAATGAAAAGGTGCTCCATAGCATATGTCACCAGGGAAATACCAATTAAAACTCTAGTAAGGCAATACTTTACAACTGTTAGAATGACCAAAATCCAGAACACTGACATGCTGGAAAGAACGTGATGCAACAGGATTCATTGTTGGTAGAAATAAAAAATGGTACACTTTGGTAGGCACTTTGGCCATTTCTTATCAAACTGAACATACCCTTACTATATGATCCATCAATCAAGTTTTTGGTATTTAACCAAAGGAGTTGAAAATATATATCCACACAAACAAACCTGTACCTAGATGATTATAGTAGCTTTACTCATAATATCCAGTGCTCGCATGCAACCAAGATGTCCTCCAGGAAGTGAATAGCTATACAAACTGTGGTAACATAATTCAGTGTTGAAAAGAGATGAGCTATCAAGCCATGAAAAGACATAGAGTAAACTGAAATGCATATTACTATGTAAAAGAAGCCAACCTAATAGGGATGCACATTGTATGATTCCAACTATATGACATTCTAAAAAAGTTAAAACTATGGAAACAGTAAAAATACCAGTGGTTGTCAGGATTGGAAGGGAGGGAGGGAGAGAGGACTGAAGCAGCAGAGCACAGAGGATTTTTAGGGCAGTGAAATATTGTGTATAATACTACAACAGTCGATACATGTCATTTTATGTATGTCTAACCCCACAAAATATACAATACCAAGAGTGAACTCTAATGTAAACTATGCTTTTTTGTTGCTAATGATGTGCCATGTAGTTTCATCGGGAACAAAGTATCACTCTGGTACAGGATACTGACAATGGGGAGGCTATGTATCTATGGGGGCAGGGAGTATATGGGAAATCTCTGTACCTTTTTAAAAATTTTACTGTGAAACTAAAACTGCTCTAAAAATATTTCTATTTTTAAAGTAGAGAATAAGTGTGCTTAATTGAGGTGGAGGAGGTGGAGATTTTACGTCAGAGTACAGAAATAAATAAAAGTTCAGAGTGAGGACAAAATACATAGATATATAGAAAGATGATAGATAGGTAGATAGATGATATATTTATAGATAGCTAGATAGAAAGAGAGAGAGAGAGAGAGAGAGAGAGAGAGAGACAGAGAGAGAGAGAGATATGACTAGACAGGTATGTGGGAAGCTACAGTGAGTTCCATGTTCCTATAATAGTTTAGGACAAGAGTTAAGAGAAATAAGACTATAGGGATGGGCTGGCAACAGACTGTGGGGATCATTACAAGCTGCATTAAGTAAGCTACACTTTATTATGGAAGAGAGCAAATGTTTCCTTTCTCAGCAGAAGAAAATGAACCAATTTACGCTTTAGAAAAATTGCTTCAGTGAAAGAGGACATTGGATATGAAGAACCACTCCTGTAGACATGTAGACAAATTTATAGGTGGCTGCAGCAGTCCCACTGAGAGATGGCGAGCTTGAATTATTACACAAATAGAGAAGACAAAGTGGACTAGAAAGATATTTGGGAGAATAACTATATCAATTGTTGATTGATAAAAAGGCAATTTCATTAAGGCAAAAACTAGTGAGTACATTTTAGACTTGTTGGATGTAGAATATTTGTGAATGTACCCAACATGCAATCAAATATGTAGACCTAAAGCTTAAAGTAGAGCTCTCTAGTAGAGGTAGTAATTGAGATTCAGCATATTGCTATTAATTGATACAAAGAAACGTGAAATAATCTATGAAGAGAACACACATAGAGAAGAGGAATTAGCTGAGGGCAGATCTGTGAGGGATGCGACACTGAGGAGAAAGGATCATCACAAAGAAAGAAGCTTTCAGAACTAGGCAACAGAGCTATGCAGGAGAATAGTAAAAAAGGGAATTTTTTTATGAAATTGAAAGTGATGAACAAGATGAAATATAGTAGAGGGGGTCCAGTAATACATGAACTAAAAATGCTTCCTGCATTTGGCACTTAGTATCTTTGATGAGAACCTCATAGAATGAGTCCAGAAGTGGGGTTAATAATAGATTCCAGTAATTGGTGGAGAGAATGAGAGACAGAAAATGTATGTAGTTGGAATAGAATGAGAGATTAGAGAGTGTGTCTGGATTGAACAGGAAGTCAATACAGTTAGAAAAGTTGAAGACTTGAGAGACTCAGTCATGGAACCAAATGCATAGGTGGAAAGGTTGCTGTTGAGCACCTCATTCTCTGATTTTAGAGAAGAACTGTACTTCTGATCTTTGGATGCATATGAAAGTATGTCTGTGTATATTGGGCAGGAAGACCACTCTTAGTAGCAACGTTTTTGAAATACTTAAAGACAAGATTCTCACGGACAGGAACAGGGTAGAAGTTAACGAAAGGGTTTCAGGAGACTGAGAACACTTCAAAAATCATTGTTCATTGTTACAGAGAATGCTCACAGAAAGTAAAAGCAAGGGTAAATGTTAGCAAGTATCCACCAATTTCTTTAAAATAATGAATGGTTCATTTATTTAAAAAAGTGTGTGTGTGTGTGTGTGTGAGAGAGAGAGAGAGAAAGACAGACAGAGAGAGAGAGAGAGAGAGAGAAAAGCTAAGTGCCCAAAGAGTGGTAGACATCATGAAAATAAAATAAAAGCAAGTTAAAACCCTCAAGTTGTTTACTATCTTACTATCATATTAGAAAGGACATGCATGCAGGCATGAAACAATAATTACCTCAAAAGAGAAACCAGTGAGTGGTTTTGACATTAACTGCAGAAGAACTTGGAATATAATAAAAGCCTTTGTGGGGCAATGAAATCTGACTCCATGTGACTTCGGGCATTGCAATGCAAATAAAGTTCAGTAGACACCAAAGCAGGAGGGTGTGTGGTAGAAGGCACATCACAAGCAAAGCTACAGAAATTGAATTGGTGTATGGGCAACACACAAAATCATACTTAAAACTACTTGACCCCCAAATACAAGCTATAAGAATTTGCAATTGACGTTTTGGATAGCATATAATATGTTAACTTGTGTTCTTAGTGAATCGGCACACTGATCAATACTCTAATTATAAACGAGTGGTAAATCAGGCTCTGATATATGCAGTCAGAAGAGAAAATCAGTTCCAGGCTACCTCATGCCATCTCTCTGCTTCATTGAGCCAATGCCTCACATCCAAACTGTACTTTCAGGGACTGGCTATTTGCAGACAACCAATCAGCTATTCCTGAGAAACAACGTCTTTGGATTAGCCATCGGATGGAAATGAAGGAACTTTAGAGCATTACCCGAGATGTGAGACTTTGAGTACATCAATAGGTTTGCATTTTTATCTCAGTTTTGCTATGCTCGTGGTATTAGAACTTTGGTTTGTTTGTACTCCCTTTAAACATAAAAACTAAAATTTTCCCTGGTATTTCAAAGTGAGTGCTTCTTCCAAATATGAGCTGGTTATCAAAGATTTTATTTGGCTTTCTCAACATCCCTGCGAATGACACTAATATGGTTTGGCTGTGTCCCCACTTAAATCTTATCTTGAACTGTAGTTCCCATAATCCCCATGTGTCATGGGAGGAACCAGGTGGAGACAATTGAATCATGGGGCAGTTTCCCCCATCCTGTGGTTGTGATAGTGAGTTAGTTCTCACAAGATCTGATGGCTTTACAAGGGGCTTTTCCCCATCTTCACTTTACACTTCTCCTTGCTGCTGCCATGTGAAGAAGGACATGTTTGCTTCCCCTTCCATCACGATTGTAAGTTTCCTGAGGCCTCTCCTGCCATGCTGAAATGTGAGTCAATTAAACCTCTTTCCTTTATAAATTACCCAGTCTTGGGTATGTCTTTATTAGCAGCATGAGAAGAGACTAATACAGACACTATATGCTTTAATGAGGATTTAGGTTAAGCTCGTTCAGCAGACTCTCCTCAGGAGGGTGCTTCTTCCTATTTCTCAAGTGAAATGTACATATTCATGCAATCTTAGGGCCATCACATGAAGAATTCTATATTTGTCCAGAGTGGGTTTCCATTAAAAAAAATCAGTAAAGCATAAATAAATTCAAATAATTGAAATAAAAAATAAATTTCTGTTGAAATAAGAAGCATACCTCAGTGTTTTAGTTTGAGTTCCCCCAGAAATAGGCACAAATTCAAGAATTCAAGTGTGAGGATTGTATTTTGAGGGTGACAGGAATGCTGGTATGGAAGTTGGGAATTGGGACAGGGAAGGGAAGCACAGCAAAGTAAAGGTAAACAATAAAAGGCAAATGAGAAACCAACTACCACTATAGAAGACTAGAGATTAAGCCCACAGGGAAATTGTAGGAGTGAGGGTAGGGCACACAACTCAGAATTGTTCCACCCAACCAGTGCAGAATTAGAGATTTCTGTGACAAGAGAAAGTGTTCAAGTAAAAAGCACAGGTGCTAGCAGTTGGAAGTTGATTGGTGTGCATTGAAAAGATAGGACTAGAGAATCCTGGTGGGAAATTGATAGTGTATTCCCTCCAAAGACTGAATGCTTTTGTGAGGTTCCACATGCCATAATAGGATTATCAGAATTGTTTTTCAAATCAAAATTTCTTAGAATCCAGACTTGTTTACCTTTATTTGTAACACCACTTTTCTTTTCAAAACCTGAGTATATGTAGTGTAGGAGCTAAACTGGTTTTACAACAGCACAAAGAATCAAGCAAATTATATGTTATAGTTAGTATTTAAAACTGTTTAGTTTTTCTAGAAAAATGAATTTACTCAACAACTTTCTTATTATGGTGAAATTTTCTGTCTCTTTCTTTGTAGTACATCATCATTTATTAACTCCTACTATATGTAGAATAATCTGGTTGTCAGCATAGATTAAAAAAAAAACCTGAAACATAATTGCTGGCTTGTGTAGTTTCCACAAAAGAAGACAATTCCTGACAAGCATACAAAAAAAAGATACAAAACACACACAAAAGATAACATGTAAATAGAAGTAAATAAATCAATTAATTATAACACATATATTGAGTGTCCTTTCTCTGATAAATCTCACATGAAATTCTATGTAACTAAGCCAAAGCCTTGCTCCCACCTCCTTCAATTCATAATATGCTTGGAAGAAATAATAATGATGAAACAGTAGGGAATACTACAGGGGAGTACTTAAAAATTCATCCACTGGGTAGACATAAACTGGTGATTTCAGAATAGGGAGACATGGATCTTAGCTATGAAGAAAATGCTTTACGGAAGAAGAATGGAAGGGACATTCCCAGTTAGCGTTATCAGAACAGAGAAACATAGTGTGAAGAATGAGTAGTTACATGAATTTATTCTTCTTTTCCTCAAATTGACTATTTTTGTTTCTTTATGCATTGAACCAACACTTTTTTTGTAACAAAGATCAAAGACTTCCTTTAGGCATTAGTTACAATTCCACATCATTACAGATAAACACAAAGAAAGATAGTTTGTTGAAAACACCAAAAATAAACATCTCATACTTAAACATGCTAATCTGAATGCATTTTGCAAACATAGTGACAAATACGTCTCCAGAGAATCAACCTGAAGGTATCTTTCAATGGGATTCTAGGATTTTGTTTTGTTCTCATGGCAAAAGGACCAGAGGTACAAAAACAAAACAAAACAAAACAAAACAAAACACCCAAGAATGTCTCCATTATACATGTGAATGTGTAGTGTCTACTAACTCACAATTATTGAATACCAGCTACGATAGAGCACTGTTTTAACCTCCTTCTTGTCCAGACACTAGTTTCAAAAAGTAAAATATAGAGAAACAGGCAAGAATAAAATCGAGTCAGTGACCAAATTAAACCCCTCAGCCATGGGAAAGCTACTGGAATTATTAATAAGGAGAAAAGCTTAGGAACATTTAGAAATGCATTATTTATTAAGGAACTGTCAGTGGGACTCATAAAAGGCAGGCTGTGAGTGAAAAATACGCTTGTTTGGGTTGAGTATATTACTGCAGACAGGCTGCAGATAAGCTGGAAACAAAGGGGAACATTAATCTGACTCTCAGGAAAGCATTTGTTATGGCAGCAACTATTGCAGTGATTTTAAGCAAATGAATCACAATATGTGGTGAAAGTAAGTAGGAGTAATTAAAGAACAAGGGTTGTACATTGTCTCAACAATGGTGTTGAATTCAGTCATTTCAACTTGAAGCCAGCTAGAGGCAAAGCAGCAATCCCAGACCACCTCACTTGCCTCTTGGTAAACAAGAAAATGGATGAAACAAGCAAATCCATGAGGATTGTGGGGGGAAAAAAACACTTGACTGAGCAATTAAGTAGTGTAGATTATTCATTAACAAGAAGTATGAGCAGTCTCAATGGGTGAGAGCCTCTCCCCATGCCCACAAATGACTAGATTGTGAACCTGCTAGTCAGGATCCATCACAGCAGGGGAGAATTGTGTATCCTGAGCCACAAAAAACAAACAAACAAAAAAAGACTGTTAAGTATTTGCTTATTCCACACATAAGCTGAAGAGTAAAGTTAAAGCCACATGGAATAGTGCAATAAACTCAGACATTAGACAAAAACTGAATCTGGGTTCTGCTACTTATTAGCCATATAACTTGGACTCATGGGTTGTACTCTAAATTTTTATCTACTATCCTGTCTCTTCACTACCTTCCCCTCTAATTCCCCTCTTCGATCATCAGCAGCTCTCATGTAGATTATTCCAGTAGTCTCCCAACCAGTCTATGCCTTCCTTACCTTTACCTTTTAGAGCCTATTTGTCCACACGGTAGCCAAAAAGAAACTGATCATACCTATCTTTCATGATTTTCCATCTACTCACTTTTCCTCATCTACATGCACGAGATAATGGTACCACTCTAGAAAAGGAGCCGAGGTCCTTGAGTCCCTGCTTGGAAGTGTCAGCAGGGAAATTCTTCTCCTTCTCTATAGCACACTGAGACATGAGGTAATAACAGTTTTTAACTGAGTTAAGTCCTGAGATTTGGGGGTGGGGAGTGTTTTGATGCTGCAGAATAGTTCAAATTAATCCAAAAATTAGTATCAAAACCGAGGTACCAATGAAACAAAATTCGAAAGCATCTGATATTTGCTTAGAAGTTAGCATCAGTTGACAGGAAAGAGATACAGCAGATTTGTCCGGGGGAGATTCTTGTTAAATGCAAAATATTTGCTAAAGCAGGTCACGTAATTACTGAGTTTCAGAGGTTGAAAAACCGAACAGTAGCTAAATGTTCACCAATCTCATTTAACCTTGTGAGTGCACAAGAACACTGCATTTCAAACTTGCCTTGAATCTAAGTAAGATTATATGACAGGACACTTGACAGTGGACTGAGGAAAGAAAGAGAATTTGCATATGGATTTTTCCTGCCTTTCTTCACCAACTATTTAGGTAATAGAGGAATCCACTTTCCAGAACCACAGTTAGAGGACAGCTAGATTTGCAAAGCTTTCTCTATAAATCCCACTGCTAAGTACTCATTTATCTAGTTCAGCGTTGCTAAGGTAATATTCTTTTCACTTCCCCTTGCTTGCTTATCTCATTCTCTAAATGGTTAAAATATATGAAAAACTAGAATTCTAAGCATGGCTATTTATCTGGGAAAATCCCTTATCTATCTGTTCATTTGTTATGTATTTATTTGCTTAACAATATTTGATTGCTTATGTATAAAAACATATTCTCTGTCCTCAAAATTTACAGTCAAGTAGGTAGAGTTACAACCTAACGTCAGTCAAGAAGACTATCCCTAGATTAAAATATCTACTACCTACCTCAGTCTTCCAGCCCTATGCTTTCTGTCCTAATATCTGCAGTGTCTGAATAGAAGAAAGTTAAAGGGAATATACAGAAATTACCCTGATGCTATAAAAAAGCAGAAAATAAAACAAAATAGTCATTTTTTCTTCAATTTACAGCTTCAAATTTCTGTGGTATGGACAAAAAGTTGAGGAGGCAAAAGTGTCTTCACAACTTGTTTCAAACGGGCAGGGGTATTTTGATTATTGAGTTAAACAACAAACAAGAAGTCAGTTATAATTATCCACCACCCCCAACTACTCCCCAGAAAAACCTCTAATTGTTTTATAGTCAACAAATTTAGGTAGTAGATTAACTCCTGGGCCTCGGTTATTTCTTGCTGGTAAATGTGTTCTTTATTTCTGGTCTTAATGTAGATGCTATGAGGTTTCTGTTCCCATTTCTTTTCTTTGCACACTTTAAATTCTCATTCTGATCTATTTTATTGACTCTATTAGCTTCAACAGAGATGCATGCAGAGACCTCACAGACGTGGTTTTTTAGCTCTCACGATTCTCCTTATCACGATTCCCACTGATGCAATTCCAAGTTGGCTATCCCCATCTTGACAGTCTGATAGAGACTCCATGGAACTCTGTGTGCCAATAACGAAGCCCATCTTTTTTTACTCCCAAGTAGATCATTACTTTTATTATTTCTCTCTTTTATACTGACACTCTAATTCTCTCCCTCAACCAGGCTTGAAATCTTAGAAGCACCTTGTAGTACTTTCTTTCCTTGAGTACATTCCTAATAAAGTGTTATTTCTAAAACACCATATAACTTCCTCTGGAATTTTTCTGAATGGTTTAATCTACAGCAAGAATTATCTTCATTATCTTTATCATTATCATATAATGTATATTTAATCACCTACATGATATAAATTGTAATAAGAACTTTATATTAAATCTTCAAGGCAATTCTAAGGGATGGTTACTATTCTTATACCCATGTTATAGTTAGGAGAATTAAAGAAGTTTTTCAAGATAATATACCTAGTAAAGTGCTAGGAAAATTTTCTTCCTGTAAGGCAGAATAGAAAAAGAAAACAGGCATTGAGGTCAGATGTATTTATGCACACCTTGATTCTGCTCTTTATTTCCTTAGTGTAGCTCTTTAATATTTCTTAGCTTTGGTTACCTTATCTACAAAATGAAGATAACAATTATATAATTATATACAATTATATAATTGTAATGAGAATTAAGCACAGACAAAGCATCTGAAGCAATGAAAGCAGTTTTAAAATGTAAATGCTCTTCTCTAGTAGAAAAAGTCAAATTGGCCAGTTAAGCCTGTTTTGGTCAACTAATATGAATATGAGAATTTCTGGGATCTCTAAACCTTATTTAAGAAGCCAGTATACATGAATGCAGCTTTTGGCCTCCTGACTTAGTATTCAGATTTAAATCTTGGCATTTAAAAATGTTAAATTAATGACCGATCAATTCCAAATAAATTACCATCTTTAGAGGTGATGCTAATCAATGGAGGACATGGCATGGTTGATTTGAGAAAGGCTTCATTTGACATTGAAGAAGATGGGATAATAATGGCTTAGTATTTGTGATTTTTACTCATCATGTCATTAAAACAGCAAACATAATAGCTCTAATTAAACCTTTTGATGCTGTTACTACTACCAAGCTGATGATGGTAATCATGTTATTATGAACATTATGTTAATAATAAGACTGAATCTTTTAGAAATAAAGAAGTGATAACAATAACAATTTAATAGTATCTATATTCTTCATGTATCATCAGAGAAGGTGCAATATCAAGCATGAACTATGTGACGGGACAGACTAGCACACTAGTCACAGAAGGAGAGGTAGGCTTTAAACAATAAGGTTACTGGCTGGGGACAGAAAATAAAAGAGCAGGGTAGGAGTTACCTAAAACTATCTAAAGATAGATATTCCTCAATGGTTAGAATTATGAAATGAGTCTGCATCAGAGATGCAACCCTATGGTACCCCAGGGATATGCAGGTAAATTTACCCATATCCAGGCAGAGTATCTGCACAATAACATCATGAAACCAGAAAACGAAGCATAGAATCGAGGATCTTCTGCCATAAGATCCAGAAATAGGATTGAGTACATAAGCAAAGATTCCAAGTAGCAAAGGACAAGTCTCTCAACAGTCAATGGAATTCTCTCCTTGGCTTTCTCTTCATTATATAGTTCATTAAGGATTGACAGAAGACATTTTAGTATGACTTTAAGAACCGACCAAGCTAGCACAACAGATGTCAGATTGTATATTCAAATGATACATAATGGCTGGAACCTAGGCAAAAATAAACCAGGATAAATGTAACATAGAAAATGTAAATTTTATCATTTTAAAAAGAGTAGATATCAATACTACAGGAATTATTACATTATAAAAATAAGAATTAAATATGCTTGTCAGGGATCAGAGTTTTCTAAAACTCGACTCATGCATGCATTAAAATAATAAGCCTAAAAGCTTGATTTGTGTTTGATTAGAATTAAAAGACACTATATGTCACAATGGTATTTGATGACAAGCCCTGAAATGAAAACATCTTGACTTGAATACTGTGCTGGCCATCAGTAGTCTCATCAACACAAATAATAGGAAGAGTAGATTTGCATTCTAGTGATCATGGGAGTCATATAAACACAGAGCTTTTAAGAGACAGGTCAGGTTGAAGGAAATGCCATATATGAAACTTACGAAATTTAAGTCTGAAAAAAGTTCAAACTTTATAAAAGTGTACAATTGGTAATGTCTGGCTCAACAGTCTTAAGAGAAAGATATGGGACTTTCTAAACACACAAGCTCACTGAGTCAATCCTGAAGGTGGTGCATTCCACGAAGTTCTGCAATTGTCATTTAATATCTAAGTAATCATAGTTCTTTCTGGCTAACACATTTAAAATGTAAAATACTAAAATGAACTCATGCATAAAAAGATAAACTATATTGATGAGGTATTGCAGAAAGCTGAATAACAAATACTTGAAGAACATGAAGATGAATATATAGCTCTCAGAAGACCCAATATATTCAAATAAGTTTACATGTTTACTTCTTTGTCTATTTGTTTCTCTAAGAACAAAAACAGAATGCAAGGAAGAAATAGAGACTACCTATCATTTAGAATTGTACAAAAATAGTATCCGTTTTTTCATAAGATATCAGTTCAAGGCCGTCTATAATTGGTCCTAAAGGAAAGAAGTTGAGCTCTAAGTTAACTAGTCTTTGGAAATTTGTGATTCTGTGCATGGCATGTAGAACTTAGAGACTGGTAATATCTTTGTGTGGTCTCTAAACTGTTGCCCATTAGCCGGTTCATACTCACCTGTCCTCTAAGCTAATAACAAATTTGCATCCAGATTATATAAATGTCAAGGTCACAGAAAAATATGAATGCAGCCAAAATTAACTATGCTTTCTAAAATGTTTGTTCCACCCATAAAGGTTTTGCTTAACTATAGAAATAAAGACTTCTGTTTGTTCATGATTAAAAAAAAAATCTATCCAATACTTTTTTTTCTTTTTCTTACTATTATTTATCCTCACTCTCAGATCCACTTTGCCTAAATTAACTGGCCACTGCAAATCAAGATAAGAAAAGCAAGATTACTTTCAGTACAAAATTGCACAGACAGACACTGAATTCAGTCTGCTTCTTGGGTCCTTTCTCTGGCTCAAAGTTAAGATGTTCTTGTAATGTTCCATTTAGGAGCTTAATGTTTTTTCAATAAAGTGATTATAAAGTTTACATGTTTAATTAATTTGCAGCTAAATAATTATAGGCCCTGCTCTTCTCAGTGAAGGAGGGAAACTAACAACAATAGAGGGAAGTTTTTCTTTTCAAATATGAGACAAGAAAGAGAACAATAAGTTTATGATTCTAATTTCATCATTTTATAACTAAGGAAACTCAGTCCAAATGAATTACATATCTTGGTTCAAGTGCTAACACTAGCCAATGAAAGTGCCATGACTAAAACTCCTATCTTCTAATTCCTAATCCATTGTTCTTTGTACCCAGGGTAATTTGCAAAACACTTTTATTTGTTACTTCATTTGACTCTCAAAAATGTCTCTGGAAGTTACCTAATAAGAAAACTGAAACTTAAACTCATAGATTTAAAATATAGTTCAAGTTATATTTAAAATATAAGTTTAAATCAGCTGGCTCCTCAATTTTATCTTCAGCCCTTACCTGTCACTGGATACCAAACTCATGTATCTACCTGCCCTCATGACATATTTAATTAAATATCTACTTTGTATCTCAAACTTAACATGCCAAAATAAAATCTGATTTCCTTATCCATCCTCTGCTCTTACCCAACAGTACATTGGGCTCTCAAATCTTATTAGATGGTACCAGTGTTTAGACCAAAAATCTATGCATTATCCTTTAGTCTTCTTTTTTTATTCTCCCCAATATCTCAATCATTAAGCACATCTGTTGACTACCAGCAATACATATCTCAAATCTATTCAATCCTTTCAGCTTCGTAACTACTGGTTCAAGCCACCTTCATTTCTTGCCCAGGTTATCACTGTATTGCTCTGCCTGGTCGCTCTGCTTTCACTATTGTCCATCTGCAATTTATTCTTCACAAAGCAGTCATGAAAGTATTTGTGAAATGCTAATCATATTTTGATAGACCTCTGCTGTAAATTATTTGTGGATTTGTACCTGTACAAAAGAAAACATAAACTTACGTAGTGTGACATGATCCCGTTCTTGTTTTCCAAATTGATTATATACTTCCCTCTAGCCACTGGCTTTGTTTTGTTTTATTTTGTTTTGTTTTTTGACAAGTTCACCTTGAGCCCTTAGATCCTGTACATTAGCTCTTTCCCCATCTGGAATGCTCTTTTCCTATTTTTCAACTAGACAACCTAAAGTAACCACCTAGCAATCCTCTATCACAAAGACCATTCACAGTAACCAGATACAGGAATACCAAAAGGAAAATTTAAGTCAATTAATACTTAAAATTTCAGCCAATAATAAAATCCACTGAATGGATACTCCTATAAAGATGATATGCTAGATCCTGAAGGTCCCAATCTGATATAGACATGAGGGAATCCTGATCAAGTGATACAAAGAAACCATATTTAAAGAATATTTTAAAAGCTATGACTACTAAATCTCAATTAAGATGTACAGACATGTGCAAACTAAGATCTCAGAAAAAAAAAATAACACTGCTCATTTCATGCCAAGCTCCAAGCAAAGCACTTTATATGTATAACTCATTAAATCGTTACACTAGCCTTGTGAGTTAGGTAAAATGTACAAATGAAGACACGGAGATACAAGAGCGGTTAGAAAACTGTCCTTTCAAATTTAGAGTTTGGACATCTTCAAGCTTACCAAGTAGTGACAAATTATTTCATAGAGAGATTATACAAACATACACTTCTACCCCAAGGGCAGTCTATAACATTCACCTCTGTCTCACATCCTTGCCAACTCTTGACATTGTCATAAATTTTAACTTTTGCCGAAATGCTGAATGTGAAATGAAAGCTTTTATGGCTTTGTTTGAATTTGCCTGATTAATAACGAGCTTGAGAATTACTTCATGTTTGTTGTCCACTAATGTTTCCTTTTCTGTGAAATATCTTTATATGTTTGCTTCAGTTTTTAAGTTGTGTATATATTTACTTATTTGACTCATAGAAGTGCTTTACATATTCTAGATTCAAATTTTTTGTTGATTTCATGTGTGGCAAATATTTACTATAATTGTAAACTTGTATTTTCATTTTAAAATATGTATCTTGTTGAATTAAAAATTTAAATTATAACTTAATTCTTTTTAAAATACCTACACAGTTTATACTTTAAAAAATTATTCTGTTCTCAAATGCAATAAATGCATTTTTCTGATAGTTGAAAAGTTTTGCATTTCACATGTAACTCTTCAGTCTTAGGTTTAATTATTGCACATGGCATGAGGTAAGCACCTAAATTTATATTTTCCCTGATGAAAAACCAATTGCTTTATCACTTTTTATTAAAGAGTCCAGTCTTTTCCCTGACTGATCTGTATTCCACCTCTATCATATAGCAAGAGTATGTATGTGCAAGAGCCTGTTTCTGAATTCAATTTTATGTTTCATTGGGTTATTTGTCCATCCAGGTGAATTTCACCCTCTCTTAAATTATGACAGAATATAGAGGCAGTACAACATCATGCTTAAAAGAGTGGTCTCTGGGACCACATTACCTTAGTTTGATTTCTAGTTCCATCATTGCTAGCTGTGTGACCCAGAGCAAGTTGCCTAACCTCTCTTGTCTCCCTTTTTCTTCCCTGTAAAACAGTGATAATAACTCTACCCATTCCAAAGGTTATTTATGTGTATTAAGTCAATACACATTTAAAACAAACAAATATAACAGTGTCTGGGGTGTAATAATGTTTAGCATAAGTTAATATTGCCTTATTTTTTAAAACTAAATCCATTTCTTTCAGACTCAAGATAGCTGGGCAAAAGAAGTAAAATCTGTTATTACATAGGCAAATAAAAACCACTTTCATTTTGTCCTCTTTCCATTTTCAAAATGTAATTAATATCATTATCTTGTTAGGTCATACCTGCTGTCCTCAAGCCTGCTGTCATTTCTCCATGAAGAATTGTCCTTGAGGAGCGATTTGGCCCCTGGCCCTGGCCTGCTGCCAGCCTTCTGCTTATTTCCTTGGACCCGCTGTGTGATGTATTGTTTCCAGATTCAGTATTGTTTAATGTTCATACACCAAACACTAATCGAGGTTTCCAGGAGCTTATTCTTCCAAGTCAACCCTGTGCCAGTGCTGGGTCCAATCTGTCCAAGGCCCCAAGGGAAACCATCCATCCAAATCCAGGGATGCATGAGCTTGGCTGTCTGGATGGGACACTAGATCTCCCCTAGGGTCCACTTGGCCTTTAAGTCTTTGGCCTGGAAAACGCCAAGACTTTGGAGACTTCAAAGATAAGACTTGTAGGAGAAGGTCCATCTGTGAATGAAAGCAAAAACAAAAACAAAAACACTCCAAATGGCTGTTTTGTCTCAGTTAACAATAGGGGCAGAGATGTTAAAAGAAATAGTAAGCGACCATTTCCTTCAGGTTGCAGTATGTTCCATGTGCTGCACCTGAGACCGAATAAACAATAAATATATAGAGAGCGAATGAATGATAATAACAAGAATAGTATTACATTTTACCTCCATGAGTTTCCTTTTCCAAAAGATTTTCTCACACATCTCATTTTAAGTTTATAAACATGGAAAATAATGCTCATTATACACTCTCCATATTAACTTCATTTTTGCCATTTGAAAAGTGAAGAAAGGACAAATACATGGATTTTACCAAAGTTACACAACTACGTGTCTTCTGCCTTGATTATTCATTTAATGATTATTGAATGTCTGTCTTCCAGTAACTGCTAGCTACTAGAAATGCAAAGATATTTAAAATAAGGTCCTTGATCACTTCCTTCCTTGCCCATTCACCTCCAGATTCACATCATAGCTGTGAAATAGGTACGTAAATATGTAAGTATAAAACAAACTTGTAAATGCTATTACAGAAATATGTACAAAGCACTGAGACCAATATGATAAAGGGACAAATTACAGTTAGAAGGGCTAAGAAATGTCTTAAAAAATCAATAGAACTTCCAAGATAAATAAATGAAGTGCCTTAAAGATAGAGAAAAGCATACAGGAGCAAGGTGATTTTATCTTCAGGAATGGAATATGGGCTTCTATTGGAATTTTTTTTTTTTTTTTAAAGAGGATAAATGCAGGGTGGGCCTAAAGGAGTTGAAAGATTTGAAAGAAATACGTAACTGTTCCAAAAACCATCAATAATGGTCATGAGCATCAAATAAAATAAAAAGGGAAAATATATAGTAAATGTTAAATACAGATATTAGGTACTGTATTTCTCATTTTATGACATATGGTGGACCATTGGTTTCCCTCCAGCATCTATTCTCTCTTCCTCTATCCTTGTAGATCCATGATTTTATTCAAGTATCAATCCTACCCACACACCTCAGGGTGAACCCATCCACAAATCTGGGGGTGAGTCTGATTGGTCTAGAAGTAATTCATCTCCCTTCACATTGATTGATTCAAATTTTTATAGGTAATCCAACTGAGATCAATAATAAAAGATCAATATTTGTTGAAAAATAATCTTCCTGATTAATAAAGCTAACACTGTTTTCCTTGGATGCCATCTTATTCTAGGAACTAATCTCTCCTCTAAAGCCTGAAGATGGTGCCAACACTGCGTAGAGGGGAGAAATGGAAAATTTAGGTAAAGAGATTCACAGATGAATTAAGTCAATTCTTGAAATCTGACTTTTTGCTGTACTTTCTCTTATGTAAACCAAAAACATTTTTTATGGTTTTAGCTAGTTTGAGTTTGGTCTCCATTACTTGCAACATAAAGCATCCTGAAAATGTCTTTGTAAATTTTTTTTGAATTATACTTTAAATTCTGGGATACAAGTGCAGAACATGCAGGTTTGTTACATAGGTATACACATGCCGTGGTGGTTTCCTGTACCCATCAACCCATCATCTATATTAGGTATTTCTCCTAATGCTATCCCTCCCCAGCCCCTCACACCCCAACAGGCCCTGAGGTGTGATGTTCCCCTCCCTGTATCCATGTGTTCTCATTGTTCAACTCCCACTTATGAGTGAGAACATGCAGTGTTTGGTTTTCTGTCCTTGTGTTAGTTTGCTGAGAATGATAGTTTCCAGTTTCATCCATGTCCCTGCAAAGGACATGAACTCATCCTTTTTTATGGCTGCATAGTATTCCATAGTGTATATGTGCAACATTTTCTTTATCCAGTCTATCATGGATGGGCATTTGTGTTTGTTCCAAGTCTTTGCTATTGTGAATAGGGTCACAATGAACATACATGTGCATGTGTCTTTATAGTAGAATGATTTCTAATTCTTGGGGTATATACCCAGTAAAGGGATTGCTGGGTCAAATGGTATTTCTAGTTTTAGATCCTTAAGGAATCGCCACACTGTCGTCCACAATGGTTGAACTAGTTTAAAATCCCACCAACAGTGTAAAAGTGTTCCTATTTCTCCACATCCTCTCCAGCATCTGTTGTTTCCTGAATTTTTAATGATCGCCATTTTAACTGGTATGAGATGGTATCTCATTGTGGTTTTGATTTGCATTTCTCTTATGACCAGTGATGATCAGCTTTTTTTCATAACTTTGCTACTCTCTACATTATTGAAGATAATTATGCTAAAGGGAAAAAACATTTTCTACTTTTCGGGGAAAAAAATCTGATAATTATGTAGCCATATCATTATTTATCAATGTGGACAACTCAATGAATATATTTCTGCAAGCCAACCAACCAGTGACAGCACTTTGCTTCTAAAAGTTAGGCAATCAGAAGTAGATTAACACTTATGAACATGCTTCTGAATGTTAACTAATGAAGAAGTCTCACTTGATCAGGCATACATCTGTAGTTAAAAACAACTCACTCCCACCTCTGAAAGTCTGGCAGACTCTGAATTCCTCCCTTCCTAAAAATCTTACACATAAAATTTATGTTTAAGAGCAAAGTCCTGCTCTGCTCTAAAAGCATATGTTTGACCAGCATAGGCTTTTTCACTTAAATAAGCAATATATTATTTTTCTTCTTTGTGTTTTGTATTTGGGGTATTGATTGGTGGTCTCATCCTTTGTTAGTTACCTGGAGCTTAGTGCATACTGAGAGTATATCATTTTTGGACATATTACCAAAGTTTTATATGCCATGTAAGAAAGTCTGGTCAATGTTTGGACATTGTCTCCTGACATCTCCTTCTTCATAAAAAGGGCCCTGACAATCAACCATTTACTTTATCCAAAGACACAATGTGGACAAAGTGATACTTGCAGATATTGCTCACTCAGTTCTCAGAATATTTATTGGGTTAAACAAACAATCTTGTAACATAAGATCAGGACAACTTTTCATTTCATTTAAAATTCATAAAAAATACAGTCTTTTCATTTAAAAATGAGAGTATAATTTACTAATGCTTGAGTGTGTTTTGGAATGCTTTCACTGATATTTAAGCAGATTTACTACTGCAGACATACTCTCTATTGAAAAAAATTTATCTGAGGTATACATTAGTAAACAATATGTTATATAAAGAATCACCTTCTATCTCATTTGATTCATAGACTGGATTGCTTTGTTTTGAATTCTTTAATATCTGGTTAACTTGTAAAGATACTCTATTTCTGCTGTCATATCTTTAAAATGCAATAATTTTACGTCTTCCATATAACCAAGATATTACTACAATCAGTATAAATCTGTATGTTGATGAGTAGCCCTCAGTTGCCTATACAAACAATTGATCTTTACGTATATCACTCAATAAATCTCTTGTTCATGTAGTAAAGCAGGCAGATATAATACTGCAATCTATAAAATGTGATTTAGGAGTTGTCCTGATCAAAAACATCTTCCTCAACCACACCTGAATAATGCTGGATAGAGTTTAAAATACATTATGCCAGCTGGTCACAGTGGCTCATGGCTGTAATCCTAGCACTTTGGGAATCCGAGGCAGGTGGGTGGCTGAGCCCAGGAGTTCAAGAGCACCCTGGGCAACAATGCAAAACACCGCCTCTACAAAAAGTACAAAAATTAGCCAGGTGTGATGGTGCATGCCTGTAGTCTCATCTACTCAGGAGGCTGAAGTGGGAGGATCAACTGAGCCTGGGAAGTTGAGGCTACAGTGAGCCGTGATCGTGACATTGCACTCCAGCCTAGACAACACAGTGAGACCCTCTCTCAAAATAAATAAATATAAATAAATAAATAAAATAAATAAACACAAAGAAAGATAACACATCAAGCTATAAGAATTTACAATTAAATTAGTTAATAAGATTAATTTCACCTGTTTTAGGAGGACCAATGGGCTTCACTAGAACAAGAGTTATCTAATGGGA
>NW_012101909.1:4758896-4760714 GCF_000951045.1 Mandrillus leucophaeus
TATACAACTGTAGAGTTTTCATAGACACTCCTTGCATGCTCTAGGAGCTGATGCAAACAAGGCCAAGAACATCTTAATTCAGAGCAGAATTCCCAACCAGAGGCGCATTTGCCTCTCAGGGCATATTTGGCAATACCTGGAAACATTTTTGATCACTACAATTGGGGTTGAGGATACTCCTGGCATCTAGTAGGTGGGGGATGGAATCTTGCTAAACATTCTACATTGCACAGAACAATCACCCATAGCAATGAACTATCTGGCCCAAAATATAAATAGTGCTAAGGTTGGGGAACCCTGAATGAAAGCAGAATACATAAATAATTTGCATTAAATAAATAAAGGCACACTGGTAAAATACAAAAAATAAAAAATAAAGCTGACTGGGCAATTCTGTCTAAGCCTTATGTTGAAAAAAACTAGAAAAAACTTCATAAATAAATATGAATACATTTTCTTATTTATTTATTTTATTGAGATTAAAATAAATTTAACCATTCTGAAGCGTTTTGAAGCATTTAACCATTTTGAATCGTTAACCATTTTGAACCATTTTGAAGCATTTAAGAATTTAGTAGGATATTCACAATGTTATATAGCCATGATCTCTATTTTAATTTCCAAACATTTTCATTATCCCAAAAGAAAAAAAAAAACTGTACCCATTAAATAGTAACTCTCCATTTCTCTCTGCCCCCAGTCCTTGGCAAACACCACTCTAATTCCTGTATCTATGGACTCGCCTTCTCTGTTTTCTATAATGGAATCACACAATATGTGACACTTTGTATCTTTCACTTAGCAAAATATTTTGGAAGCTTATTCATGTAATAGTCAATAGGAGTATAAACTCTTTTTTATAACTGAATAATATGCTATTTTATATGTATACAAAACTTTGTTTATTCATTCACTTATTTATGAATATTTGAGTCATTTTCATGTTTTAGCTATTGTGAATAATGATACTCTAAATGTGAGTGTACAAGTCTTTGTTCAAGCATCAGCTTTTAATTATTTGGGGTTTATATCTGAAGTGAAACTACTAGATCATATGATAATTCTATGTTTAACTATTTGAAGACTTGCCAAACTGTTTTCCACAGTGGCTAAAACATTTTACATTTCTACCAGCAATGTATGAATGTCCTAATTTCTCCACCTTGCCAACAATTGTTATTTCCTATTTTTTATTAGTGCCATCCTATTGGGTGTGAAATTGTATCTAATAGTAGTTTGTTTTGCATTTTACCAATGACTAATGTTGTTAAGCATTTTTTAATGTGTTTGTTGGCCATTTGTATATGCTCTTCACAGAATGCCTACTCAAATTCTTTGCCTATTTTTGAACTGGGTTGTTTGTCTTTTTCTTGTTAGTTATAACAGTTCTGTAATTTTATACATATTAGACCCTATGGCATTTGCTAGTATTTTCTCCCATCCTGTAGATTATATTTTCACTTTCTTGTTAATCTTTTTTAATACACAGAAGTTTTAAATTCTGATATGTCCAATTTTCCGTTTTTGTTGTCATTGTTGCTCATGGTAACAATATTTTGGGTATCATATTTAAGAATCCAATGCCATGTGTCTGTTGGCTGCATAAATGTCTTCTTTTGAGAAGTGTCTGTTCATATCGTTTGCCCACTTTTTGATGGGGTCGTTTGTTTTTTCTTGTAAATTTGTTTGAGTTCTTTGTAGGTTCTGGATATTAGCCCTTTGTCACATGAGTAGATTGCAAAAATTTTCTCCCATTCTGTAGGTTGCCGTTTCACTCTGATGGTAAATGACGAGTTAATGGGTGCAGCACACCAACAT
>NW_012101909.1:4760764-4763649 GCF_000951045.1 Mandrillus leucophaeus
AAGATATTACTACAATCAGTATAAATCTGTATGTTGATGAGTAGCCCTCAGTTGCCTATACAAACAATTGATCTTTACGTATATCACTCAATAAATCTCTTGTTCATGTAGTAAAGCAGGCAGATATAATACTGCAATCTATAAAATGTGATTTAGGAGTTGTCCTGATCAAAAACATCTTCCTCAACCACACCTGAATAATGCTGGATAGAGTTTAAAATACATTATGCCAGCTGGTCACAGTGGCTCATGGCTGTAATCCTAGCACTTTGGGAATTCGAGGCAGGTGGGTGGCTGAGCCCAGGAGTTCAAGAGCACCCTGGGCAACATTGCAAAACACTACCTCTACAAAAAGTACAAACATTAGCCAGGTGTGATGGTGCATGCCTGTAGTCTCATCTACTCAGGAGGCTGAAGTGGGAGGATCAACTGAGCCTGGGAAATTGAGGCTACAGTGAGCCATGATCGTGACATTGCACTCCAGCCTAGACAACACAGTGAGACCCTCTCTCAAAATAAATAAATATGAATAAATAAATAAATAAAGACAAAGAAAGATAACACATCAAGCTATAAGAATTTACAATTAAATTAGTTAATAAGATTAATTTCACCTGTTTTAGGAGGACCAATGGGCTTCACTAGAACAAGAGTTATCTAATGGGACAGAAGTGGGGGTGTTCTCATATTGCTGTAAGAGGAGAATAATAATAAAGTGTCTTAAAGTCAATTTTACATAGCAGGTAATCCTCAAAGCGAGTCAGCACAGCAAGTATGCAGTCAGCCCTTGTCCACCATTAGTTACCTGTGAGAGTCAGGCAAATGGAAAATTGACTTGCCTGAGGTTAGTGGCAGCTTGCCTGCCCAGTGTGAAAATTAGTAGGTTAGAATTCCAATAAAATAAAGATTCTCCAGCTTTCTCTCACTTTAAAATATACTTCAGTAAGGATTATTGGAAAATAAAACACTTTATTATCTATGGAGAAAGACAGGCCATTTGAGTCAAGTTAACTTTCACCAAGAAGCTTTAGTACTCTGCTCTACATGACAAACTTCAAATAGGGAAAATGATGTAAAAATTATTTGGATTATTCAGGTAAATGTTTACATAAGATATAATAGAGAAGGTTAAGAGACACAGGGATATAACAACAAAAAAATACATCTGTAGTTTATGTGACAGCGTTTAAAGAGATAGATACGTTAGTTTTCCGAAATTTACACTGTCCCAGTTTGAACTACAAAATTGTGCCAGATCCTATTCATTTGCACATTAGTAAAAATGACCATTTTTCAATAATGTTAAGGTATATAAGCAAAATTCAAAATAATTTTAGGTACTTTTTTCGTATATTTATTGACATTCATGCAACCCATCATCTAAGTGAATTTCTTTACACAATAGCTACTTGAATTGGTTCTTGGAACTCAAATTTGAACTTCCTCTTAGTTGAAAATTTAGAAAACACACACACAAAAGGAGGAAAAAACCTACATTTCCTTGATTTACTTTCAACCAGGATTTGGATGTGATTCAGGTTCCCCTAATTTGATGCACTTGGATATCAGCTGAAAAGGCAGATGTGTGGAGGAGGCTAATTCCTCTGCTGTAGCATTGGTGTTTAAAATCAGAGCTTCCTCCTGTCCTAGACTCCTATCATATTCTTTCATATGGCATTAGAAATATCCATGGACATGTTCATCGTATCACTGTATTGTGACTCCTGAAGGAGAACAATTTTCAAATTTGTTTTTAACTTTCTAAACCTTTCTTCACATGAAATTACTAACTCTTTTTCTACTTTCCCTCTGGGTATATACAACTGTAGAGTTTTCATAGACACTCCTTGCATGCTCTAGGAGCTGATGCAAACAAGGCCAAGAACATCTTAATTCAGAGCAGAATTCCCAACCAGAGGCGCATTTGCCTCTCAGGGCATATTTGGCAATACCTGGAAACATTTTTGATCACTACAATTGGGGTTGAGGATACTCCTGGCATCTAGTAGGTGGGGGATGGAATCTTGCTAAACATTCTACATTGCACAGAACAATCACCCATAGCAATGAACTATCTGGCCCAAAATATAAATAGTGCTAAGGTTGGGGAACCCTGAATGAAAGCAGAATACATAAATAATTTGCATTAAATAAATAAAGGCACATTGGTAAAATACAAAAAATAAAAAATAAAGCTGACTGGGCAATTCTGTCTAAGCCTTATGTTGAAAAAAACTAGAAAAAACTTCATAAATAAATATGAATACATTTTCTTATTTATTTATTTTATTGAGATTAAAATAAATTTAACCATTCTGAAGCGTTTTGAAGCATTTAACCATTTTGAATCGTTAACCATTTTGAACCATTTTGAAGCATTTAAGAATTTAGTAGGATATTCACAATGTTATATAGCCATGATCTCTATTTTAATTTCCAAACATTTTCATTATCCTAAAAGAAAAAAAAACTGTACCTATTAAATAATAACTCTCCATTTCTCTCTGCCCCCAGTCCTTGGCAGACACCATTCTAATTCCTGTATCTATGGACTCGCCTTCTCTGTTTTCTATAATGAAATCACACAATATGTGACCCTTTGTATCTTTCACTTAGCAAAATATTTTGGAAGCTTATTCATGTAATAGTCAATAGGAGTATGAACTCTTTTTTATAACTGAACAATATGCTATTTTATATGTATACAAAACTTTGTTTATTCCTTCACTTATTTATGAATATTTGAGTCATTTTCATGTTTTAGCTATTGTGAATAATGATACTCTAAATGTGAGTGTACAAGTCTTTGTTCAAGCATCAGCTTTTAATTATTTGGGGTTTATATCTGAAGTGAAACTACTAGATCATATGATAATTCTATGTTT
>NW_012101909.1:4764214-4775752 GCF_000951045.1 Mandrillus leucophaeus
TTTTTTCTTGTAAATTTGTTTGAGTTCTTTGTAGGTTCTGGATATTAGCCCTTTGTCACATGAGTAGATTGCAAAAATTTTCTCCCATTCTGTAGGTTGCCGTTTCACTCTGATGGTAAATGACGAGTTAATGGGTGCAGCACACCAACATGGCACATGTATACATATGTAACAAACCTGCATGTTGTGCACATGTACACTAGAAAAAAAATTAAAAGTTTCCTAAAAAAAAAAAAAAAAAAAAAAAAAAGAATCCAATGCCAAACCTAAGGTCATAAAGGTTGACTTCTATGTTTTCTTCCAGTAGCTTTACAGTTTTAGCTTCTATATTTGGGTTGTTGATCGATTTTTAAATTTTGTGTACTGTATGAGATATGCATCCAATTTTATTCTTTTGTGTGTGGATACCAGTGTCCCAACATTATTTGTTAAATAAATGTTCTTTTTGCAATGAATAGTCTTAAAAATCCTTGCCAAAAGTCAACTGACCATAGATGTATGGATTTCTGAACATTCCATTTTATTCTATTGATATGTATTTCTATCTTTATGCCAGTACCATGCTGTTTTTATTACCATAGTAGTAAATTGTGAAATTGGGAAGACTGAGTGATCAATTTTGTTTTTCCTTTTCAATATTGTGTTGGCTCACTGTGGCCCTTTGCAGTTCCACATAAATTTGAGGATCAGCTTTTGAATTTCTAAGAAAATGCTGTTGACATTTAATAAATCTGTAAATTGTTTTGGTTAATAGTGTACTAACAATATTATATCTTAATATCATATCTTCCAATTAATGACTATTGCACGTATTTTCATTGATTTAGTCCTTCTTTAAAACATTTTAACATAAAAATGTTTCTTTAAAACATTTCTTGACACATTTCTTTCAGCAATGTTTTGTAATGTTCATTGTATAAGCCTTTTCTCTCCTTGCTTAATTTATTTCTAGCTATTTTATTATTTCTGGTGATACAGTAAATGGCAATGTCTAAAACAAACAATGAACAAAAATCAAGTGAGATTTTTATTAGAACACAAGACCACATCTATGAGCTCCAATAAAAACAACATAAATTAGAATTAGACCTATAAGAATCTAGTTAATTGGAATTTTTAAGTACAGATTTTACAATAATATTTATTTATTCTATGCTTAAGGAGATAAAAGACAAGATTACTTATTTCAGCTCATGAATAAAACTATTTTTAAAGGTTAAAACATATTTGAAGAAAACAAGTAAAAGTGTCGCTGTTAGAACAAAACCTTTGTTCGTGTGTTGGGCTTACTCTCTATTATTATAAGAATAGATAATATTTTGGGGCACTTATTCTTGTTAGATATTATTGTAAGTCAGTTACATTGTACAACACATTTAACACTTCTAGAAACCTGATGAAATTAGTATTGTTTAGATGAGAAAACAGAAGCAAAAATTGCAAAGAACTTGCCTACTTTCACAAAGCTGGTAGGTGTTAAAGTCAGTGCTTAAACCCCAGCATCAGAATTCTGGGGTTCTAGAAGCAAAAGCATTCTTTTAACATTTACACACCAGTTCCTTACAGGAATACATAAGTTCTTTTGTCAAATTTGGAAGTCTGAGAATTATTTTTTTTTCTAAGAAAGCAATTTCACTTCACAAGCATGCCACACTAACTTTATATCAGACTCTTGTAAGTTTCATTCCACACACACAAAAAGAAAAACAAAATATGCAGTGCAAACCCAAGCAGGACAAATAATTTAAGCAGAAGGGATTCAAAGTAATAGAAAAGTTAACATATAACCTTGGCGATCATGGATGGAAATGATTTAGACATTTAGAGAAAGAGAAGAAGGATCTCACAGACAGAAGGAATAGCTCTTGATATATTCAAGGATCATGCCTAGTTTCTTGTGCCTGGAGCATAGAATGCATGAAATATTGAGAGAGAAGTTTGGAAAGGAATGGAGGGTAAGGAGTCACACACACACAAAAAAAATGAAAAAAAGATTCTGCGGTAGCAAACTGAAATTGTGAGCAGTTTGGACTAATCTTAATATTGCTTTTACACTAATATTTCGGTAAAATAAAATTATCAAGGGCTTTGAACAGGGCAAGATCATGATCAGGCAATGATTTATAAAATGGCAACAATCTACAGCACAGATTGAGCAAGCAGACCAGTCTGGAAGCATTTTCTATGGTTGGGAAAAAAAGAAAATTAGAGACTCTTCTAAGGCAATGGCTAAGAAAATAGAACAGATTTTAAATATGGTGTAGATATAGCTCAAGCAAAACAAATTGGAAACAATCTATTAAATCAGGATTTTAAAATGCAAAAGAATGAGGCTTTTGTTATGTGGCTGGAATTATGTAGGCAATTGCTTGAAACATCTTTTCTTTATAGAGTTGCCATAAATTTAAGTGTATTTACATCAAGAAAATGTTTTCACTGTCTTGACTTCTTTGTTCATATTGTTTTAACTCTAGGCTTATTGTTGACTCATTATAAGTTGATTTATAATGGAGAAAAAAAATAACCTGAGCTTCTTTTTTATTGATCATTTTACCTGTACCACAATCAAATCTGTGAGTTCAGAAAAGTAATTAATTTCTTTGGAGCTCAGTTTCTCTTAACATTAACAGAGATTGTACTAACCTAATCTCAAAAATCTGTTCCCTTTACAAAGCTATCTGTACAAATTGCCAAATGCATAGCATGCTTACTTACTTCCTACATAGAAGTAATTTCTTCCAATGTTCATTGTAAATAAGGCCCAAGACCTTCTTGCAGTATCTGTAAGCTAGCATGATTTTTTAAGAATATCAACAATCCTGTGACTTTGCTCTCGGCTTGCAGAAAAAAGTTGTCCACCTTTCTTGCTCTTTGTACTGTACTCTTTCATCTCTAGCGAATCAGAAAAAAGGAAGTTGAGATGTCTGGGCTGCTTAAAAAAACTCATCCCTGAGAGAGCCACTCTGTGTTTTGCTGAGGTTGTTGATTCAAAAGCTGGATGGAGGGACTGTCAGATTAGAGGACTAGCCAATATTGCACTGTGAATGGGATGCAGGAAAGGAACAATGGCACATTTAGGACTAACCAATACTGCACTGTGACTGGGATGCAGGAAAGGAACAATGGCACATTTATCTTCAGGGCTGCAAACATGTTGCCTCTCAGCTACCGGAGGTTATTCAAGAGAGACCATCTGTATTAGACTGTTTTCTCACTGCTATAAAGAATACCTGAGACTGGGTGATTTATAAGCAAAAGAGGTTTGACTCACAGTTCTTCATGACTCAGAAGGCCTCAGGAAACTTACAATCATGGCGGAAGAGGAAGGGGAAGCAAGGCAGGTCTTACATGGCAGAAGGAGAGAGAGAGAGTGCAGGGGAAATTGCCCCCTTTAAGCCATCAGATCTCATGAGAACTCCCTCACTATCATAACAGTATGGGGGAAACTGACCCCATGATCCAATCACCTCCCACCAGGTCCCTCCCTCAACACGTGAGGATTACAATTCCAGAGGAGATTTGGTGGTGACACAGAGCCAAACCGTATCACCATCTGTAGAGGAAGTAGCAGTTAATAGTATCCACTAACTGTGCCCGGAGGCCTTGGCTGGCACCACACAAACCAAACAGAAGATGGCTACTGGCAATGGTTTAATTGTGTGACCTAGTTACCCTCCAGACCTCCCAAATCCTTGAGATGATATTGACTATAAACACTAATACACCCTGTGTGGACATGCAAAGCTGTCCCTTAGACTTCTGCTAGTTCTGTCGAGGCTTAGAGTCTCAGGATGTCTTTCGCCTTCGAGTGTATCCTTCCAACCTGCTTTCTCTGTTCCCCACAGCACTGATTCACCTGTGAATCACCAAGCCAGATCTTGCTCACAAACACATACACTATCAGAACCAAAAGCAATTAAAAAAAAAAAGTAATGAAAACATCTAAAACTGTGATGATAGTAACTGAATAAATGGAGATAGAAAATACTAGGTGGGGAATGTTCACCATGTCAGCAACACAATCACCTTGAACTTGCTGAGAAAATGCTCCTGTGCTTAAATGTTCTGTCAGTCCTCCTGTCAGAGGTTCCTGGCTGATTATGTGTCTGCAGAGAGGCCAAAGCCTCCTACTCTGTCTCCTGTTCTCTTCTTTTGCCCTTCAGCTAAGGAGGGAGCTTCCAATTTTCTCTCATTTGTCTCAAGTAGCTTAGTTTTATTTGGTGATGTTAATTGCTTCAGTTTTTGTCAAAATTCATTCTCTTAAAGCACTGGTCCAAAAGTCTAACAACATGGATTTTTTTTTTTTTTTTTTTTTTTTTTTTTTGAGACAGCGTCTCGCTCTGTCACCCAGGCTAGAGTGCAGTGGCCGGATCTCAGCTCACTGCAAGTTCCGCCTCCTGGGTTCACGCCATTCTCCTGCCTCAGCCTTGAGTAGCTGGGACTACAGGCTCCCCCCACCTCGCCCGGCTAGTTTTTTGTATTTTTTAGTAGAGATGGGGTTTCACCGTGTTAGCTAGGATGGTCTCGATCTCCTGACCTCATGATCCGCCCGTCTCGGCCTCCCAAAGTGCTGAGATTACAGGCTTGAGCCACCGCGCCCGACCACAACATGGATTTTTAATGAATAATACAGCTTCCCAGGCTTCATTCCCACTCCCCTTCACCAGGTGCTCCACAGAAATTCTAGTTCAGTTTATGGGAGTAGTATTCAGGAATCTGAATTTTCAATAGTCATATAGAACTGATGTATGGGACCCGCGGGCCACACACTGAGAAACTTTGCTTTAGAGTCTCATTTTTCTCCCCGAGAAGAACATAAGGAATTTCATTAAGAATCGCTGCTTTTTAGAAGAAAACAAAGGGAAAAAAGTTTCTGAGATTGCTCTGGGCAACAGTTTTTTTGATGTGGCCCCCAAAGTACAGACAACAAAAGCAAAAATGGACAAATGAGATTGTATCAAATTTAAAAGCTTCTTTCTGTACAGCAAAGGAAACAACCAGCAGAGTAAAGGGAAAAACCTGCAAAATGGGAAAAAATATTGACTATTTATACATCTGAGGAGGAGGTAATATCCAAAAATGTGTAAAAACTCAACACAATAGCAAAAAAAAAATAATGATAACCCAGTCTAAAAATAAACAAAGGAACCTGAAAAGACATTTCTCAAAATAAGACATACAAATGGCTAGCAGTCATATTTTTTAAAAGCTGACATTACTAATCATCATGCAAATGTAAATCAAAACAACAATGTTACCTTCCAGTCATTAGAATGACTATCATAAAAAATACAGAAGGTAAGTGTTGACAAAGATGTGTTATGAAAGGAAACCCTTGCATGCTATTGGTGGAAATGTAAATTGATACAGCCATTTTGGAAAAACAGTATGGAGGTTCATAAAAAAATTAAAAATAGACATACTATATGATCCAACAATTCCACTTCTGGATATATATCTAAAGGAAATACAATCAGTATCTCAAAAATATACCTGCATTCCTATGTTCATTGAAATGTTATTTAAAATAGCCAAGATATGGAATCAATCTATGTTAAACAACAAATAAATGGATAAAGAAATGTAATACACACACACACACACACACACACATTCATGTGTTACTTAACAATGTGGAGAAATTCTGAGAAATATGTCCTCAGGCAATTTCATTGTTGTGCAAACATTGTAAGGTGTACTTACACAAACCTAGATGGCATAGCCTACCATACATCTAGGACATATGGCATGACCCTATTGCTCCTAGGCTACAAATCTGTCCAACATGTTACTGTACAAAATACTGTAGGCAACTGTAACACAGTGGTATTTGTGTATCCAAACATATCTAAACCTGGAAAAGGCATATTAAAAATACAGTATCATAATCTCATAATCTTCTGGTACCATCATTGCATATGTGGTCCATTGTTGACAGAAATGTCTCATGGAGTACGATTGTGTGTGTGTGCACGCTCATCCTCCTGTAGACTAGGTTGGACTCATTCACTTGGTAGCAGGATTCCAAGAACAGGAATAGGGCAAATACCGTGAAAAAGTGCATGTCAAGTCTCTAGGCATCATGCCTACTTCCATCCTACTGTCCAAGCAAGTAGTATGACCAAGCTCAAAGTCAGTGTAAAAGGAGGGACCTGAACAAACTAAGGCCAGTAGCCCTCAATGTATAATAGAAGGGATATTAAAAATAAAAAAAATTGGATCATATTTACTCACTGCATCAACCATAAAGTTACCATATGTCTGGATTTTTTCAAAATGCTCTGGTTTTATAAATTCTATTTTTAATGAGTATGGTTTATTAAATGTGTTGCTAATATACATTAATCTTACATATTTGTAGATACATTTAAAAATAGTATTTTTCAGTTTAATTCTTTATATTCAGATTGAAGAACGTGACTACTGCCTACTGTCATTATTCACTCTTCAAAACTATATTTCTAACCTACTACCCGATAGACATTAACATGGTACTTCATTATGGAGGGCTGTGTCATTACAAGGGTATTTCTCAATCCAAAACTGATAAGGATGGCTAATCCAATTAGCAACTAATGTCTTTAAGATACAAAAACCATAATCCTTTTCAGCAGCACATGGGTTCTCAAGCTCAAGGTTATTATAACCGCTATCGGAAAAGTCTCTTTCTGACTTTTCCTCTGAAAAAGAGCCCTTACTAAGTCAAAACTTATTTATAATCTTTTTTTTTTTTTTTTTTGCCATAACTCCTACTCATTTAACTATGTAAAGTCAAAACTCATTTTCCCTTAACTTTATTCTGCCACGTTTCAGTGAATTCAGAAGACAAGCACAAGTGAACCACAGAAGGCTTTGTGTGCCTTTAACCTGGAAGAACAGACACCACAGCAAAAAGCTCCTTATCAGAAACTACTCTATCTAGTACCATTTTGCAAATGAGGAAATCATTTAGAGAAAGAGACATAAGGAGAGCCTTTGGTCATGCCACTTTCTTGTCCCTGGATAAGATCCGATGATATTCTTATCTACTCAGAATGCTGTTAGGTGGATTCACTTCTTTTGCCCAAACCCAAGAGAGGGATTTGCCCTGTATGGAAGAAGAACATGTGTGTCCTCCAGAACAGCAATCATAAAGTCCCCAAATAGGGAAGAAATGTCTCAAGAGAAAGTAGGAGACTGCCTTTCATTTTGAAGAGTGATCCATTTGGTGACCTCACCTTCTCTGGGGTGGTTGACTTTATTCCAAGAATGTGAGAAGGCTCTGATATGGGCACTGCTAATGTCCCTTTAAGATCAAGGTGGGTTTTGTCCTGACCACAGAAATCTTTTTCTCAGGAGTAAATATAGCTAAATCTATTTTTAAATATTAGTTTAATGTTACTATGTCTTAATAACCAACCTTGACTTGTTCCTAAAATACATTATTAGATATGGAATTTTTACCTAGTGATCTTGGAACAGAAATTCAGCATAACCAATTCCTCATTTGAAAATTTGGTCACTTTTAAATACCTTTTTCTCTTGCATAAAGAGAGCTTTCCATTTGAAGGCTGGGAATAAGTGTGTATGGATGAATTGATTTTTAGAACTAACAAGAATGCTAATAAAATGTATGCATTGTGTTGCAACAGATTGGTATTTTATTGGGCAATGTATCAATAAACTTCTTCCTTTCTTAGTGTGTTGGATGAAATAAAAAGAACAAAGAGAAAAGAAAAGCAGTGTATAAAAGTGTAATGAATGCAAAGACCTTCAAAGTGTCACTGAGACTAAAAGAACAAAGCTGATTCTACTGATGGAATATGCAGAAGTAAAGCTACTAGCACTTAAAATTCTCTGGCCTGATGAGCATCTGTCCTTGCACAGCTTTTTCTCATTGCCCTGATCAGTCTTTGCTATTTTTGTTTATCACTGAATCATATTTAGTTTCTCTCCTTTGCAGTTGATCAGAGCAAAGGGGCTTCTGTTTAATCCCCCACAATACCCATTGTCCTGGAAGATAACTTTAATATTCTACACTATTTGCTTTTACTTTGTTATATATATATACAGACTTTATAGACAGTTAGTTTTAAGATTCAGGTACTTTTCTCATAATTACATCAAAGCACCATATTTTAAAATTTTTTACCCTAGTGCTTTAAAGAAATGTTTCTATTTTGAATTAATGGCCTTAAAAATAGCATACCTCAAGAGGGAAAACCAAGACTTAAAATGTACAATCTTCATTTGAGATTTTTTTTTCCCAGAGGAGTGGTAGAATTCAGAATACAATCATCAAATGTCAACTTCAGAGAAATGACAAAAAAAGTTTCTCCCCAATAAAATGACACTAATTATACATTCTTAGGCAAAAAGAGAAATAGAAATCCTCTGTATATCTCAAGATGCACAAACAGAATTACACAAAGATGGTCACACATACCCTATACGCGCACGCACGTGCGCGCACGCGCACACACACACACACACGATTCTAAATAATATTGGTGATTGATGCCTGGAGGTGAAAGAAAATGGTGAGAAGGAGGTTTCTCATATCCAGATGGACATTAGAAAGCACACAGTGGCCCCATTTAGAGAGGAGATTAATACTTTTAATATGCTATTTTAATATTTTAATAGTCATATTTTAACATGCTATTCCAAAAAGAAATTTTAATCACCCCATTCTCTTTCCTTAGTCATCGTAATGAGAAAGAAGAAAATAATTCAATCTGTGAGTGAGATGGTATTTCACATGTAAGTGTTTCACATAAATGGAATGCCCAACAGCAGGAAACTGTCTATCACCGAGCTGGACTCTGAGGCCCTCCCATCACCTGTGCCTTTGAGGCTGACTACAGACACTTGAGGGATGCATAAATCACCCCATGAGTAGGTAGGGAAGGGAAACAACCTCAAGGGTAGAAGCTTAGGGAGCCAGCACTGAGATACAGAAATCCCATCATTACAGTATGCTCTCATTAGCCCTGGACAAACCCCAGCACGGTTGGCCTTCTAGCTCCTCTGAGCAATCAGAAATCTAAAAAGTCCTTCCCCTCTTATATAACCCACTCAGACTGGTTCTGAGAAGGAAGGATGCAAGTGCATGACTGTCATTAATCTTGTTATTTTTAGCTGTTGCAGAAATTGATGCAAAGGGACTAATACCACAGAAATTAAATGTTTGTAAGTAAAGTTTTGGGTTCCAGTGAGTTTTATTCTGCAACTCACTTTAGGATTTCTGGAAACACTCTGTAAGGAATATGAAAGCTTTTACTATATAAACAATTAAAATGTTTAGAAAGACCTTGTTTCAGAGTCTGAAGACATGTTTCTTTTTATAACGATCCCTTAATGGGATAATTACAGTTGCGTGACTGTGAACAACTTGCTCCTATTGCTCATCAGTAAAATGGGGAAAATAATATCATATCTATGCATTATCACATGATATAAAGAAAAAGCCCTCCAAAAAGTGCACATGTGAACTATATTCATCTGTTAAAGATAAAGTACTGATCCAAACATTGAAGACATTCAGAAGTGTAAGATCCCATCACAAACGCTCAGGTCAAAGTAAACAAGTAAAGAATTAATTGGAAGAGGAGATAATAGAAATATAAAATAAGAAGTAAGAAAATCAAGGATGGACTCTTGACCCTCTGAATCTAAGTGACACCTAAACAGGTCACTGATTCTTAAACTTGTCTTTAGGCTCAAATGCTAATAATGCATTTTTGTGGGTTGAACTGTGACCCCCCAAAAAACTTATATGTTTACCTCCTATCCCTCAGTACCTCAGAATTTGTATTTGGATATAGGGTTGTCCGAGTTCTTATAGAAGGAAATTAGGACACAGTCATGCACAAAGGCCATCTGAAAAAAAACAAACAGAAGGTGGCCATGTTCAAGCCAAGGAAAAAGTTCCCTAAGGTAACCAACTCAGCTAACATGTTGGTCCTAGTCTTCAAAATTGTGAGAAAATCATTTTTTGTGGTTTAAGTCACCCAATATGTGATACTTTGTATGTCAACCCTAGCAAAGTAATATGGCATTCAAAATAATTTCTATCCATTAATTTAGCAAATATTTAGTGAGCATTGATCATCCATAGGTATGCAGTCAATGTTTAAAAAAATCAGCAAATACAGATCCAGTTTCTGCCCTCATTTTTAATATGTTTAATAAAATGTTAAATAATTTTATAATGTTTTTAATAATTTGTGTAAGTTTATAATCTAATGGGGGAAACAAACATTATCCTATCATACACAGAAATGTAAAATTGCAATTGTGTTGTCCAGTGCTATGAGGGTGTAAAACAGAAAGATGTACCTAGGAAGGTCAAGGAAAGCCTTCAGATGAAGAAACCCTTAGTCACAGACACGAGCTAGGAATTTTTCAGGCAGCAAGGGGAGAATGCTAAACAGGCTTCTGGCTTCCTCCCTGACCTCCACTTGAGTCTTTTCCCAAAGTCCCCAGAACGATCCATTGAAAGCATGTGGCAGAGACATTTTATAAGTTCAGTAAACTGCTACATTTTCCTTCTGATCACACAGGAAAACTGTTCTGCAGCTTTCATTGAATTTCACTGGGACCATCAGGTTCATTTTTTTCATGGAATGTGAAAAGTGATGTGCACAAGAGTTGCCCAAAGTGTGGGGATAACAGAAAAATGAATTCAAATTATTGGTTTATGGTAATATAAAAACATATTTGCACCAGCATTTCTCTCCTCCATGTCATTAACAGCACTGGTTTGACTATTTTAAAAAATTGTTTACAAACAGTTTTGGTTTTATAGAAAAATTGAGATTTTACAGAGAGCTCCCATGTACCCCATACCCCCCCCATACCCATTTCCCTATTATTAACGTCTTATGCTTATATGTTACTTTTGTTACAATTAATTATTCAATATTGATACATTATTATTACGAAAATTTATAATTTTATAAACTAAGGAAATTTCAGATTTCCTTAGTTTTTGTTTTAACATCCTTTTTGTTCCAGAATCCCATGAAGGATATCACTTTGTAATTATTAAATAGTCATGCTTCCTAAAGCTCCTCTTGCTGTGACGGTTTCTCAGACTTTCCTTAAGATGACCTGGACAGTTTTGAGGAGTGCTGGTCACATATTTTGTAGAAAGTCTCTCTATTTTGATTTTCTAATGTTTTACTCATTACTAGACTGTGATTGTGTTTTCGGGAGAAAGATCACAGAGGTAAACTACCATTTGTATCACATCGTATGAAGAGTACATGCTAACAACATGGTTTCCCTGTTGAAGTTTACCTCAGGCACTTGGCTGAGATCATGTTTGCAAGGTTTCTCCACTGTAAACGTATTCTTTTCCCCTTTTCTACACTGGAGTCTTTGGAAGAAATCACTATGTGCAGCCCACATTTAAACAGAGGAGGGTTGTGTGCTGCTTCCTTCAGGGTTGAGTATCTACATAAATCAATTAGAATATTTTTCATGGGAGATTAGTCTCTTCCACAGGTATTTACTCAAGCATTTATTCATATTACCATGGACTCATAGATGTCT
>NW_012101909.1:4776127-4784812 GCF_000951045.1 Mandrillus leucophaeus
ATCTGTTAAAGATAAAGTACTGATCCAAACATTGAAGACATTCAGAAGTGTAAGATCCCATCACAAACGCTCAGGTCAAAGTAAACAAGTAAAGAATTAATTGGAAGAGGAGATAATAGAAATATAAAATAAGAAGTAAGAAAATCAAGGATGGACTCTTGACCCTCTGAATCTAAGTGACACCTAAACAGGTCACTGATTCTTAAACTTGTCTTTAGGCTCAAATGCTAATAATGCATTTTTGTGGGTTGAACTGTGACCCCCCCAAAAAACTTATATGTTTACCTCCTATCCCTCAGTACCTCAGAATTTGTATTTGGATATAGGGTTGTCCGAGTTCTTATGGAAGGAAATTAGGACACAGTCATGCACAAAGGCCATCTGAAAAAAAACAAACAGAAGGTGGCCATGTTCAAGCCAAGGAAAAAGTTCCCTAAGGTAACCAACTCAGCTAACATGTTGGTCCTAGTCTTCAAAATTGTGAGAAAATCATTTTTTGTGGTTTAAGTCACCCAATATGTGATACTTTGTATGTCAACCCTAGCAAAGTAATATGGCATTCAAAATAATTTCTATCCATTAATTTAGCAAATATTTAGTGAGCATTGATCATCCATAGGTATGCAGTCAATGTTTAAAAAAATCAGCAAATACAGATCCAGTTTCTGCCCTCATTTTTAATATGTTTAATAAAATGTTAAATAATTTTATAATGTTTTTAATAATTTGTGTAAGTTTATAATCTAATGGGGGAAACAAACATTATCCTATCATACACAGAAATGTAAAATTGCAATTGTGTTGTCCAGTGCTATGAGGGTGTAAAACAGAAAGATGTACCTAGGAAGGTCAAGGAAAGCCTTCAGATGAAGAAACCCTTAGTCACAGACACGAGCTAGGAATTTTTCAGGCAGCAAGGGGAGAATGCTAAACAGGCTTCTGGCTTCCTCCCTGACCTCCACTTGAGTCTTTTCCCAAAGTCCCCAGAACGATCCATTGAAAGCATGTGGCAGAGACATTTTATAAGTTCAGTAAACTGCTACATTTTCCTTCTGATCACACAGGAAAACTGTTCTGCAGCTTTCATTGAATTTCACTGGGACCATCAGGTTCATTTTTTTCATGGAATGTGAAAAGTGATGTGCACAAGAGTTGCCCAAAGTGTGGGGATAACAGAAAAATGAATTCAAATTATTGGTTTATGGTAATATAAAAACATATTTGCACCAGCATTTCTCTCCTCCATGTCATTAACAGCACTGGTTTGACTATTTTAAAAAATTGTTTACAAACAGTTTTGGTTTTATAGAAAAATTGAGATTTTACAGAGAGCTCCCATGTACCCCATACCCCCCCCATACCCATTTCCCTATTATTAACGTCTTATGCTTATATGTTACTTTTGTTACAATTAATTATTCAATATTGATACATTATTATTACGAAAATTTATAATTTTATAAACTAAGGAAATTTCAGATTTCCTTAGTTTTTGTTTTAACATCCTTTTTGTTCCAGAATCCCATGAAGGATATCACTTTGTAATTATTAAATAGTCATGCTTCCTAAAGCTCCTCTTGCTGTGACGGTTTCTCAGACTTTCCTTAAGATGACCTGGACAGTTTTGAGGAGTGCTGGTCACATATTTTGTAGAAAGTCTCTCTATTTTGATTTTCTAATGTTTTACTCATTACTAGACTGTGATTGTGTTTTCGGGAGAAAGATCACAGAGGTAAACTACCATTTGTATCACATCGTATGAAGAGTACATGCTAACAACATGGTTTCCCTGTTGAAGTTTACCTCAGGCACTTGGCTGAGATCATGTTTGCAAGGTTTCTCCACTGTAAACGTATTCTTTTCCCCTTTTCTACACTGGAGTCTTTGGAAGAAATCACTATGTGCAGCCCACATTTAAACAGAGGAGGGTTGTGTGCTGCTTCCTTCAGGGTTGAGTATCTACATAAATCAATTAGAATATTTTTCATGGGAGATTAGTCTCTTCCACAGGTATTTACTCAAGCATTTATTCATATTACCATGGACTCATAGATGTCTGTTTTATACTTTAAATTACAATCTAACAATATTTTTATTGTTTTATGTGTGTATTCATTATTTTATTTTATTATTTATGTATCACTTTATTTTATCACTGAAAAAGGGGTATTGTCATCTTTAATTATAATAGTGGGTTTCTCTGTTCTCCTTTCAGTTCTATCAGTTTTGACCTCATGTATTTTGACATGTATGTTAGGTGCACACTCATTTAGAATTCTTATGTCTTCTTGGAGAATTTATCCCTTTGCCATCATGCAGTGCTCCTTTTTTCTCTAATAGTTTTTTCCCAAACATCCTTTTGATTTTAAATTAATGTAGTTATTCCAGATTCATTTTGATTAATGTCAGCATGGTATATCTTTATCTATTCCTTTATGTTTAACCTATCTATGTCTTTGTATTTAAAGCGGGCTTCTTGCAGACCACATGGAGCTGAGTCTTCTTTGCTTACCTCTATCTTTTAATTAGTGTATTTAGACATTTCATGTTTAATATCATCATCTATATGGTTTGATTAATATGTATCGTGTATGTAACTATTTTCTATTTGTTGCTTTTATTTTTTCTCCTGTCTTCTCTAGTTTTAATTTAGTATTTCATATTACTCTATTTTATTTCCTCTCTTACCATATCAATTACAATCCTTTGTTGTTTATTTTAGTAGTTGCCCTACAGCTTCCAATACACGTTTTCAACTAATAATCTCTCCCTCAAATAACACTGTACCACTTTATATAAAGTACATGCCTTATAGAAGAGTATTCCAATCCTTCTGTCCTTCTCAGAGACAGTCTGTGTCTTGCACCTTTTTCAGCTCTAATCCACTGTTACTGTACTAGAGCCTTTTTGGTCTAGTGGTAAGGATGGTAGTGGGGGAGAAAGAATGTTCTGTAATCTTATGATTAAACAGTCGTTTAGTGGCCTTCTATACTGTATACAAGCTATGACTTTCCAGATGTTTCTCCTGTTGTATAGCTTTTGTATTTCCCCACTTTGGTGAGACAGGAAGTCTAAAGGGAGCTAGATTCTAATGAATGTCTTTCTCCAAGTGTACCTAAGACTCTGGTAAAATCTTCTTCCCTGCAGAGTAAGTCTTCATTATGGAGAACACTCTGGGCTTATTTCACAGTAGTTACTCTCCTCACATCATCATCCTTTCCCTCAAGCCATGAGGAAATAATACTTCGATATTCATTCTGAAAACATGAAGTTTCCAGGGGTAAAGCCACAAAACTGTGGGAGTTCCCATAAGACTGTGACTCTCTCAAACCCCATATGTTCTCACTTCCACACTAGTTCACACTCAGCTTCCAACAATTTGTCAAAATTACCATTTTGGTGCTCTTACTAGTTTATGGATCCAGTGGCTTCCATTTCAGGTAAGCAGATCTTAGCTGTGACTCCTCAGATATACCTGCCTTTCCAGATTTGGGGGTGCCAATTTGCTTTGCAACCTCAGTTCTCTGGCCAAAAAAAAGTTGTTGATTTTTAAATTGCTCAAGTACATTTTTGGTGTAAAGAAGGGGATGATGAATTCCAAGCTCTTTATATATCAGAGCTGAAGCCATAAATCCTTACTTTTTTGAAACACAACTTTCTTGAGAAGGGAAGCAATGTTTAGATTTATATTCTGGTGCAAGCTCCTCATATTGCCACAGACAGTCATTGATATACATAGCTTCTAGGTTTGCCCCATAAAATCTATTGAACAGGATGTAGAAATAAACTAATATAATGTTTTTTATATATATATATACACACACACATTTACATTGTTATATATATGTGTTATATATATGCACCTATATATACATATAGATAACACATATATATATAAAACAATGTAAATAAATATAAAGAATCACTACCTGTTTGCTGTATATATTATTTGCTAATTTTCCCAGAAAGACCTTGGTGACTAAGACACAAGTCAGAAATGTTTAATTTGGGGAAAGATTGACCGGGGGAGAAGGAGAAACAATAGTAAATAATGCAAAGGTCTGGAACAATGGACACTCATAAGGACTGACAGTGGCCAGAAGAAACAAGAAGAAAAACTATTGTACATAACCTTGACTACTTCTAAAATATATCACATTCCCCCTTTAAGGACTGACACTGTGAGGTTCCCTGTGCTAACAGAACACTCTACATGAAGATAGCTTTCCATGAACTAAAGATCTCATTCATTCATTCATGCTTTCTTTCTTTCATTCATAATGTTGTCCAGGGAAGTTTCTGGAAAAACTACTAAAGTATTAATTCTTACAGTTTAGAATTTCTTTGAAATAACTATGTTACTTTGTTCACAATTAAATAAAAAACCATGCAGCCAGGCTTATCTTTGTAAATGAATGTCCTTGAATCCAAGGAGAGACTGAAGGCAGTAGCCAAAGCAAAGTTCCTGCTCCAGCTTTCTGACAGGCCAGCTCTTCATGAACCTCAGTCAGTTCCTCCAAACCTCCTCATCTATTCAGCACTATTTCTCCTCTTTTTGCTTCCTCTTCTACTGATGATGTGGTTTTCCATAATCCATGAGCTAGCTACTTCCATCCCTACTATAGCTACTTACGTATTCATGTCACTAACCTGACCCAGAATCCATTCTCTCCTTCATTCGAATTATTTTATTATAAATAATTTACTCCAAGTCTCATCTCCTGTCTACGACCTCTAGGTATGTCCCAGCCCATAATAATAGCAAACAATAATTGGTCATGTACTCTGTGCTGAAAATTACATGTTTTAATATATTTAATTTTCACGGTAGTACTAACAGTTATTATTACCTATATTTGACAGATAAGAAAACTGAGACAGAGGGAAGTTAAGAGTGAGGCCATACAATGCCATCGCCATCAAGTTACCAATGACTTTCTTCACAGAATTGGAAAAAACTACTTTAAAGGTCATATGGAACCAAAAAAGAACCCGCATTGCCAAGACAATCCTAAGCAAAAAGAACAAAGCTAGGGGCATCACGCTACCTGACTTCATACTATACTACAAGGCTACAGTAACCAAAACAGCATGGTACTGGTACCAAAACAGATATATAGACCACTGGAACAGAACAGAGCCCTCAGAAGTAACACCACACACCTACAACCATCTGATCTTTGACAAAACTGACAAAAACAAGAAATGGGGAAAAGATTCCCTATTTAATAAATGGTGCTGGGAAAACTGGCTAGCTATATGCAGAAAACTGAAATTGGATCCCTTCCTTACACTTTATACAAAAGTTAATTCAAAAGTTAATAAAGACTTAAATGTCTGACCTAAAATTGTAAAAACCCTAGAAGAATACCTAGGCAATACCATTCAGGACATAGGCATGGGCAAGGGCTTCATGACTAAAACACCAAAAGCAATGGCAACAAAAGCCAAAATAGACAAATGGGATCTAATTAAACTAACCAGCTTCTACAGACACTTCTGAAAAGAAAACATTTATGCGGCCAACAGACACATGAAAAAATGTTCATCATTACTGGTCATCAGAGAAATGCAAATCAAAACTACTATGAGATACCATCTCATGCCAGTTAGAATGGCAATCATTAAAAAGCAGGAAACAACAGATGCTGGAGATGATGAGGAGAAATAGGAACACTTTTACATTGTTGGTGGGAGTATAAATTAGTTCAACCATTGTGGAAGACAGTATGGTGATTCCTCAAGGATCTAGAACTAGAAATACCATTTGACCTGTGACCCCATTATGGGTATATACCCAAAGGATTATAGATCATGCTACTATAAAGACACATGTGCACATATGTTTATTGTGGCACTATTCACAATAACAAAGACTTGAAACCAACCCAAATGTCCATCAATTATAGACTGGATTAAGAAAATGTGGCACACATACACCACGGAATTCTATGCAGCCATTAAAAAGGATGAGTTCATGGATGAAGCTGGAAACCATCACTCTCAGCAAAGTATCACAAGGACAGAAAACCACACACTGCATGTCCTCGCTCATAGGTAGGAACTGAACAATGAGAACACTTGGACCCAGGGTGGGGAACATCACACATCAGGGCCTGTCAGTGGATGGGGGGCTGGGGGAGGGATAGCATTAGCAGAAATACCTAATGTAAATGATGAGTTGATGGGTGCAGCAAACCAACATGGCACAAACCTGCACGTTGTGCACATGTACCCTAGAACTTAAAGGATAATAATAATAATTAATAATAATAATAATAATAATAATAATAATAAGAGTGAGGCCATAGAGTTAGTGGATGGCGTAACCAGGGTTTAAAATCTGGATAGTCCAGTTGCAGGGTGCCTGCATTTAGCCCCTGTCTAATAGTGTCTGTCACCATACTGATTTCTTATTTCATCTTTACTGTCAGTCATATATTTAATAACTTAAAGGTTATTGAACTCATGTATGAGTGTCTCACCTCATAAAACATAGTCAGTGCCAAGACTGAGACAGTGTTTTATAATTTCTGTATCTTGTAGAATAGGTAATACAGAACAAGGCACAGAGTAACTACTAAATAAATACATTTTGAATGATTAATTATTCTTGTCCTGATCTATTGAACTTCTAATCATTTAAGCAAGTAATCAAACAGAGAAAACAACATGACGTATATAAGTTGTAATATTATTTTCTGTATGAAACTAAAATAGATGTTTTTGCATATTTTCTAGGCATCAAAAAAGTGTGACTTGAAAAACAGAGCAACAACGACCACAATAAAAACACATCAGCATCCATAACTACAGCTAAAGAAGAAAATATACAGAAGGTTCCAGTATTCCTCCTCTTGCCTCTGAAGGGTCATTACTGAGTACAGTCAGAGATCCCTCCTATCCCTCAAATGCAATTTGATTCTTCCCTTCACATATGCCACATGTGACTCAATTGAGTGAGTCATGCTTAGGTGTTTTGTTAAGACATCAGACATCAGACTCACAGAGACCAAGGACAGTGTCCAGCCATGAGTTACAACCTCTGCTCTGTGTGCAAATTTGACCACAGAGACTGGAAACCTCAGGACCTTTAGACTTCAGTTTTCCCACTTAAAAATAGAGTTCATAAGCTACCCTCCCTAGCCCATGGGCCAGCAATGAGGAATGTAAGAACATGTGTGTTTAAATACGTTGGAAATTGTTTAAAGCATTAAACAATGCCAAGAAATAGATGAAGGAGTGAAGACACATTTCTTCTTAAGTGTGAAGCCCTAAAATAACCACAGAGACCCACACTGCACAGTCTGTCTTCATGTTATGAGCTGGTCTCCAATACAGAAGTCCCTATCTGTAACTAGTAGGTAACTTGTTACCTCCTGATCAAAAAGAGAGGACCTCATTTAAGAGTTTTTTTTTTTTTTTTTTGTACTTTTGTTTGTTTTTCTTGAAAACTAAAATTAACCGCAGACCTATAAAAGGAGAAATATTGCAAAAAAACACTTTCCCCAAACCCTGATCTCTTCTTTCTTTGCCTCAAAGCTTTATGAAATGTATGACAACTGTTTCTGTATATGTGAGTCACAAAATCTATGAAGGAAGCCCGTAAAATCAGCACATTCTAGCTCCCTAACAAAAGTCCTCTAATCCCCAAATCCCAAAATCATTATTTTGCATAACAAATGAAGTCAATAGAGTTTTAATTAAGTATGTAAACTAGTGACTTGGAAGATGCTGACTTTCCTGGAATCTAATTCATTAGCTAATAAAACTTATCTAAATATGCACATATCCAGCATTTTCAGGAGGAGGAGGAGGTGTTTAATTTTCAATTGAATAGGAAATGTAAACGTTGAAGCATACCTGATGTTATCATTAGTTTTCAGAAATGTCTCTTCTGAGTTAATGCTGATCAGGCTCAGATGAAGAAATCTTGTATGGTCTAGAAATAGTAAGAGTTTCAAGGATAATTTCTACCCCACCTCTGCATTTTCTAAGCCATATTGTCTGAAACACAGTGATTGACGTGACCATGAAAATAAAGCCTGGCTTTCATGCTGTAGGACAAAAAGAAATTGAACACTCCAAAAGAGTTTTAAATTTCATCTTTTGTTTGATAATTGCTGAAAGCTGTCTTTGTATGTGAATATCAAGGCCAAATGGACAGTTATTAAGGTTATTCAGGCCAATGAAATCAGTATTGTGAGAAATAATGAATCAGTCAACAGTGTTGTGTCCTGTCTTTTGAGCCTGAATTATTTGAATTACTGCTCCAATTCTCCACCTAGTAGCTATTAGAACTTAGTCTAGTGAGACAGCAAAAGGGGGATGAAGTAGACTATTGGAGGATGAGATGTTACCAGAAAATGAAAATAGATAATATCATATTGTTTAATATTTTTTTGTATCCTGGTAGTTCAATATATATATTATGTAATATATGGTATATATAATTATATTTAAAATAGATAATATCATATTGTTTAATATTTTTTTGTATCCTGGTAGTTCAATATATATATTATGTAATATATGGTATAATTAATTATATTTTATATATATATGTATAATAGCTTTCAAAAAGCCTGCCTGCCTTTCTTTCTCTTCCTCCCTTCCTCTCTTCCTTCCTTCATGAGACAGAGTCTTGATCTGTCGCCCAGGCTGAAGTCCAGCGGCATGATCAAG
>NW_012101909.1:4785452-4828279 GCF_000951045.1 Mandrillus leucophaeus
GGGAGGGGGGAGGGATGGCACTGGGAGTTATAACTGATGTAAATGACGAGTTGATGGGTGCTGACGAGTTGATGGGTGCAGCATACCAACATGGCACATGTATACATATGTAACAAACCTGCACGTTATGCACATGTACCCTAGAACTTAAAGTATAATAATAATAAAAAAAGAAAGTTCAAAAACCTTCTGTACTTAACCATGATTTGCAATATTCCATTTTTTTGTATGTTTAGAATGCTGAAATGTTTTTGAAGTTAAATAAACAGTATTATATTAAAAAATAAAGGAAGGAGGGATATAAAACTACATATTGAGTACAATGTACACTACTCGGATGATAAGTACATTAAAATCTCAGACTTCACCACTGTGTAATTCATCCATGTAATCAAAAATCACTTGTACCCCAAAAGATATCGAAATTTTAGTAATATTCAAAAATACATTTTTGATAAGAACTTAAAAAAAAAAAGTAAGCCATACAAACCAAGTTTCTCTACATACAAATGTAAATGCCACAATTTAAGAATTTGATTGAGTACTCACATATATGCGTCAAATGATTTGTACATCTTTATTTTCAGATGTAAATACATTAGAATACGCTACTAGAGTTTACACACAGTGGAGATCAGCATGGGTTGAAAGAAAGGAGTGCTTCCCTACAACATTCCCCATTGGTTTGTGGCTGAGCTCCACTAGCCAAGAAATTTAGGTTGCTTCATTACATGTGAGCATTTCAAAAGTTTTCCACAGAAGACTTCTTTCTGTATACCTCTTCTTCTGGTTCCTTTCCTAGCCTTGCAGTGGCACAGTGAGTTTTGGTTGAAGAAAGTGAAGCAATTTTCTATCTGGAGCTCCTAGATCATGTACTCTATTCTCCTCATTATGACAATAAAAGAGGTTGTATTGAAGGCCACATATTTTCTAGGCTGAAGATGATGTACAACCCGTTCTCTTGGGGAAATGTCAGAAAATTTATCACCGAAGATTATCACTAACTTTTACCCCTTCAGCAAAGGAAATGTTTACCCACCCACTGCATACTTCCCATATTAAATTCAAGGCACCTTCACACTGAGAAGGAAAGGGAAGTAGCACAGAACATTTCTTTTTCAGTGATGCACTTTTATTCTTACTTTCTCATAAAACAGACCTTGGGAATAAGGTAGGGAGACATTTAGAATGTATTAATCTTAATATGTTTTTCAATTTTCATTGAAATATCGCATACATATACAAAAAGTACACACATCACATTTAATTTTCAAGAAAATGCACAAATCATATTCAATGAAATTTCCAAAATGTGAACACAGTCATGTAATTAACACCCTGATCAGGAAACAGAATATCAACAGACTCCAGAAGGCATATCTCCCTAAAGTCCTTTCTGGTTGCTATCTATCTTCTACTCCAACTGAGGGAAACTACTCATTTCTAATCATATAGATTAATGTTTCCTCTTTTTGAGATTTATAAAAATGAAATCCAACTGTGTCAGATCATTTATGTCTGGCTTCTTTCACTCAATAATATGTCTGAGAGGTTTATCCACACTGTTGCATGTCCTTGGAGTTTATTCATTTTGGGTACTGTATGGTATTTCATTGTAGGAGTACATGACAATATACTTATCCATCCTATGCTTCATATCAATAATATTATTGGTAATACTTTCTTGTGTGCGTTTTGTTTTTTTTTTTTTTGGTTGCTGTTTTGTTTTTTTGTTTGTTTGTTTGTTTTTGAGATGGAGTCTCGCTCTGTCGTCCAGGCTGGAGTGCAGTGGTGCAATCTTGGCTCACTGCAACCTGTGCCTTCCGAGTTCAAGCAATTCTCCTGCGTCAGCCTCCTGAGTAGCTGGGACTATAGGCATGTGTCACCATGCCATGCTATTTTTTTGTATTTTTAGTAGACACAGGTTTTCACCATGTTAGCCAGGATGGTCTCGATCTCCTGACTTCGTGATCCACCCACCTCAGCCTCCCAAAGTGCTGGATTACAGATGTGAGCCACCGTGGCTGGCCATTGGTAATACTTAAATTGCATGTCTTGTGCTGGACATAAGCACTCATTTCTTTGGGGTATATTTCTCAGGTAGATTTGCTGGATCATAGGATATGCATATGTACAGCTTTAGTAGATATTATGTAATGTTTCCTGAAGCAATTGTACCAATTTAGATTCTTACTAGCAAAGCATGAAAGACCCAGTCACTCCATACTCATGCCAGCAATTTGGTATTATCTCTCTTTTTTTCAAAAAAAATAAAATAGTTTTTTTGTGTATGGCATTATGGCATTATGGTTTTAATTTGTATTTCTTCAAAATTAATTTTTGTGCTTTTGGCCATTTGGATATCCGTTTTTCCTAGGCCCCTGTTCAAGCCTTTTTTTCATTTCTCCATTGGTTTTTTTAGTTAATTGGTAGAAGTTATGTATTTATACATTCTGGCTGTGAATCTTTTTTTTTTGGCATATGCTTTATGATTATCTTCTCTCCTTCCTATGGGGTGTCTTTTCACTCTTGATGTCTTTTGACAGTAGTTGTTTTCAATTTCTATGATTATTAATTTTTTTGTATTCTATTAAAAGAAATTTTGCCTACTACAAGGTCACAATGATGGTTTTTTAAAATTTGTTCTTCTAAAAACTTTATTGTTATTCTATATTTATATCTGTACTCCATCTCAAATTGAGCTTGTGAGGATATTGTGATCCACTCTGCCGTTGCTCATATTGATCCTGAGGGCATTGTAAAAACATTTTCATGTGAATTATGCTAATATTGATTACACGTTCTTTTTTCCAGATTGAATTGCATGAACTCAATTGAATTCCATGATTAATTTTCCACAGAGCAAACTGTTTTCTATCTTTTTTTAATATTTTTAAAAACTCATGTCAATTTGGAATAAATATGATTAAATTTTAAAATGACATCATAATGTAAAGATATTTTTTCCTATGTTGTTACTTTTGCATTTGCCATTTTAATTATACCTAATTTCTCTTAATCAAATTTTTACAAATCTAAATTTTGACAAGCATATGTTTTGTTTCTGTGCTTTTTAGTAAATAAATGTAAGGGTGGATAGTTTTAATTATTGTCATTTTATATAGTATTTGTTTTGGTATTGGATAAATACCATTGCATTTATTAGCGTAAGAAATATGGATTTTTTTTTTCTGCAAATAAAAGAAACAGAAAAGAATGGGGTATCGTTAAAAAGTAAGGCCAAGGCAGGCAGATCACCTGAGGTTGGGAGTTCAAGACCAGCCTGACCAACATGGAGAAACTCTGTCTCTGCTAAAAATACAAAATTCACTGGGTGTGGTGGCACATGCCTGTAATCCCAGCTACTCAGGAGGCTGAGGCAGGAGAATCGCTTGAACTCGGGAGGTGGAGGTTGCGGTGAGCCGAGATTGTGCCACTACACTCCAGCCTGGGCAACAAGAGCAAAACTCCATCTCAATAATAATAATAATATTAATATTAATAATAAAAAGTTAGAGACATAGTCCCACACACTCACATTTACATGCATGTAACACACAAGTACAAACTGTCTTTGAGACAAGAAAGAGTAAAAATGTTGAGATAAGCATCCTGCTTCATTGCTAGACCAAACAACTCAGTCTTCTACATATGTGCTTTTAAAAGAGATTTTATTGTCTGTCCTAACTATGTTGATTGTATATGACATGGTAAGCATCATTTCAATTTGGGAGCATTAGTTCTTCAATCCCTCAATAAAACAATGGAATGTACGACATTTGATAAATGTAATTAACACTTAAAATAGGGTTAACTCTGGCATCTTTAAGATATCTATTTTGGTGTCTGAATATTTTCTTTTTCTGGAAGAATATTCTCAACTGGGTAGGAAATTGCCTAGTGAAGTACACAAAGATTCACCACTGAATTAAATAGAATTAATTTACAACAACCTTTAGATTGTTAATTAACAATCTAAAAGCCCATTTAAAGAGCCATAGGAACAGGGAAGATGGGTGAGAGATCCTGAGGCAAGTTCTCTCCTAACGGGTATCTGAGAACAGAGGCATGAGTCAGAGACTGGCCCCCAAAACACAGAAAAAGGAGTCTGAATGCAAACACGGGTGGTCAAGGGGAACTTTGCTTAAACATGATTTTGCTTGGAAGCTGGTCCTGAGGGTAGCAATGGTATCCTACACTTTTGATTATGTATCCCACTGTATCTCAAACTTAAATTTTGACTGACAACATGAATGCATCAGAACTTTTCTTATATCATTGAAATTTCTCCTTTAATCATTATACTGTGTGGATATATAGATACATCAACTATCAGTTAAATGCATTTTTATCAGCTAAGAAATATTTTCAAATTATGTCTGCTATAAACAGATTAATACATTCCCATTTCAGAATAATGTGTTTATAAGTTTGTGCTAAGTTTATTAAAAAAAAAAATAGTATGGCAAGCCTTTCCTTCCTGACCGTATAGATGCTGCTTCTGATTCTGAGAGTTGCTTCTGGTCTCAAATAATGAATGTAAAAGGAAGTGGTTACATAGATTTATGGTGTGATTTCATGGCATTACGGTGAATACTCATGACTGCAGGACCTTGTAGAAAGCAAAATCTGATATTTAACTTAAGTAGTCTGGACCCTATCCTCTGGGAAAAACACATATTTCCTTGTAGCTTAAGGCCATCTTAGAAGAATAGATATACATGACATGAAAGTTGTAACATTTTGTGAGTGTGTGTGGAGAATTTATCTTTTCTAGTCATTCTTGGCATCATTTTTCACAATGGAAAAGCACTATCCTCATTATGCGATACTGTTTCTAGCTATAAAAATGAGAAATGTTCTTTTTTTTTAGTTCAGAAATGTTTGATTTAAAAAAAAAAGATACAAACAACTTGCTGTCAAGTTTTGGTTTTCAGATACAAATTATGCATTTTACAACTTCACCCAAATAAATGTTATCTTTCCCAGGAGGTCACTGTTCAGAAATGCATAAAGAAGAGTTATTGATACCATAAAATCACTTGATACTGTTTAGAAAAGTAAAGAGAGAGAAAGTCTTTAACATATCCAAATAGGCTTCTTACTGTCTTTGTTTTCAACCTCAAAGCTAATCACTGTGACTTTCAGAAATAGCACACATAGTACATATAAGATGCATTCTCAATAGAACCCTTTTTTTCTTGGAGTTTTCATTTTTGTTCTGTTTTATCATTGTATAAACAGATTCCGGTAGCATCATGCTAATTGATTTCATACTTATTTTTTTTTAATTGTGGTAAGCACAGATAACATGAGACCTATGCTCTTAATTTTTTTATTCTAAAGGCTATTTTTCTAGTTTTTAAAATTTTGATATATTTAGGGAGTGCAAGTACAGTTTTGTTACATGGATATATTGCACGGTGGTGAAGTCTGAACTTTTAGTGTACTCATCACCCAGACAGTGTACATGTGCCCAATAGTTAACTTCTCATTCCTCACCTCCACTCACCCTCCCATCTTTTAGAGTGTCCAGTATCTATTATTACATATTGTTTGTCCATGTGTACACATTGTTTAGCTCCCAGTTAAAAGTGAGAACATGAGGTATTTGACTTCCTGTTCCTGAGTTATTTCACTTACTATCCACTTAAATTTTTAAGTGTGTGGTCAAGTATCGGTAACTATGAGCACAATGTTGTCTCCTACTCTTCAAAGATCTCTTGAAAAGACTGCTAAGTCCGCCAATCCAATCTTAATCCTTTTGTGAAGAGGTTGCAAGCTGGTAGTGTTTAGAAAAGATCTACCCAACAGATGCATTACATTTGCACCACATGGATTTAAAAACATAACTAAACTGTCAACAGTTAAAATTACACATGCATAAAGACAAAGGCAGCTTTCTAAATTCTCTTGACTAATAGAACTCTCTCTCTATGCTGGACCGAAATTCTGCGAATGCTAAATCAGCCTCTATTTCTCACCCTCTGCTCTTAAATCATTTATATGACATTCCTAATTTCGGCAGAGGTTTGAGTTTTCTGCTCCCAAGACACAAAGAGCATTGGCCATACTATTCATCTCATCTATGTGCAACATTTAATCCTGCATTCACTAATGCCACTAGTCCTCTTGGAATGACTTCCTTTTTGCCTAGTGTTGGTCTGACCACTTCAAGTCCCACTTCACCAAGAAACTTCGCAAGGCAACCAAGGCTAATTCGGATTTCTCTTTTCTGTGAACTCAGATAACACCACACAAAGCAGTAGTTGATCAGGCTGTTTTGCAAAGAGCCAAAGACAATGTCCCAGTTAGACCTTTGATCAATGCCACCCTTGTTAATTCACAAGTTAAGGGACAGGGTAAGCCACCAGTAAATCTCCTCCTTTGATTAAAAACGTTTTATTGATTTAGATCCTCTTTCTGTTTTCTTTTCCTTCAGAAAAATACTGTCCCCATCCTCCATCATTTTTTTCCTGATAATTCAGAAAAGTACCTGGGCCAAACAGGAAAACAATGCATCTCTCCTTCAATTTCAGAAGAGGCTGTTGTTGAAAACATGCAGTTTGCTTAAGGACAGGGATTGTATCTTCCCTACCAGGTACCAAGCACATGGACAGGAACACCGGGCCTCCGTAATCAATAAAAGTATTCAAAAGAACAAATGAAGAAATGAAGACTAGTCTAAATGGAGACATGGGCTAAATGTAGTTGAGTCACTTAAGTAAGACTGACTTTTGCAGGAAGTAGAGCATTTGTGATTTAATATGAAATGGTAACCGATCAGAAATAACTACTCCACCATTTATCACTGTCTCAAAAGTCGTTCCTCAGAACCATTCTTAAGAATCATAATACTGTCCAAATATCTTAATAAGTAGTTCTTTAAGTTGTTAATAGCTTTTCTTTTCATAGTATTTCATTACGGGTAGTGACTTCTAACTGCACGAGCTAGTGGGTTGCAGAGAATTTATCCCACCACAGACATGTAGGAAGAGGAGGGAGAATAGGTGTCAAGTTCTGGGATGTTGGTAGAACCAACAGAAATGAATGCTATTCTGCCATGAAAGCTCACAAAATCACATACACAAAAGAGGAGGAGACATTAGAGCATATTTGTCTTAATCTACTCCTTCATGAGAGCACATAAGCCTAATCATCTCCCACAATAAGCAGCTACCCCAGGATGAGGTGTCTAATTAGTAGCCAACCTAAGAAAGTGGCTCTGTATCTACTGTTCTTTCCCAAACATTTCCATCAGAAAATTGCATTTTTTTCTTCACCTATTAAATCATTTTTTTTACAAAACTGATCCATGACTTGACAGTCATTTTCCCAGTGTTATTTTATAGCAGGAGTTTGCACCAACACTTGGCTGAGGAATGAACTTCCTTATCCTTCTAGTGGGTACAATCTTCCAGGCTCAGCTATCTTGAGAAGGCAGGCCTGGCACTGGGAAACAGGTGGGGGCTGTTACAGACACTGAAATGTGAAACAGGAGATAGGCTGAGCAGTGTCGCAGGGAGACTGCACCAATTCAAAACCTGATTATCTGGTCATTTTTTTCTCTGGCATCTGATCCTGAACTCCATTCATCATGAACTGTAAAAAAAAAAAAAAAAAAAAAAATCCAGTATTTGTGCACTCACCTTAACATTAGAAAGACCCAGTCTGGAGGAGAATGTGTAAGCATATTTGGAAAAAAAGAAAGAAAAAGTGCAAGTGAGAAGGAAAAAAAAAAAAAAACTACAGGGAGCATTGTAAATCTATTTAAAAACAAAATCTAAATGTCATACTATATATCATCCTATAATGGAGCTCCTGCTGTGCCCTTCACTGTCTCCTTCTTGCTCTGGCTCCAGGCTAGGCTGCATCAGCCACGAGATAGTATCTGTATATATTTTTCGACCAGCAGCACCGAACAGACAGTTCTGGGGGCTTATTGCCCAATTCGAATTTTAGAATAAAGGAAGAGAGGATCTTTGGTAAAGTGTAAATTAAGCCAACATCCTAATTGGCAGTGACAGCCTCTCAGGTCTGTAGCCCTCTCGTATCTTTTTGTTTTTTTCCATGGGCTGTTGTCCTCTTTAACTTTCTATGGTGGTCAGTGTCCAGAGACCCTCTCCTTTCTGTTCTCTCTAAGATCTGCTTTTTGCAAAGCATTAGGAATTCATTTGCACTAAACTTTGGATATCTAAGGGCAGCTTTTGGTGGATAAACTGTCCACCAGAACAATGTAAGGACGTTTTCACTAATGAAATTGCAAGTATAAGTTATCAAGTGACATGCATACTAGAAGAGACTTGGGGAAGTCTGGGCAAGGGCTTAAGAGGCAAGCTCCTTCCCCGGGAAAATGTCTTCCAAAGTTTGGCCACTAATTCTTGAAATCAACAGTTCTTTTTAAGGGGAATGGGCCTGGAATTAAGGTCAGGTGACATGACTGCATCTCCATGACTATTAAACACTTTGATCACCATCCTTCCTACCTCTTAGATGTAGTTCTACAAACAAGAACTGAAGTACAAATAATAAAGTTCAGAAGTTATCGCACGATTGTCTCATTCGAATCTGAAAGTAGATAAGCGATCCTTGCAAATGCGAGGTTAAGAAGTGGCAGAATAACTATAAAGCCTTATGCTGCTTATTTCTGTTGACATAACCTTTGTTTTTAACTCTGGCCCTTGTTTAATAAAAAGAGGTTGAGATTTCGGATTGGCAAAAGCAGAAACTTTCTGAGAAGGAAGAAGGTGAAAGCAAGCATCAATAATAGATAAATAAGATCGGCACAGGCCTGCCAATTGTAGTCCCAGACCTCTAACAAGACCCCATATAGCAGACAACCTTTTAATAGGAGGCATCCTGTTTTCACTGTGCCTCAAGACAGGGAGCAGAGGTGAGAAGTTCATTGCATATTGTTTTCTTAGCTCCCCGCTTACCACGGGGCTGTCATTTCCTCCCTTCAGTCTCTCAAATGTAAGTCTGTGTTCAGAGGGTTGTAGCAGGCAGTCAGCTCAGTCTTAATATTCTTTATTAAAGATCAAATAAAAACACAAAAAGGAGACGCAGCCTGAAGAGCTTCCTCATGGCAGGGGGCCCATCTCTTGGAAAAATGACTGTCCATTTGCTTTGTCTTGTGTCCTCCCCATTAGAGGTTCCCGGAGTGCTCCTTGGCATCATCTGTAATCACACACCCTCAGCAGAACCCTGTGAGAGTGATTTTTCTGTAATGAAAAGATCAGAGCCTCTGGGGAAGAGAGGAGAGGAGGAGGAGAAGCTTTAGTGTGTATGCTAGGTTGGAGGAACAGATAGAAAGAATGTAATACTCTTACACTTCATGTCATATACACTTAAGTGGAATAAGTTACCCCATTAAACTTTTTATTCTGTACTTTCAGGAGTGGTTTACTGAAAATACTAATTCAATATACATCCATTCTGGTGAATATTCTATATTAGCACACTAGTAAGCAGAACTTCCAAAAATTTATATTGAGGATGAAGCTCCTCCCAGTGATGACATTGTGAAAGGGCCATTGCAGACGTGTCTGTCTTCTGTCTTCATTACATGCTTATAACATTTAGTACTAGGGATCTTAGATAGTTCATCAATGCTAAATAATAGTCAGGTGGTCATTCAACATAAGTGATCATTTTTTCCCTCCAAAGTCTCCTCCCTAGCTCTAGGCTTGGTACATTACATGGCTCTTCTCTTTTATCCCTGTGCCTGAGCCCTGTTCATTCATTCATTTATTCAGTGCTTACTTATGAACAATCCTTGAGCGCACAATTTGAAAAAATCAGAAATGATTGCTAACTTCATACATTTTGTATTTGAGACAGGGAGACAACCAATAAACAAATAAATGGGTATAAATGAGTATACAGTACACATTTTGTGTAACCTTATACAAGGAAAAAGAAGCAGTGTTGCCATGAAAAAGAGAAATAGAGATAACTACCATAGATTGGGCATTAGATGAAGCCTCTCTAGAGGATGGGAAAGAGCCAGGATAAATGTACCCTAGAGAAAAAGCAGACGCATGAAGATTCTAAGTCTGGCTTTTGTCTGACCAAATCTTTTTATGGTCTCTTAGCCCTGCCTACTTTGTTTCTGCTCCTCTCCTTACAGACAAAAAGGCTTGGAGTTAGCTCTGGAAACCAGCAGTTTGTAAAGGCCTTGCTTCTTACCAGCAAAATTATTTGCTAATCATGCTATGTCTGTCTACTTACCTGCTGTGTTTTCCTGAGGTCAGTCCACCTCATCCTTGTAAGTCACATTCCAGCCACCTTCTTAATGCTGTTTTCATTACTTCTCTTTGTCATTAATTCAAATCCTTTCCTTCCTTCCTTCCTTGCTTGCTTGCTTTGCTGTGCTGTGCTGTGCTTTGCTTTGCTTTGCTTTTTAATAGAGACAGGGTCTTGCTATGTTGCCCAGGCTAGTGTTAAATTCATGGCCTCGAGCAATCCTCTTGTCTTGGTCTCTCAAAGTGCTGGATCAAATCCCCTTTCTAAACTTGTGCTTATTGATTGCACTAACTCATCAGATCTAATAGAAGGAGCATTTCCTCTAACACCAACTGCTATCCTCTGTCTTGGAATGTGATCCATATCAACAGTCAGATCTTGCTTTTCTTTCATTTCACTAAAAAAACATTCCCTTTAACTGAGGACCAGCCTTGGAACCTCCCTCGGCCAAGCCCTCAATGACTGACCTCCTAGCCATCTGTACCCTGACTCCAGCAATGGGAACTAGACAGTGTCCAATTTTGTTTGTTGATGCAACAACTAGTAATATTTCCATAAATCAAGTCAGAGATATAAATTGGGTGTTTATAAGAATGGGGTCTGAAGTTAGGCTGCTGGCTTTGAATCTTGGGTCTCACTGGCTGTGAGACCTTGGAAAAAACACAACCTATTTCTGCCTCAAGATTTTCAAATATAAAATAAAGCCTTCTTACATAACTCACAGGGTTTTTGGAGGCTCACGGAAGGAAGTACGTGTAAAGTACTTAAAATGCTATCTGGTACATGGTACAAATCCCCAGAAAATATCATCTAGAGCTACAAAGGGAAATCAATCAGTAACTTGTTATGAGCTATAGCATACACACTAAGAGGTTTTGGTCTAAGAAGCATAGAAAATAAAACTGTAAATCATAAAAATTTAGATATGAGATTAGAGTGGGTCCAGGTTAAGACTGAGCCACCAGAATACTGAATTCTGTGCCATAATTTTCCTTAAATGTATTCTAATTTGAAAAACAAATCATATTACTGAGTATGTGTATGTAGGGCTGAGTGTGTGAATTTGTTATCCCTGACTTCTGCAAAGGAAGACATTCAGGGGCCCAACAAACGGATCATTTTCCTCTTTGGGCTCCACTGACACTCTGCCCCTCCTTCACTGTCAACTCAAGGGTTAGAATGAGATGACCCTTCCTATGCTTCAGTGATTATTAATTTCTACACATTCAACAATGTCAAATTTCTGTGCTTATAGCTTTTAATACTTTAAGCTTCCCAAAGGGATCCCACTTATATCCTAAAGATATATGATATAGACATACAAGAATGTAAATAGCAGCATATGACACTCATACACAACTGCATGTTAATTGGTTATGTAGACAACAAATGGATGATACTGTGACATATGAAGACATCATGCAAAGACAAGGTCATGGAAATTGGATAGAGGTTTGAGAGCCATAAGTTCAGACTGTTCATTTTCCCAGATGCTTGCAGCCAGTTTGAAATGCAGCTTGCATAGAAACATGACTCTGCCAACTCCAGCCAGCTACAGACTCCTGCCATTAGTGATAAATGACCTTGGGAGTCTTGAAAATGAATAGCATCCAGTGTTATAAGGTGGCCCTGTTCCAGATGATGTTTGTTTACGTGCAGCAATTAGAGTCCAGCTGCTATAGGGAGGCAGTCATAACCCCAGCTGCATTTTAGGAAAAGTACATGTAAAGCACCTAAAATGGTATTGGATTTATATGAACTGAAGGAGTTGAACTTTGTAAAGATGTGTCTGAAGGGCTGCACGAAATCATGAACCTCTGTGGGCTCATCCTGACACTCCAATCATGTTGCCCTGAACAGTGGCAAAATCTATTCATTCAACAAAAAGGACCTGCACTGAGACTGCCATGAGGAAAAATAGAAAACGTCCAAGCCCTCAAGGCAACCACCATGAACTCACACTTGGATTGTAGACCCAAACCTCTCTTTCTGAGCAGTTTCAATTCCAAGACTTCAATTCAGTAAGGAATCGGTGCAGTATGAGGCCATTGGGGGTATAAGGTAGGGAAGAATGGCAAAAAGTAAGAAGACGGAGACCTAAGAGAGACCCAGCAGAAGCTTAGCTGGGAAGTAAAATACAACTCCAGATAAAAATAAAGAAATGAAATGTTACTCCAAAGTTGCATTTCTGAATCAGAGAGGGGTGGTGCTCTATCATGGAGAGTGTGGCAGATACATTTCTGCTTTCAGAGCTGTTTTTCTCATATTTCTCCCTTATCTATTCCTCTACACAACAGTTTCAGGCCCTGGCATGTTGTCCTGAGGGACAGGAATGAATTTGTAGTGGAGGGGATTTGTCATTGAGTAGAAGGCAGAATCTGTTGGGAAGATACTTTCCTCTCTCTTTCATTTCCAAAACAAACAAACAATAAAAAATTCCACTTAATTGAAAAGATAAACCTAAGCATCCTGGGCAGAGGTCATTTTAGACCTGGACAGTTTGCAGATAGTCTTAAAGGCCAATCAATTAATTTATTTTAAAATGAGACTTGTCAGCACTAAGAATTGGTGAATTTCACACAACCATCTGCTTCTGAAATCTCTTACAGACATCAGCACTTGGGCCACACTGGGCCCATATCCCTGTCACAAGGGGATTGGCTCACCCCACACTGGCTAAGACAATGTTCGTTTCATAAGAATCATGGATGGTCTCTGCCTGCTCACTTCATTCAGCAATTTACTTCTTTGGCCTTGAGTGCAATTTGACTTGATGATTAATAAAATTGGACCTGAGGAGGAAAGGCTAACTTCTGAGCAGAATTGAAGATAAAGGAGCCTGGGTTCTTGGTGAAACAGGTGCCTTCTCCCTATTCTGTGGAGGTGTCCTGGGGAAGAGGGGAGGACTTTGAAGTCTCTGACGTGCACATCTCAGACCCCACACCACAAAGAATGCCCACATCTATTTCAAGACACCAAAAGAGTGGTAATCCACGATTTAAGGATCCATGGGAGCTAAGACAACAGCCATCTCCATGATTCCAAGCATGGACATAAAGACCCATGACCGGAGGGGTCTCTCTGGAACAAACATGGAACCTTGGCATAACCTTTGACAAGGCTGTGGGGCCTGAACCTCAAATGACCTGAAGCGAATTTTCCCATCAACCTCCGCAAGGCAAACTCTCAGGTTTGGTAATTACACGATTTAAGAAAATAAAAGTCATATGTCTTGCAAACTGTATTTATGAACTTAGAATTGTACCCACCACATTGAAGAAACTAAGAGAAAAGTGTTTCATTTTCTCTAAGTCAGGTATTAATGACTCAACTATTAATGACATCCAAAAGGACTTTTTTTTCCTGATAGCTAGATTTACTTACAAATTTATTTAAAACAAAGAAACAAAATTAATTAATTCAAATAAGCAGTTGTTTTTCAAATAGCTAATTGGGAGGTTCATTTAATAGCACCTCTCAGTTTTTGTTGTTTTTCTAGAGACAGGGTTTCACTCTGTCACCCAGGTTGGAGTGCAGTGACCTGATCATAGCTCATTGCAGTCTTGAACTCCTAGGCTCAAATGATCTTCCTGCCTCAGCCTCTGCAGTAGCTGGAACTACAGGTGTGTGCCACCATGCCTGACTATTTATTTTTTATTTTTGTGGAGATGGGGTCTAATTGTTTTGTTTTGGCTGGCCTCAAGGACTCTTCCTTCCTCAGCCTCCCAAAGTGCTGGGATCATAGGCGAGGGCCACTGCACTGACTTGCACAGTCTTTGGAGCTGAAAGAAATGCCTTATTTTGTTGACAGTATTGTTGGTGCCTTGTTGGTGATACTTGATTGGATGCCATTGTCTTGTTGGCCTTACAGTCACACAGCACCAGAAGCAAGGAAGCTCAGGGGGCTCTTCCTGAGCTCCTGAAGTTGTCAGACTGCCTGACAACTTCGGGAGTGTCTTATATACTTGACAAGATCAGACCTACTGTATTGGATTACACTTAGCAGGTCCCAGTACAGCCTTTGAAACTCCATCTTTTTTTCTGAGAGTGTGACCTATTAAAGTCTCCTGACGGCGTAAGTGCATCAGCTGTGTGTATGCACCAAAGTAGATAACATTGCAAATAAGAGTGCTATGCTATCTGGCTTTATCACATTTAGCATCCCTTTTGAAGTTAAAGACAAGATTATCCTGTAAATGCTTGGCAAGCCACAGTTAATCCTCATCTTCATGAGGGAACATGAAAGGACACCCTTAACACTCAATATCAGCTCGTGGTTTTGTGTTATTAATGTGAGGGTTGAATTTGATGCTACAGTGGTGAAACCCATCATGTCACTATTGTAGATGATGCTCCACTAGCCATAACAACAAGGCATTTATTTTTCCATAAAATGTCTGCATTGAATTGGTCTTTTTTATAACAAATCCACTGAAGGTTTCAATGTTGTTTCAGCTTTCAGAAACTAGGAACTTGAAACCATGGTTTATGACAATAGATCTTAAACAAACAGAGATAATAATTTTGCTGGTGTGCTTTTTGGTTGTAAGGTGTGTTTCTGGTGGCTATCTTTGTCGTCGTATAGTAAGCCATAATGTTTCCCTTCCCAAAAGCCTGAGGATATTTTAGTGAATCCATGTTTAGGAAAAACATGGGGTAATTTTGCCTGAGAGACAAAAAAGAACTCATTTCTTATTGGTAGGTCCTTCTGGTCCTGATTATTATGTCAGAATCAGAAGAGACTGAGGCTAAAGATGACTTCTCATATGATTTATAGACCTGGTAGAACTTCACTGTTAATTCCTTAAATCATAAAACAAGTTAGTCTAATTTTAATCAAAAGATTTCTGATTCTTTGAGGTAAAGAGCTTGCATTATTTCAAGTAAATGTGTGTTAAAGACTTTCTTGCTAATTTTAAACTAAGCTTCTAGAAGTATGTACTTAAAATGATTTTAGATATGTGTATGTGTATGTATCTATATATGTAGGTATGTCAAAAAGGAGAAATAGCTTACAATTGAATCATTTAAAATTGTACTTTTTAAATAGCTCTTTTAAATGTACCTGGAATTTACTTTGAAGGTGACTGAGTGATGACATAGAGAAGTCAATGTCATTGAAAGAATAGTTTATTACTTCTAGTACCCAAAAAGAGAAGGCATACCATCCTGTGGGACTACGTGGGCAAGCACCAGGTTTATCAGGAGAAAAGAGTTAGGGGAAGGCGTGAATGAGAGCCTTTAATTCTATAGTGGCAGGACATTGTTAGGTGGAAATACCTCCTGTTGGGCAGGAAGCAAAATATAGGTGTTGGGGTTTGTGGCTGGAAGATTTTTAATATGATTTTTCTGCACCTGTGCAAACACAAGATGGTAGAAATGTAAACTACTTTAGCTGTTAATTTGGCCTATGATTTCCAAGATGCCAAATCATCAATTGCAGAATATTAAGAATTATTCTTACAACACTGTAGACTAACACTTATCAACTGAAATGTCTTTGCTAGATACTTACCAAAAAGTCTTTTAACTCTTTGAAATTATATTTATGAAATATTCTCATCAATTATTTTGTAGTAGGAAGCAATAGAAATATATATGCTGGTAGGAAGCAATTTATCTTTTAAATATATTTCATTCTTGATGAAATAACCACAAACCATTCAGCAACACTTAAAATATTGCTTTTTGTTTGCTTCTGTTAAAGTTGAGAAGAGGCTCTGATAAAATGTGCACTATAATTGCTGTTTGTCAGCACTGTGCACACAAAAAAAGTGTGTGTGTGTGTGTGTGTGTGTGTTTAATTGGTTCAATTAGTATTCTGTGGTAATCTGCTCATCACATAGAAACAGCATCTAAGCAGAGGGCTTGACATTCAGAATCAATAATGTGCTGAACATTTAAGTGTCACAGCAAATATCAATAGGCCCAAAGTCATTCACGTGCCGAGCAAAGTCTAATTGGCAATGCAACCAGAATGACCAATTTACTTACAAATACTTCCTGCTGGAGCTCTTCTTCTCATTCATATCCAGATGTGGGCATGTCACAGGGTTGGCAAATTCAGGAGCCCACACTGGCTCAGCATGACTGCTCTCTCTCTGAGTGCAGCAGCTCACCCTACATCACACAGGACTTAAACCCAGGCTGTCAGACTATGAATTGGATACTTTAGGGCCAAGTACACAGGACTTCTCTGTTCTCTAATTTTATGTTTATATTTGAGATGTAATTTTTTAAAAGACTGTAAACAAAGAAAATAATGTTAAAACTAATTGAACATGAAAAATCTAGTAGTCTCTGAACAAAATCCATATTATGACAAAGTTAAATGGAGAAGTGGGCTGTAACATATAGCTACAGGCTGAGCAGACATTGTGAAAAGAACCTTGTAACCCCAGGTGATGGGAAGCAGTGATGTACTGGAAATGGAAGGGGACCAAAATATGGAGACATAAAACCCTGTCACTCATTGTTCCCTTGTTATCTTTAACATCACCACTTACCCTCTCTGAGCTTCAGTTTCCTGTTTGGTAAGAGAAGAAAATATTTCATGTCTTATTTACTGGGTGCTGATCAAATGAAACAATTAGAAAATGTAACATATTATTTAGCATTGTTTGTTTCTACCAGCTCATTTGTTTTAAAGTTTAGATTTATACTTCTTAGGCTTTTTTAGAAACAACATAGTTGAATTTAGCCAGACAGCTTGTTATAAATTGAAGAACAACTCTTTTGTATCAACCTCTTATTTTAAGTAGATTGTCTGTATAAATATTATCTTTAAAATAGTTCATTTAAGCACCAGTCTATTACTAACATTGTTGAACAAAAAAATTCCTCAACCTGTAGGTTTCATTTCTCAAAGCACTGCTCAAAATTCAGGTGTCAAAAGGAGTCATGAACATATCACCCAGGTGACAGGCATGTCAGGAGCAAAGTTTGGTGATCCCAGGAGGCCAAGACATGTGAATCAGGCATTCCCCAGCCTAGATCCTGAGTCAATACAAAGCTAGTTCATTAGTACTGAAGGACTGCTGGGGTCGTAAGCCAAGAGGATCATTATTAATATCCATTTATTCAAGACTGCTTTTGTATTATTCAATAAATACCTCTATGTATAGAACAAGTTTCAAAAAAACCAAACAGAGAATATAAAGATGATTAAGGGACAGTCCCTTATGAGAAAGTATACAGGAAACAAAACTCTCTGTGAAAAATTCCCCAGGCTTTCCTCAACAAAGTCTTCAACCTAGGCATATCCCACATTAGTACTTTTCTTTCTTTCTGTGTGTAGAAATAGTTTTCCTGGCTTAAATAGTTTTCCCCAAAAAATTCCTGTCTATGCAGAACTAGTGAATATGACCTTATTTGGAAATAGGGTCCTTGCAAATGTCATCAAGTTAAGATGTGGTCATACTGGACTAGGGTGAGCCCTAAAACAAATATAATGGATAGCCTTGTAAGAAGAGGGCAGTTTGGAAGCAGAGCAACCATGGAGAAAAAGCCATATGAAGAGAGAAGCTGAGACTGGAATTATGCAGCCATGAGAACAAGCATGCCAATGATTGCTGGCAACCACTGGAAGCTAGGAAGAGAAAATTATTCTTTCCTAGACCCTTCAGAGGGATCATGGCTTTGCTGACGTTTTGGTTTCTAGACTCTATAACCTTAAAAAATACATAATTTTCTGTCATTTTAAGCTACTCAGTGTGTGGTGTTCTGTTATGACAGCCCAAGGAAATTAATACACTAGGGGAATTAAGGCCTGCTATTTCTCTTTGGAGCAAATGTCATTTAGATAGCCAGGGAAATTGATTCAACAGATATCAATCTAGAATAAAATAGGATTGAATGCCAAAAGGATTAGGAAGGAATAGAGAGATCAAGCAGACAAGAAAATTACAGAATTGAATACTTGATTAAAGCTAATTTCTTTGGGTTAATTATACTAAGCTTAATCTAACTCACTTTACTGAGGAAAATCTTGAAGAAACGTCACTCAAACAGTGACAGTATTAGTATCTCCTCTAAGCAGCCTCTTCCCTGAAGCAATCGGTTGCTGCTGCTGACCCTGCCTTGTTTCTGTCTTTGTCTTTCCAGTTTTTCCACCATGGGACCTGCTGGCGTTTCAAAAGCCCATCCCCAATTCCACAGCCATCCCTGACAAGATAGAAAGCAGCACCAGCTCCATCATTTGCTACAACTTATAAAAGAGAAAGAGAGCGGGAATGTCTAATACGTCAAGTATTACGGTAATTACTTTTACATACATAGATTCATCATTCATTCATCCCTCACTCGTATTTGTCCTATTTTTATTAAGGATTTCTTAAGTGCCTGGCATTAAATCAAATTTTCAGGATTCCAAGTTGGACAAGAGAGTAGTGGTCTCTGCCCTCTTTTCCACTTAGGTTCATCTTTTTTTCCCTTATCCTAGGAGTTACAACTTGCTCCATTTGCTGAGTTCCTGTGTGGCCTCTGAGTCTCACCTGACCAAGGATCTAACATTCAGGCACAAACACCTGTCTGAAATTTAAGCCCCATACAGCACCTTTGCAGACCAGTCTCATTTAGATTTGCTTAGTTTCCTGGATTGGGCTTCTTCTCTGACAACTCCCCTTTAGCATTTGTCCTGTTGTCCTTAGGGCCTGATCTCCACTGTGGCACAAAATCAAGCCTAAAATCTAGCAATGGTTGGGGATCCTTGGCTAGCATTTAGTAGCTTTCCTTTCTTAGAGTAGAGTCTCTTTCTAATATGCTGCTTCCCCCTAAATCATTCACTTTGTCTGCCAAGAAGACTTTAAATATTCATTTGGTATTTACTATGTGCCAGACACCGTTCTAAAGATACGAGGCTAACCATGATAGGTACAGTTTCTTCTGTCATGGAACTTAGTTCTACAGAAAGCAATAGACCAAGAAAAGAGGGAAAAACCCATAAAATGGACCAAAAAGCCCCAAGTAGTATACAATAAACAAAACAACTGTCAGGACAAAGGCATCCTATTAAAACAAAAACGAAAAGAAGGAGCTGAAAGAAAATAAAAGAAGAGGTTGGGGAAGATCTATCCAAGGAGATGTCATTTAAACTGATGATAACAAAAGCAATAAGTGAAATTAGCCCATAATTATGGATAGAATTACACAAGTCCAGGCTAATAGTCGGTACAAAGACCCCGTGGCATTGCAAACCATGTTGTATTCCAAGAACTGAGAAAAGACACACAGGTAGGGTATTGTTTGTGAATGAAAAGAGTGATTTTATTAGCTCTCTATTGCTGCTGTCACATAATACCACAAACTTAGTTGCCTAAAACAACACAAGTTACAGTCCTGGAGGTCAGATGTTTGAAATGAGTCTCCCTAGGCTAAAATCAAGATTGCCAAGGAATCCATGTCCCTGCCTTTTCTGGCCTCTAGAGGCAGCCTGTTTTTGCTTATGGTCCCCCTTTCTGGCAATCACATCATTCCAACCTCTCCTTCTGTCATCACCTCTCCTTCCCTGACTCTGACCTTCCCGCCTCCTTCTTCTGAGGACCCCTGTGATTTCATTCAGCGCACACACATAATTCAAGCTAATCTTATCTCAACATTCTTAACTCACCTCTGCAAAGTTCTCTTTGCCAGGTAAGGTAATATATTTACAGGTTTGAGGAATTAGAATGTCAACATTTGGTGGGGAAGTGGGGGACATTATTCTGTCGACCTCAGTGACATAAAGCAATATTGGAGATATGTAAAAGTTCAAGGCAGAATACTTAAGTCATGGTAAATAATTTGGATTTCGTGAAAATGTGAAACTATGAAAGGTTTTAGTTGTTTTCTAACATATGTTTTTTAAAAGATGATTTATACAACTATGTGGAGAAAAGATTCAAGATGGGAAAGTGGGCTAAGTGGAGAAAAGATTCAAGATGGGAAAGTGGCCTAACTGGAATCAAAGAGAAAGAAATTTATCCCTGTAAATTGGATAAGAGATGGCAGGTGTCTAGACTAAAATGGTGACAGTGGAGATGAAGAGTAATAGGAAAATTCAATTAAATCAACTGAACTTAATAGTAGAATCTATATGAGTAGAGTGAAGAAAAATTCAAGAATCAAGGATAAATCTCAAGGGTTTTGTATTTTATTTATTTATTTATTTTTTGTTTTGAGATAGAGTCTCACTCTGTCACCCAGGTTGGAGTGCAGTGAGCGATCTTGGCTCACTGAAACCTCCGCCTCCAGGGTTCAAGCCATTCTCCTGCCTCAGCCTCCTGAGTAGCTTGGACTATAGGCACATGCCACCACACCCAGCTAATTTTTGGATTTTTAATAGAGACGGGGGTTTGCCATGTTGGCGACACTGCTCTCGAACTCCTGATCTCAGGTGACTTGCCCGCCTCAGCCTCCCAAGGTGCTGGGATTACAGGCTTGAACCACCATGCCTGGCCAATCTCTGGTTTTTAAATATGTATTTTACAATGGGGAGAGGAGGAGAAGGGAAGGTACAGGAGGGGAGGGGAGGGAAGGAAGAAGAAGAGAAAGAACTCTGAACTCCCAGGCACCAATTTTTGGCCTCTGACCATCACAGATTCAGCTGCTGTCTCTACGCTGGGCCTCTGATTGTCATCTTTACACTTGAAATGATTCTTGCAGTCCTTCTGAATTACATTCTCACCCTCCTGGGATATGATAGAAAGCATTGTTTACCCATTTACACTCTAACTCTAGTTTTTATTTATCTGTTCTCTATTGTCACTGTTAATAATTCCCACTCTTCATTTAATATAATTTTTTTTTATGTTCCTCAGCTAATGACTTCCAAATGAAGCTACATCCTATCTAATGTTCAACTATTAAAATAATAGTGTCTTCCTAAGAAAAAAGCCCCAGGTTTCCATATAGTCCCAGGACTACTGAAGGCCCTTCAGGAAAAGGAAAATATGTCAATCCTAGAACCCAATAAAGTCAGAAGAGACTTTGAAAAATCCAGTCTCATATCCTTTACTTCATATGTGGGGAAACCAAAGCTTCAAACTCCATTCACTGACAGATGCAGGGCAGGTACAAAAAACTCAGACAACAAAAGCCTTCACATAACAAGGACGCCTTTTCCTGAACCATGTTATTTCTAGACAGATAAAAATAATAATCTGATGCCAACATGTTCTTGCCTCCGTAGACACAATAATGATGAGATATATTATAGAATCTCAGTAGCTTTTCTGTACTCTGTGATACTTAAAACAAACAAAATAAAATCTTTTCCACAGTTGACTAAGCCTTCAGATATCTCTTTATGTGAAGAAAAGAATTGGGGAGAATTATGCTGCCCTAACTAGAAGAAAAAGCCATAAATTGTCTCCATCATGTTATGCTAATGAAAGACGTCCAGTCAGCAACCCTAAAGACTGAAACCGTTCTTTTCCAGAGAAGGGCAAAACTCAGCCTCAATGAGTATTTGGAAGGTGGACCGGGCAACGCTAATTCAATTTCCATGACCAATTCAATCTCTGACCCTCTTTCTCAAGTCCCAGCAGTTCCTGATGATCATCAATTGTGAAGGTCTTTTTGGCTACGCTAGGATCTTAACTAAGACCAATAACTCATTTCATAAGTCACCGAACAGTTGACAAAGGATAATGACTTTCAGTCAATCTTAAGCTGGGGATAGATTCCAACCAAAGACATAAAGGTGAAAGTCCTCTACCCAGTGTCCATTATGCAGCTCCAAGGTAGTTAATTTATGCTTAATGCAATTGTATATTTGAAAGCTGAAAAGACCCAAGTGATAATTAATCTTCAAGAATGCATTTAGCTGTGACTTATCTTGCTGAAAGCTTTTCCCACAATGTACTTTGGAAAGTGGCACTTGCAAACTCCTCCACATTAAATAGGTGTGACTATGTGTCCAGAGGTTAGCCAAGCACAGTGTGTTTTTGTAGAACCCTTTGCAGCAGCAGAGTAAAATTGAATTCGAGTTGTAGATACATGATAATACTAGAGTTTTGGTGGTTGATTTTTTGTGCTGAAGGGAAGTTCTATGGTAAGTGATAGAATTTTTTTTATATCGCTCAGTGTTTTCCAATTGGTAATAAACATACTCATTAAACATACTGAAATCTTTTAACAAGAGCATTTGACTATCAATGGATTATTATTTAACTATCATGGATAAACACTGAGATTCTCGGCAGGTGTAAAGATCTCTGTTTGCATAATACGAAAGTAATCATAGAATTGTTGTAGCTAGTGGAGACATTAAAATTCTCTGACCCAAGCCTCTTATTTTGCAAGTGAGAGAACTGAAGCCCAGAGTGCTTGCATAACTCATTGATGCTCAGACAACTTATACAGTTTAACCTAAATTTTTGATTAGTGTCCAAGGTAGCTTTGACTTTATCATCCTTTCTCACCCACATCACATTCTGTTGGAATAAAGCAGAGAATAACACTAACAAATCAAATAAGTAATATAAAAATATAGAACTTTTAAAATAAGTTTATCTATGCATTCTTTGCTTGTAAAATATATTTTGTTCCTGGCATAAAAGACGCCTTCTCCCAGGAAAACTGGCAAGTCCAGTAGGCTGTTTGTTTATTGATTATTAACCATGTGCTGGACAGTACCCAAGGTAATTTAACCGAGAACCCCAAAATGCACAAGGCACTATTCCTTCCTTGGTAGAGCTTAGAACCAAACTGGAGATAATAAGAATATCAACAATAAAATCAATACTTGGAAAGTAACTTAAGGTTGGGGGAAGATAGCTGTGTCAGAGGAGATATTTGGCAAGAACGAAAATTGCTGTGGTTTTGCCATTTAGAACTCAGGTAAATGGAGGAAACGAAATATTAAAAACTGGAAAAACAAAATCAGCAAAGAAATAAACTAGAAACTACAGTCATAGTATACGAGGGATTCAAACAACCTGGAGGAAATACAGATCCACTTTGCTTTGGGATGGAGTGTAGAATTCTTGGCTAAGTCTTCTTGGTTTTAGAACTTTGTTCATTGCCACTCTTTCCACTCAAAAACAATGTTTGAAAAATTGCTTTTTTGATGTTATAATTTGCATTTATCACTTTGACTTTGCTACGTCTTTCTGCTCTCAAAAATATTTTTTCATAGCCTTAACTTGGAAATTGCATTTATTCATATGCTATAAGCCAGAAACGATGAGATGCAGAGAGATATTGGAATAAAATGATGAATAAAATGAAGGTGATCCAAACTTTTTACAGTCTATGGGAAGGCATGGAACCAATTACAATGAAGTGTGACAATATCTTTGTATAATAAAGGCAGCACAGGATGGCATGGAAACACATGGTATGTGCACCTAGTCCAAGCTGAGCTATCCATAAAAGATTCTCAGAGAAAGGGGAAGTTGTTTGATACATAAAATAGGGGTAGGAGGGAGGCTAAAATAAGGGAGCTAACAAGGAGGCTTGGAGTAAAAACTTTCAGGCAGAAGGATCAGCAGGTATAAGGCCCCAGAGCAAAGAGGGAACAATAGAAGTTTTAACTATAGTCATGCTTTGTTTAACAGCAGGGATTACTTCCCCCAAAAAAAAATGAGTCGTTAGATTATTTCATCATTGTGCTAACATCATAGTGTGTACTTACACAAACCTGGATGGTATAGCCTGTTACATACCTAGGCTATATGGTACAGCCTACTGCTCCTAGGCTACTGACCTGTACAATATGTTACTGTACTGAATAGTACAGGCAACTGTAATACAATGGCAAGTATTTGTATATCTAAACATACCTAAACACAGAAAAAGTACAGTAAAAATACACTATAGAAGACAATTTTTAAAAAAGATGCACCTGTATAGGGCACTTACTATAAATGGAAATGGCAGGATTGGAAGTTGCTTTTTGTGAGTCAGTGTGTGAGTGGTGAGTGAATGTGAAGGCCTAGAACATTACCGGACACACTGTATACTTTATAAACACTGTACACTTAAGCCAAATTTATTTTTAAAATTTCTTTCTTCAGTACTAAATTAACCTCAGCTTACTGTAACTTTTTCACTTTGTAAACATTTTAATTTTTTAACTCTGACTCTTTTGTTATAATACTTGGCTTAAAACACAAACATACGGCACAGCTGTCCAAAAATACTTTCTTCCTTTATATTCTTATTCTATAAGGTTTTTCCTATTTATAAAACATATTTTTACTTTTTAAACATTTTTATTAAAAACTAAGGCAAAAACACACACCATAGCCCAGGCCTATATAAGGTCAAGATCATTAATATCACTATCTTCTACCTCCACATCTTGTCCCACTGAAAGATTTTCAGAGGTAGTAACATGCATGGAGATTTCATGTCCTATAATAATGCCTTTTTCTAGAATACCTCTTGAAGGAATTGCTGGAGGCAGCTTTACATTTAACACTTTTTTTTAAAGTAGAAGCAGTACACTCTAAAATTACAATAAAAAGTATAAGCCAGTAACATAGTTGTTTATGTATGTTATCAATTATTAGGTGCTGTACCTAATTGTATATGTTAGACTTTTATGCAACTGGCATCACAGTAGGTTTATTCACACCAGCATCACCACAAACATGTTACTGATGTCTTGTACTATGACATGACAATGATGATGTCATTAGACAATAGAAATTTGTCAACTCCATTATAACATTATGGGACTACCTTCATATACGTGGGCCATAATTGACCAAAATGTCATTAATGCTACACATAAGTGTACTGGATAAAGTATGGGAAGTTGGGTCACAGCTGATAAAGGATTAGGTAGGAGGCAATCATGTGGAAACTTAAAAACTGAGATATAGAATTATATTTTATCCATGGGATAAAAAAATTAAGTTACCTTGACTAGGTTCTCAGGTCAGCATTCTTACGAGGCTTGCACCAATTTTGTTACTATAACCCATAAAAAGATGGTGTTTCACATGGGACTATGTCCTGTAGAGTTTTAAAAGCCAAGTAATGGATCTTTATCCTGCAGGCAATGAAGGGGAGAAATTCGTTAAATATTTGTTAAAAGAAATGTAACATGATAATGATGTTTTAATGCATATATTTAATAGCAATGCTAAAAAATAATGGCAGGAAAAAAGCAGAGAAAAGTGGAAAAAAATTACATGATGAAAACAATGTCAATTAAGTGGTATAGCAATTGATATGATGTAAATTGAGTGCACTTTGAGGGCAGTAGCCCCGTAAAGATTGGTAAGTGCTATGGTCTGAATGTTTGTTTCCCTCCAAAATTCATGCTGAAACTTAATCCTCAGTGTGAAGGTATTAAGAGGTGAGGCCTTTAGGAGGTTATCAGGTCATGAGGTCTCTGCCTTCAGGAATGGGATTAGTACTTTCATAAAAGGTCTTGAGGGCCAGGCGCGGTGGCTCTTACCTGTAATCCCAGCACTTTGGGAAGCCGAGGTGGGAGGATAATGAGGTCAAGAGATCGAGACCATCCTGGTCAACATGGTGAAATCCCATCTCTACTAAAATACAAAAAATTATCCGGGTGTAGTAGCACATGTCTGTCATCCCAGCTACTCAGGAGGCTGAGGCAGGAGAATTGCTTGAACCTGGGATGTGGAGGTTGCAGTGAGTCGAGATCACGCCACTGTACTCCAGTCCGGAGACAGAGCAAGGCTCTGTCAAAAAAAAAAGGCCTTGAGGGAGCCTGTTTGGCTCCTTTTTGCCTTTCCACCATGGCAGGACACAGTACTTGTCTCTTCTTCTGTGTGAGAATGCAGTAAGAAAGTGCCATCTTGGAAGCAGAGTAGTTCTCACCAGACATTGAATCTGTTGGCGCCTTGCTCTTGGACTTCCCAGTGTTCAGAACTGTAAGAAATAAATGTCTATTATTTATTAATTATCCAGTCTAAGGTTTTCTATTATGACAGCCCAAACTGACTAAGACAATAGTGTACTTATGAAATTCCCTTTCTCTAATTCCAATTAAACCTACAATGTAATCATTTTTGACCATTTAAGATAGATTAAGTTTAATAATTTTGACTTTGTCACATCTGTCTAGCAATTTTGGAGAACAATGTGTACAAAATCCATAATTTGATATTGTATAAAATTAGTCAAATATATAAAGGTAATTGCAATTTTGAAATATATAGATTCTTTAGAGAAGATGATTAATCATAACGTATAAGTAGGTAAATTTAAAGAGCACCTGCTGGAATACAAAATCTTATCTCTAGTCAATATTAGCCATTTTAATTAACTTAACTCTGTCCTTCCTTTGGCAAAAGAATGCCTGGTTGCAGCTCCATGAAAAACAGCACAGATTTGTTGCCACTCACATTTCTCACTCTAACTCTTCCTTGAAACATTAAGATTGCAGGCATCAACATCGTGGGTAAAGGATATTAGCTACACCAGGTGTGTCAAAAGATGCAAACAGACCAGATGTTCTATTCTAAGCCCTGTTTTTATTTAAGGATGGTGGCTTTCACAGGTAAAATTACGGTGGCCTGAGGCTGTTTTATTTTTTTTACTCACTTCATAGTCCAATTAAAGAATTTTTCAGAATTATTCAACTCATTTTTTTTTTTTTTTTTTTTGAGATGGAGTCTCACTCTGTCACCAGGCTGAAGTGCATGATCTCGGCTCACTGCAACCTCTGCCTCCCAGGTTCAAGCCATTCTCCTGCCTCAGCCTCCTGAGTAGCTGGGACTCTCCGCTAATTTTTGTATTTTTAGTAAAGATGGGGTTTTACCATGCTGACCAGGATGGTCTTGATCTCTTGACCTCATGATCTCCCTGCTTCAGCCTCCCAAAGTGCTGGGATTACAGGCTGTTCAACTCTTTCTTAGTCTTGCCAACTGAACTAACTCCACTAGGGGCCATGTATCAAAAGTTGACACTCTAACTTGACATACTATTTGGATAGAAAATGAGTGGAGCAAGGAAGATACTGGCAACATTGTTGGGAAATGATATGAGAAGAAAGGGAATCTATACTGACACTCAAAATTCTTTCTGAGGAAGGGAGGCTGTGACCACTTACATGGTAATTATGTTCTCACTCAGAACCACGTTCATCCTCCAGTCTTCTCCTTCTACCCTCTAAGTCTCACTCTCTTCCTCCTTTCTTTCACCATTCACTCTCTCTAATACCTGCCTGCTGGTTTTCATACATAGCCACAGCCCCAAATTTGTGACACAGCATTGCCACTTTCTTGGTGGTGATTCCCACTCACAGCTCTTAGTCATGTTATTCTCTTTCTAACTTGTTTTCTAGTTGAGTATTGCCCTAGGAATTCTTCTTCATGCAAATGTTTAGATTGCTCATTTAATCAGTATAGCAGTCTGACAACTCACGGCACTTTGCAAATTTGGATTCTGAGATTCAAAGTAATTTATAATCCAATGTAGCATGTATCTTGGTGTGTTAAGAAATAATATAACATGGCAAGACCATTTTAAAAGAATCAAATGATAATTTAGGCATAATAATGTAGATTTTTTTTCTGTTGTCATTGGCTTTCCTGACATTTATAGTCTTCTTGCAAAGGATCAAAGAATGCGAGAGTACTTCAGCACTTTGGCCTAAAGATTTATTTGACAAAAACATGTGATTTTAAATTACTGCCATGTTCTCCTCAGATGAGTAGTGTTTTCCTTCTTGGCACTTTGTGTTTAGTGTTTCATTTCGGTACTAAAGTTTCCATGCTTAAATTCATCTCTAGATAAAATGTGTGTGCAGTTGGAGGGGAAATGTTTAAACAATAAGCATTCTAGTAGTTTCATGGTCTGATAGCCATGTGCAGTTGTTAAGATTGCAGGAGGCAAACTCGAGAATCATTTCCCAAACTCAACAGTCTGAGATATTATTTTGTTTACTTAGTTAATGCTGTTATTGATCAACTTCTCTAAACTCAGTGCAAGGTTTTATTTGATATTGGAAAACCTGACCATCAACCACATGAAGTTAAAATCTGCATTCTTGTTAAAGGGAGGACATACACCCTCAGAGTAGCTAGTTAGAGGAAGGGGAATTGAGCAGGGGGAGATCTTTCCTGAAAGTGAGAGGGCTTAATGTATGCCCAAGAACCACAGAAAGAGCTCCAAAATGGTGGCACGGCTCCAAAACACCACAATAGCTATGTGAAAGATTTAAATTTTTGTTGTTGCTGCCATGAACACTATATTTCCCAAAATATTTTGTATATGTAGACATTTCATGGAATGGCTTTGATGGATAGCCACATCAGGAGATTGAGCTCCACGTTGAGCATGAGCACAAAGCCTAAGAAGGAGATACACCAAGAGATGGGCATTATAACGCTGTTCAAGCTTGGCTGGAGGGGAGACACCAGACCAGAGATTCTTAAGAAATTGCAAAACCCTGGAATTTTTGGAAATTATAAGATCTTGAAATGTTCCCAAAGTCTTAGAAAAGACATGAGGCATCTCATAGAATGGAGGGTAGGGAGTGGGTTAACTGAGCTTGTTATTTTTTATTCTCATTAGGTACGATGACCTCTGTTAATATTTAAGTTATATTCCATTTTTGTGTTTATTCCCAATGATGTTTTAGGTTAAAAAAATGTACAGACTGTCACAGGATGAGTTTTCTCCTTTCTGTTTATTTTTCTGTTCATGTTTACTTGAATCTATCTATGATTGTTTAAAAATGTGTCAGTGCTATTTATTTGAATAATTCTCCTGGATATTCAAAACTCGTCAATCATTTCATTATTCTTATTTATTTTTTTTTCTGCTCCCCTGCTCCTTCTTTCCACACTACTTGTCTTATCCAAAGCATACAGCTTGGCAGTGCTCTTTACTGAAGTCCCAATTGACAATAAGTACATACAATTAGCCACTTATTTGCAGATTTAATTCTACCCAGTGGAATTAAAGTTGGTAAATTTCCTTATGTTCAAAATTTAAAAAAAAATATTTTTAAGTTCTTTTATATTGTGAGAAGTTATTAGATCACTTTAAACCTGCATATTATAAAATGGCTTAACCATCATAGTCAGTATTTCCAAGGCACAGGCAGGGTTCCATTAAACTTGTGAACCTAGACAACCTTTAAAAAATAGATCACACTTTCCCAAAGTGAACCTGACTTTGAATACTGACTTTGACATCAAGTGGACCATAGAAACACAGACTGATGGAGCTGGGAGGAAACTAAGAGATCATGTAATCCAATTTTTAGATAAAGATATTGAGTGGTTAAAACACTTGTCTCAAACTACACAATTAATGAAATAGTTTAGACCAGAAACTGTGTTCTCTGACTTGCAACAAAGGAAGTGAACAGGGTTTAGTAGAATCACTGGAGTTTTTAGAAGAACTTTATCTATTGTCCTCCTTATTATGATCGTATGATATAAGTTATATTAACCAACAGGCATTAGGTGGGCACTTAGAGTTCAAGTTCCAATAAAAGCACTCTGGTACATTTTTAAAATTATTCCAAAAGAGTTCCCAAAATGAGTATATTATTTAAACTTGCTTATAGCTTCCCATGATTGTTACTTTAAAAGAGAGACTAATACCTTTTGGAAACATTAATTATTGTATATTTAATAAAATTAGTCACATAAACCTACAGTGATAGCTCATGAGATAGCATACACTCAAACCATATCCTTAGATCATCTTGTTAAATGGGCCCTCCAAGTGAAGGAAAATGTTACTTGCATCTTAAGCAGTGCTGTGACATGTCATTGTTCTTGGAGTAAATTGTTAATCTACAAGATGCTAGCCTATATGAAGCCAATGCAAAGTCAAGTAAACACTTGCTAAGTCCCAAGTTAGTGGGTCTTGTTCCACACAACAGTTTCTGACACAGAGCCCTAGAATGAGAAGAATCTGAGAATGCAGCATGCAAGGATATCATTCATGGAACTGATCATATTGCACTGAACATATTGGAAGCCCTTCATTGATGCAGATTATGCAAAAGAAGAAAATAAATTATATATACACACACACACACACACGAAAATTTGTTTGAATAGGCAATTTACCTAAGACCAAAAAGCAGAAAGATCCAATCCTTCCATAGTACTATATAATTTTATTTGTCCTGGTTACTATTTTTCCCACTGTCAGATTCGTTGATCTGTATCATGGGTTCCCTTTGCTTCAGTCCTTTGCTTGTTTTGAGCTGTCTATGGTGCTTACCTCCAACCTTGAAATAAATTTTCTGGACTAATCAAATCTGCAGTTTCATAATGATGTGGAGCCTCTCGTATAAACCAGGTACTTCTCTTCTATCTTGCCACTATCTCTGTACAGACCTAAAGTTAAATGAGACAATCCTCTCTTCCATTCTCCTCCACAATGCTGTACCATGTCTCACCCTCTCAAGACTCTTTCTCAGCCCAGTTTCTCTGTCACAGCTTCTGATTAAGTACATAATCAAACAGAAGTTACTGTCATGAGGAGAAGTGTTTGGTACAGTGAAAGAATATTGAGCTGGGTGTTAGAAAGTCTGATTTCCAATATGGGTCTAATGCTGAGACATATGACCTTTACCAAGTCATGTGAAATCTTAGAAATCTGTTTTCTCATTTATGAAAATTAAGATAATGTTATATTCTTTATATTATCCCCAGAAGATGATAACAAGACTTACATGAGATAATAATGCTAAACATCCATGGAAAATAATTGTAATAATCCATATTTGAAAGATATTTCATGGTTTAGTCAAAATAATCAATAATTATGCTCTTTCTTCGAGTTTTCTTAATTCTATCAGATGGAAGATGAAGTTTTAATGTAATCTTAGAGCAAACTATTTATTCACCTAGTAAATAAATGAATACCAAAAGAAACATGATGCCCTGAGAACTTAGATGTTTAGAGTTAAACTTAGAAGTTAGACATGTTGGGACTAGGAAACATAATAATTAGAAAATAAGAGAAAATCAGGTATTACACATTGCTTTCTCTTCTTTTCCAGGAAAATGGCGTTTCATCTCGTAGGAAAATAGCCACTGTGTGGGTGTGAGGAGAAGCAGCCTTTTATACTGAAAACAAAAATGAAATTGAAAGAGAGGTAAAAAATAATATCATAGCATTAAGAAGAAACACAGGAAGGAAAGACAGAAGATAAAAAAGAAAAGAAAGAGGGAAAGAGGAAGGAAGGAGGGTAGAGAGGAAGAAAGGGAAATGAAAGGGTGAGTGGCACAAAAGAAGAAAAAAAGGAAGAGGAGCGAGAAAAGGTGAAGGAAAAGGAGAAAATGAGGGAAGGAGAAAAAAATAAGCTATGCATTAATAAATTGAGTCACTGGAGTCACTCAACTTTTCTAGACTTGATTTCTTTAACAAATAAAAGGACTTGGACTAGAAGATAGCTAAGATCTTTTCAAAATTTGGAGGAAGTTCTTCCATTTTAATTCTCTTTTTGAACTCCATGGAACCATGAGCTACTCACTTTGTGAAAGCAAAAGCTAAAAAAACACTGTTATGAAACCTCACTCTGCAATGTATTTTGTGACAAAGAAAAGAAATAGACAGCCAAGGATACTTCTGCTATACAGTAGGGTTATATACAGAACACTTTTTGACCTTATTAAAAATTATCAAGTCTTTCAACACAAGGCTAATGTGTTGAATGTGGCTGTTGAAGCTGTCTGTTAACCATTAAACTAAATAGAACACCATTTCATGCCTGACTTCCTTCAGCTATATGAAGATTGCTGTGGCATGTTAGAAAAGGTAGTGGGAACTCAAGGAAATAAAAAGTTCCTCTTTGTGATGGTTGACAGTCTCCTCTGATTTAAAATTCTTTTAAAAAGAGCACCGATCCCCAACTCCTGGAAGCAGCACATTTTCACAGATGACACTGCCTACTTGGGTGATAGCACAATTGTTTGTCTTCCTCAGAATAAAAAGGATAGGAATAAAATGAACTGGTAACGCAGAGCTTCACAGATAATAAACATAGTGATAATACACTGGCCTTGGGAAGCAGGCAGTTTAATGAACAACTCTTGATTTTACAAGGCCAGTTTGACCCAAAGCAAAACTGAAAATCAGGTAGGACAAAAATTCCCTCTGTCACTCCAAGGTTTCACTTTGAATCTCTCTTTCCTCACCTTTTCCTCCCCTTTACTCCTTTTTGTTTCTTAGAATCCAATAGTATCTTACCCTGGTTTCTTCTGTCTTACTCTGATTTCTTTTATCATGAAGTTTATAACTCATTAAGACTGAAGTGTTAAGAACATACTATGTGGTCTCTCCTGAGATTATCTGATTGCTAAACAGAATACCAGCAAGAGCAATGGGGTAAATGCAACATGACATAATAAATGTACATAGGACTAGAATCCAGGAGTTCTGCCTTAGCTTCGTGGACAGGTAGCTGTATGACCCTGGGCAATTCACTCCTCTGAGCCGTAGTTTTTTCAAATGAAATATGATCTAGAATACTTTATGATTCAGAAATCAGTTCTTTAGGGCAGAGTTTCAGGACTCAATGGAAGAACACATGGGAACATTTGGAAAAACGTGAGCAAGTCTCATTTCATTTCTACTATCATGACACAGGCCTTTATATTCTCTCACAGATGAGGTGGGTTGAGTGAAAGCAAATATAAGCATTATCACTTACTTGCAAATATAGGATAATCCTTTTTATAACATCAGCCTAAAGGTGACTCATAACTTAGCAACATCGCTACGTGGTTGATGCACGGGCCACCTTTATCTCCCTCAGAAACAACCGGTATCACTGACTGAAAATAGTGAAAGTGCCCACTCTTCTTTCAATTTCTCTTGGCAGTGCCAGTAAATCACTTTAAGCATGATTCCTGCTGAGCTCACCTGACAAAGTAATGGGACAATATAATACAGTGAGTCCATTGTTGGTGTCCTACAAATTAAACAAAATATGATAAGTTTATTTTACAAGTTCATTTAAATAAGGCCAATGAACTCCTCTTTATCTCTTGAGAGAGGCTAATCTCAGGATAAATGGCTGGCAGGAGTAAGAGAGCATTGCCAGCAAGTATCTCAGCAATTGGAATAGTCAGAGTATTTCATGAGAGGGGATAGTCTGTGAGAAAAGATGAAACTAGATAGGGGAAACGGTGCACAGTGACACAGAAAAAGACTTTTTCCACTGCCAAAGGGAATTTCATACCAAGGCTGTGGCTGATATTTGGGAAGACATAGGGGACTTTTATACTTGAAACTCCTTAATATTCAGTGACCTTTAGAAGCAGATCTGACAACTAGTGCCCATGAGCAGGGCTGATACTATTGGTTGTACAGTGTATGCATGGTACACAGGTACTCAATCAGGGAGGAGGTAGATAAGACTTTAAATCTAGTCAATACTGTACTCACCAAGCTCTGCATCTCGGTATAAGTTTGTATCTGCCCTCGGGATGGAGGATCATGTACCTCTCTAATTGCACAAGGATGCCCTGTAAGTTAACAGGAGCCCTGCCCCTCAGAATCACTCAGGAAGCTTGTTTGTCAGGTAGACTGGTTTATTCCATGTCTATCTTAGACACCTACAGGAGTCCTCTGCTTATCCATGGTGTTTGTTCCCACGGTTTCAGTTACTTGTGGTCAGCTGCAGTTTATAAATATTAATGAAAAATTCCATAAATAAACACTTCCTAAGTTTTGAATTGTGGATCATTTTGAGTAGTGTGATGAAATCACACAATGTCCTTCTCCTTTCCACTCCATCCTGCCCGAGATGAGGATTGTCTTTGTCCAGCATGTCCATACTGTCTATGCTATCTGCCCATTAGTCACTTAGTAGCTGTCTCATTTATCAGATTAACAGTGCAGGTATCTCAGTGTTTGTATTTAAGTAACCCTCATTTTACTTAATAATGGCTCCAAAGCACAAGAGTAGTGATGCTAGCAATTTAGATATGCCGAAGAGAAGTTGCTAAGTTCTTTCTTTACATGAAAAGGTGAAAGTTCTCAACTTAATAAGGAAAGAAAAAACATAAATGCTGAGGTTGCTAAGATCCACATAAGAACAAATCTACTATCCATGAAAATGTGAAGAAACGAAAAAGAAGTTAATGCGTAGTACATGTTGTCTCAGTACTATTCATAGTTTCATGCATCCACTGAGGGTCTTAGAATGTACTACCTGTGGACAAGGCAAAACCTTGTTCACAGGGAGTACTCCAGCTTAGACTTACTGAGTTAGACTCTTCAGAAATGTGGTCCATGTGATTATTATTTGAAGAGCTATGCAAATTACTCCAAGAGGTGGCCAATTTTTTCAACTACTGACTCACAGCATCAACCGATATATTTTCTCAACACTGCTATTTCCCTAATACACAGTCATAAAGGTAAATAATATCTCTCCATCTCTATCTGTATCCCTGTTATCTCTATATCCATCTACCTTCTACTTCCAAGAACCCAGGACATTACTATCTGCCAAGAACCAAAGACACAAAATTAGGTTACTCTAGAAAATATGCTCCTTTGTTGAGAATAATAAAAGTATCAGGATTGTTTTTCTCTTCACAGCTCTTCTGCCTTCTCCTCATGCTTCCTTCAGAGTGGTGCAATAGTATTAGATCTGCATTCTCTTTGAGAGGCACATCGTACCATAAAGGGCTTAGCATGAGACAAGAACCTGGGAAAAAACCATCATGGCTGGATGCTTTATTCTGTCTCTCATCCTGACTTTAAACAAACAAGTAGAAGAAGTTCCTGAGGTTTTAGCTCTTTAAAGAGATCCTCAAGACAGGAAAGTCCAAAAGGAATGCAGAACATTGTTGGAATGAAAAATTATGCATCTACAGGTAATAAGTCCTCAGGAAACCAATTATGCCAACAGGAGACTATAGTGAACATATCTGATTGAGTCTGCAAAATGAAAGTCTAATGATCTTGTAAATCCTTACTTAATACACTTCTTGTTTCCAAATACTCATTAGCACAATTTCCCATGTCAAAAACTTCCTACGGATCAGTATAGAGTTCAATAAATCATTGTAGATCTTTGTGCTTTTCAAAATTTCCAGACACAAATGGTCACACTATTAAAATACTTATATACTTTTTAAAATGTCAAATAACTCAACATGAATCATTTCATTGTTCTCTTTGGCTTCACCTATCATGTCCATATAAAGGATTCCCAAACATGTCATCTTAGACTTCCCTCTCTCATGGATTACAGTCTTATATGTCTTCTTACAGAAGAAGTGTACATTCTTATCTATGTGTCTTGAACTCAGCATATATAAAAGATGAATTCATCATCTTCACTCTCAAAATATTTCCAAGTTTGTATTCTCTAGCTGTGAGACAACATGTTTTCTTGTTACTCCTCCCAAAATCCCAGTTAAATTTTAGTGTTTTTTCTCTTTCTCCTTTCTACATCTAATCAGGACTCAAGACATGTTCTCTATCATGGTATTTCCTAAATCCATTTCTTTACTTCAATTCTCAGTACAAGTGCCTCTATCCAATTTTTGATAACCTCAAGCTCAGACTCTGATAACTATTCCTAATATGTTTTCTTGTTTTCAGACGCTCAATGATCTAATGTATTTTAGACAGCAATAGGTAATTAGTATTATTAAAGCAGACCCTTCTACTGTAACAAACAACAACAATTATTGGAAACTTTCGAAGTTCTCTATGAAGTTGATTCTAAAGGAGTTGGAACTACCTTTCCAACTTTACCCTACACAAAATTTTTCACATTACTTAAAATTCTCCAAACATGAGTAACATTTTTCTACCACTACTCTTTCATTGCTTTCACTCATTGACTTGCCCTTTCTGTATCTCTATTCTCTATTGAAGTCCTTTTTATCTTTTAATAACAAACTTCATCCTTTCTCTACTGTACTTTTCTTCATCATCTCAACCAGAATGGGCCTTCTCTGGCCTCTGCACTTAGTTCTTATCTTACCAATTGCATGTATGCATTGCTTTGAAATGCAGATATTTACGTGTATTACATCTTTCTTACAGGGTTTTTCAGATCAGCATAAATGGCATTTCTCAAAAAGTAGAACTAACTAGAAATAGAATTGGCCCCTAAAGGAGGAAAGGAGTTACTGATCACTGGAGTTATTCACAAACAGAAGTAGAGGCTATAAGTGCTTATGATACAAATATTAATGAGGCCATTTAAGAATCATATAAAGGTGAGACTAGATTATCTACAATAAAAGACATTATACATTGACGTTAAAGGTATATTTTGCTGACTATAAGAAGTAAAAGAGTTCATGTATTTTAAAATGTATACTGAATATCAATTACACATAACAGATAATGCTAGGCACTATAGGTGAGTAGTTAAAAACATAGATATTTTCATTTGCTTTTCCTTTTGTAGAAAAGGCAAGACCCCAGTAATATGGTAGACTAGAGACTTGCACTGATCCTGCCGCTGACACAATAAAAATTCTGGACTATAACTATAAATACAAATACATACATAGTTTCTAAAATTCATCCAAATGTCACAAAAGTGTAAGATATTCTTACGCAAAAAGTGAAAAAAAAATAGAGTAAAATAAGAACTCAAAGAATTAAAAAGGGAACTTGAAGTCGGCCTTTGCCATTTGCCAATTTGCTGAACTTTAGATCCTATAGACGGCTCTTACAGACCGAACAGAAAACAACAACAGTAAGTCCCAAATCTACCCTAGTTTAGAATCTAAAAGGAGGTGCCCACACAACTACATCCTCACTGTAAGTTGGTATGGTAACCAAACCCTTTTCCCATCCACCTTGAGGGTCATAAAAGTAAATGCTTCTCAGCATTGATGAAGAGCAGAATGGAGAAAATATTTACTGAAACCAGGACATGCAAGTCAGCCCTTACTTAGATTTATATCCCAAATTCATACCATTCATGAACCATAAATACCTCAGGCAAAAAACTTAACTCTGAGTGTCACTAGGCTGGTGGTACCTTCAGATATCCAATAAAAGCAAAAGCAAATCTCTGGAAGAAACAATCTTCGTCTAAGGCCTCAAGTAATTTCCTCCAAGAAATATTTCAAAGACAAAAATACATTTTTTAAATACACAGGATACCATGAGCAAGAACCAGCAGAAATGAACAGAGGGTTTTAAAAGATCTGTAAAGATTTCAGATACAGAAATAACTAGAATGAGTTTACAGAATAACTATTTACTTTTAAAGCAACTTAGATATCTAATGTAAGACTATGGTAGAATGAAGATTATGGTGAATTCCCACCCCTAAAAGCAATGATCAAATTGCTCCAAATGGTCAAAACAACCATTTTGCAGCTCCAGCAACTTATCAAAGAAAAACAAAAAATCCTGAGCATTGGCTAGTCATGAAAAGTTGCTAGAACTTTGAGTAGGAGCTGCAGAGTCTGCAATCCTTTTGCATGGAGCTGCTGCCATCCACCCTCTACCAGCTCCAGCAACAAAAACAGTAGAGTTACCAGTGTGGGCTGGCCAGGAAAACTAGGGCTATGTCTTCCAGCAAGAGTAGGCCCAATTTTAAATGGAGGGTGAACATGCACAGTAGTATTGTCAGTGAAAGTAACAAACTTGCTACCAAATGAATGAGAAAAACCAACAGTTCTGGGAGCCGAAGTTTATGATGCTGATGGGGGTGGGCAGTGGGCCATCATATGTTTTATGGGGTGATCCTGTGAGAGCCACAGAAGAAAAGAGAGAAGCTCTTCACACATTCCTGGTTGACTAGCTTTGTCCAGTTAACAAAGTGCATACATATCAGGCAAAGAAATAAAAAGAATGATCTACACTACTCAGGGAAAAATCAGCCATTATAAATTTAACTCCAAGGGGACACAGATAATGAATTTAGCAGACAATGATTTTAAGCACTTATTATAGATTTAGTAAAAGAACTAAAGTAAGCTCTATTGAGTGAATTAAAGGAAAGATGTGATGACAACTTAAATAACAGGAAATTTCACTAAAGAAATAGAAGCATACAAAACCAAATGTACATTCTAAAGTCAAAATAAAATACAACTAAAAGCAAAACAACTAGGCAGTAGGGAAAGTAAAAAATAACTGCTTAATTTTAAAACAAAATAAAATGGAAGCTTGAATATGTGCAGAGGACAAACATCCTTAAAGAAAAACACAGATTTTGCAGCAGCAAATAGAAATTCCAGAAATTAAAAAAATACATTATTTGAAACTTAAAACTTTAGTGCACATAACAGAAGAGAAAGTTATCAAAGTGGAGCAGGGATCTGAGAAATTATCAAGAATAAAGTAAAAGGAGGAAGAATGATGAAAATATAAAAGGAAGCTAAGATGCATAGAGGATAGAGAGAAAAATATCTATGTTTATTCCAGAGAAGAAAAGAAAAAGTGGCAGAGACAATATTTTAATAAAAATGGCTGAGAATTCTCCAGAATCGAAGAAAGACATCTATGTGTGTGTGTGTGTGTGTGTGTGTGTGTGTGTGTGTGTATCTGTATGTATATTTAACAAATCCAATAAATACTAAACAATATAAATATAATAGAATTAAAACACAAAACTCCAATAATAAAAAGAAAAAACAGCTATGGAGAAAGAGAGAAAGAGAAATTATCTTCTAGGAAATAACACACTGACAGCTGACATCTCATTGGCAAAACTAAAAGTTAAATACAGCGGAATAATATCTTCAATATGCCCAGAGAAAAAAGGAATGTCAACTAGAAGTTCTACACTGAGTAAAAATATCTTATGATAGCAATATGAAGATATTTTCTGAAACATGTAAGCTGAGTTTACATCAACAGACCCTAACTAGAGATAAATAAATAAATAGTAAATAGTATATAATGAGCAAAGTGATAACAGATGGACAATCAAATCTGAGATGAAAAAATGATGGACACTAATGTGATAAATTTGTTAGTGAATTTAAACAAACATTAACTGCTTAACATAGCCATGTTTGATGATATTTGCTTATAAAATGTACAAAATCTCATGCCTGTAATCCCAGGACTTTGGGAGGCCAAGTAGACCAGCTCACCTGAGGTCAGGAGTTCGAGACCAGCCTGGCCAACATGGCGAAACCCCGTATTTCTGCTAAAAATACAAAAATTAGCTGGGTGTAGTGGTGCGTGCCTGTAATCCCAGCTACTCGGGAGACTGAGGTAGAAGAACTGCTTGAACCCGGGAGGTGGAGTTTGCAGTGAGCTGAGATTATACCACCGCACTTCAGCCTGGGAGACAGAGTGAGATTTCATCTCAAAAAAAGAAAAAAGATGTACAAAATCATGAAAGGATAAGTCAGGAGATGGCTAAAAAATTAGTCTCAACAATTCCAAAAGCAGAAAGGAAGGAAAACATGGCACAAAATATTTTGGAAATGGGAAGCTTGTAATAAGATGTTTGATCCAAATTCCAATATATTAGATATTATATTCCAATTAAAGTAATAAAAACTTACTTAATTCGAAAAAATCAACCAAACTGAAAAGAATCCAACCACTTGTGATTTGCAATAAGTTTAAAACCTAATGATACAGGCCAGGTGCGGTGACTGGGTAAACAGGAATGTTTTTCCTCTCACTATATACTTTTAACCAAAAGCATTACTAGATATAGGTAGTTCATAATATTAATAAGTTGAATTCATCCATAAGTAAAATAACTTTTTTTCTTATTATACTTTAAGTTCTGGGGTACATGTGCAGAACGTGCAGGTTTGTTACATAGGTATACACGTGCCATGGTGGTTTGCTGCACCCATCAACCTGTCATCTACATTAGTTATTTCTCCCAATGCTATCCCTCCCCTAGCCCCCCACCCCGCAACAGGTCCCAGTGTGTGATGTTCCCTTCCCTGCGTCCATGTGTTTGCGTTGTTCAACTCCCACCTATGAGTGAGAATATGCAGTGTTTGGTTTCCTGTTCTTGTGTTAGTTTGCTGAGAATGATGGTTTCCAGCTTCATCCATGTCCCTGCAAAGGACATGAACTCATCCTTTTTTATGGCTGTATAGTATTCCATTGTGTATATGTGCCACATTTTCTTTGTCCAGTCTATCACTGATGGGCATTTGGATTGGTTCCAAGTCTTTGCTATTGTGAACAGTGCCGCATAAACAGATATGTGCATGTGTCTTTATAGTAGAATGATTTATAATCCTTGGGGTATATACCCAGTAATGGAATTGCTGGATCAAATTGTATTTCTAGTTCTAGATCCTTGAGGGATCGCCACACTGTCTTCCAAAATGGTTGAACTAATTTACACTCGCACCAACAATGTAAAAGTGTTCCTGTTTCTCCATATCCTCTCCAGCATCTGTTGTTTCCTGCCTTTTTAATGAATGCCTTTCTAACTGGTGTGAGATGGTATCTCATTGTGGTTTTGATTTGTGTTTCTCTGAAGACCAGTGATGATGAACTCTTCTTTCATATTTTTGTTGGCTGCATAAATGTCCTCTTTTGAGAGTGTCTGTTCATATCCATAGCCCACTTTTTGATTTTTTTTCTTGTAAATTTGTTTAAGTTATTTGTAGATTCTGGATATTAGCCCTTTGTCAGATGGATAGATTGCAAACATTTTCTCTCATTCTGTAGTTGCCTGTTCACCGTGATGATAGTTTCTTTTCTGTGCAGAAGCTGTTTAGTTTAATGAGATCCCATTTATCAATTTTGGCTTTTGCTGCCATTGCCTTTGGTGTTTTAGTCATTAAGTATTTGCCCATGCCTATGTCCTGAATGGTATTGGCTAGGTTTTCTTCTAGGGTTTTTATGGTTTTAGGTCTTACGTTTAAGTCTTTAATCCATCTTGAGTTAATTTTTGTGTAAGGCATAAGGAAGGATCCAGTTTCAGTTTTCTGCATATAGCTAGGCAGTTTTCCCAACACAATTTATTAAATAGGGAATCCTTTCCCCATTGTTTGTTTTTGTCAGGTTTGTCAAAGATCAGATGGTTGTTGATGTGTGGGGTTATTTCTGAGGCCTCTGTTCTGTTCCATTGGTGTATGTATCTGATTTGGTACTAGTACCATGCTGTTTTTGTTACTGTGGTCTTGTAGTATAGTTTGGAATCAGGTAGCACGATGTCTCCAGCTTTGTTCTTTTTGCTTAGGATTGTCTCAGCTATGTGTGCTCTTTTTTGGTTCCATGTGGAATTTAAAGTAATTTTTTCCAATTCTGTGAAGAAAGTCAATGGTAGCTTGATGGGAATAGCATCAAAGCTATAAATTACTTTGGGTAGGTTGGCCATTTTCACAATATTGACTCTTCCTATCCATGAGCATGAATGTTTTTCCATTTTTTTGTGACCTATCATACTTTCTTGAGTAGTGGTTTGTAGTTCTCCTTGAAGAGGTCCTTCACATCCCTTGTCAGTTGTATTCTTAGGTATATTTTTGTCTTTGTAGCAATTGTGAATGGGAGTTTACTTATGTTTTGGCTCTCTGTTTGTCTGTTATTGGTGTATAGGACTGCTTGTGATTTTTGCACGTTGATTTTGTATCCTGAGACTTTGCTGAAGTTGCTTATCAGTTTGAGACATAATTTTAAACTTAAAATATAACTAATAATGCAGTCTCAATATGTATAGAAATAATTGAGATATCTTCAAGAAGAAATTGGCAATTCACAATCACAATGAGAGATGACATATATTTTATATAAATCATAAAGAGTTATTTATTTAGAAGAGTTTAATAGTATAATTAGTATATACTGGAGCTACTGAGATATAGATGATACTGTACACCAGTTACAGAACACATAATATTTTCAAGCTCACTAAAAATGTATAATATAAATAGCATGCAACTATAAGTAAAACCAGAGGGAGAGCTATAGCCTTAAAATACTTATAGTAGAAAATATAAAATGTTAACTCTAGTGAACCAAGTATCTATCCTAAGAACTTTTAAAAAACAGAAAAATAAATCTTAAAAGGACAGTAAACAGGAAATAGTAAACATAAGTGAAAAGACAATGAAATGGAAAATAAATATGCAACAAAAGGATCAACAGTTTTTTGAAAAACTGATAAAACAGAGAAACCTTAGTTACACTGACAAGAGAAACAAATAAACAAAAACATAATAGAGACAAATGAAAAAATATGAAATATAAAAAGGAGAAATCACTACAGGTACTGTAGATATTTAAAAGTTGTTAAGGTAAACAATAAACATCTTTAGACAATAAATTTTAAATATTAGATGAAGCAAACTAATTATCAGGAAAATATGATTTATGAAAACTTCCCCCAAAAGAAACCAGACTTCTTCTATAACCAAAGAAAAACAGAAGGACAAACATATTTTCACAAAAAAACTCTTAGCCTCTATATCTTCATTGATGAGTTCTATAAAACAAATAATTTCAATTTTAGATATATTATGCAATTTTATGAAGGTAGAACAGGATTTCTCACTATTAACATTTTTGACCAGATAATGATCTGTTTTGGAATGCTGTCCTGTACAATACAGGATATTCATCACCATCCTTGACTTCTACTCACTAAATGCCAATAGTACCTTCACCACAAGTTGTGACAATCAAAATTATCTCTGGGTATTGCCAAGTGAAACCTGGGAGGCAAAAATAAGTCCCAGATGAGAGCTGCTTGTCTAGAATTAGCTTGATACAAAATCTTGGCA
>NW_012101909.1:4828329-4830551 GCF_000951045.1 Mandrillus leucophaeus
CAGTCTCAATATGTATAGAAATAATTGAGATATCTTCAAGAAGAAATTGGCAATTCACAATCACAATGAGAGATGACATATATTTTATATAAATCATAAAGAGTTATTGATTTAGAAGAGTTTAATAGTATAATTAGTATATACTGGAGCTACTGAGATATAGATGATACTGTACACCAGTTACAGAACACATAATATTTTCAAGCTCACTAAAAATGTATAATATAAATAGCATGCAACTATAAGTAAAACCAGAGGGAGAGCTATAGCCTTAAAATACTTATAGTAGAAAATATAAAATGTTAACTCTAGTGAACCAAGTATCTATCCTAAGAACTTTTAAAAAACAGAAAAATAAATCTTAAAAGGACAGTAAACAGGAAATAGTAAACATAAGTGAAAAGACAATGAAATGGAAAATAAATATGCAACAAAAGGATCAACAGTTTTTTGAAAAACTGATAAAACAGAGAAACCTTAGTTACACTGACAAGAGAAACAAATAAACAAAAACATAATAGAGACAAATGAAAAAATATGAAATATAAAAAGGAGAAATCACTACAGGTACTGTAGATATTTAAAAGTTGTTAAGGTAAACAATAAACATCTTTAGACAATAAATTTTAAATATTAGATGAAGCAAACTAATTATCAGGAAAATATGATTTATGAAAACTTCCCCCAAAAGAAACCAGACTTCTTCTATAACCAAAGAAAAACAGAAGGACAAACATATTTTCACAAAAAAACTCTTAGCCTCTATATCTTCATTGATGAGTTCTATAAAACAAATAATTTCAATTTTAGATATATTATGCAATTTTATGAAGGTAGAACAGGATTTCTCACTATTAACATTTTTGACCAGATAATGATCTGTTTTGGAATGCTGTCCTGTACAATACAGGATATTCATCACCATCCTTGACTTCTACTCACTAAATGCCAATAGTACCTTCACCACAAGTTGTGACAATCAAAATTATCTCTGGGTATTGCCAAGTGAAACCTGGGAGGCAAAAATAAGTCCCAGATGAGAGCTGCTTGTCTAGAATTAGCTTGATACAAAATCTTGGCAGGGAGATTATGTGAATGAAAAATATGCCCAAAATGACTTATAAACATAACTACTATCTAAGGCAAATCATTAATGAACTGAATATAACAAGATATGAGAAGAATGAAAACTATGACCAAGTTGGGTTATCGTAAGAATTAAAGATTGATTTAACATTAATTAATTTATGTTAGTTAAAATTAATATGAATTACTGAACACAATTAAAAATAATTATAGGACCTCTTCAAAAAAATCTGGAGGAATATCTATTAAAGGTCAACACGTATTCACGATGAAAAAACTCTTGGTCAACTATGAAAAGAAGAAAAATGTTTAACCTGATACAGGTATCTAGAAAGAAAGACAGAGACAGAGAGAAAAAAGAAGGAAAAACTCAACAAATTTGAGCACTATCTAGTTAAATGAACCATGCTCATGCCCTGCAATGAATGAATAACAAAATGCATTGAAAGCATTTTCTTTGAAGAAAAGCCTTTGTGATATGACTTTTATCACAACTTCTATTTAGCCAGCATAATAATGAATTTAAAAACTTAAAATAAAAGGCATAAAGTTTGCAAAGGACAAAGGACAATTATTGGTAATATGTTTGTTGTATTAAAAAGCCCAAAAGAGACTGTAAATAAAATGTTTACATTAATAAGAATATTTAATAAGATTGCTGGCACAAAATTATTCCATTATTCCACAAGAAAATAAATTAAATAACCATATGTCAAAAATAACTACCTGGAAAGAAAGAAAAATCTAAAAATTAGCACTTACAGTAGCATCAAAAATATGAAGTACCTTAAGACAAATCTACCAAATGTGTTGCAAACACTTTATGAAGAAAATTATAAAGCCTGATTGAAAAACACTAGATGAGACCTAAATAAAGGAAAATTATCTGTTCTTGGATCCTACATTAGGAGATAAAATATTGTAAAGATTTCAGTTCTCTCCCATGCTGACCTATAAGTTCACGTTACTCCAATCTAAATTTCAGCAGACTTAACCACAGAATTTGACAAATTGATCTTAAAATATATTTGTAAGGGCAAAGATCAGGAACAGTCAAATGTTTTAAAAAGAGAGATTGAGGTTGGGTACTCATTATCTATCACAACTCATTATAAAGCTATGGTAAATAAGGCTGA
>NW_012101909.1:4832271-4839775 GCF_000951045.1 Mandrillus leucophaeus
CTATTTAGAAATTTTTACAGTTATTCAATGGAGTAATTTAGAATTTTTAGCAATCTGATGGAGTAATTTGGTGTCGATTGAATGAAATAATAATAAATGGGGTTTGAAGTTACATGTCAGCTTTTTATTCATTTTATTTTGTCTATGAATTTCCAGTATTGGTCAGTGATGGGCAGGCAATTTTATAAAAAAGAAAGAGATCCTTCAGCACAGATTATATGAGAAGTGGCAATATTAGTTTATCCAGACATGATGTCTACCCTGCAAAAATACTTTGATGGCTAAAGTCGACCAAGAAAAAAATGAATATAACATTTGTGTAGCATTTCTGCTAGTGAATACAGTGATATCACCTTTTAAAAGATGAATTGTTTAATACATTCTCACACAATATTTTGGAAAAATGGCTTTCCCTTGTCCCCACACCTATATTAGGCAATCAACTTTCTTTCTGACTGCTCAAAGGAGGGCAAATGTTTTAGATATTATCTGCCATCCCTAAACTCTTAAACTTCCACCATTCCTGTTTTATCTGAATCTCAGCACATACTAAAGAATGCAGAACAGAGCAAGAGAATTTCTAAGTCATATACTTTTGATTTTGCCATTTCCCTGCTCTCAAATCCTGTTTTTGTCCTCATTATACTGAGAACAATTTTTTTAGTAGCCAAAGTACTTTCACACATCCTCTTCTTTCTATATCTACTGCCACTATCTTATCTGCAAATGTCATTATCGCTAGCTCAACCTTCTAGAATAACCACCAACATTAATTCCTGCCTACAAATCCTGCTATTATTCTTTGTCCCATTATAACTGTCAGATTTATTTTCCGAAAATGGAAATGTAATTCTAGACTGTGAAGCTCGAAACCCATCAAGGCTACCTACTCACTTGCTATTGATAAAGCAAAGTTCCTCACACTTGGCATTTGCCGTTCTCCACACTATGATCTCAACTGATCTTTCTAGTGTCATTTACCATTGTTCCTCATCACATAACATATGATGCATTAACGAACTAAATGATGTTCTCCAAATACAGCATGATCTGTGAAGCCGTTCCTACAGTCTTCAGTACCATATGCATCTCCCTATTTAAACTCCCATATTCTTCTTTTCTTCCACAGCACTGTGCTTGCTAGACCACTTACCTTACTTTCCATTATGTTAGAGTTATCGGTCATATAGCACACTAGAATATGAATACCTTCCTGGAGGTGTTAAAATCCTCATATTGCCTGTGATGGAGGTTCCATGAATAGGAGTGCCTAATGTGTGGAAAATTGAATTCCTCACTGCATATGAGGTAGACCTAAGCCTGCTCTCACCCATAACCACTTTTCCACTGCTATTGTCCACTCCAACATTTCCAAAATTTGCAGGCCCATATATGATTTAGAGCTTGTTACTTATGTATATATTCATGCTGTTTTCTCTGGCTAGATATGCTTTAATTTTCTGTTGCTTATACAAATCCCACTTATCCTTCAATAACCTAAGTTCCAGCTCTGCTATCTTCCATAGTTTGAGAGTGTGAAGTGATTTCTCTCCCCACAATCATTTCTTATTTCTAGTATGGCAAATTAATATTGAACTAATATATGAAATCACATATATCTCTTTTTCATAGTCACTTTGAACTTGTATTTTCATCATGTTATTGTTAAAAGTTTGAGGTGCCTATGACTTGTCTGCTATATAATTAACAAGACAGATATAGGTGGCTGGGCACAGTGTCACACCTGTAATCCCAGCACTTTGGGAGGCCAAGGCAGGGAGATCACTGGAGCCCGGGAGTTTCAGGCCAGCCTGGACAACATGGCGAGACCTCGTCTCTAGAAAAAATACAAAAAGTAGCCAGGTGTGGTAGCGTGTGCCTGTGGTCTCAGCTACTTGGGAGGCTGAGGCGAGAATCAATTGAGCCAGGGAAGTCTAGTCTGCAGTGAGCTGGAATCATGCTGCTGCACTCCAGCCTGGGTGAGAGGGTGAGAGAGCAAGATCATGTCTCAATTAAAAATAAATAAATAAATAAAAAGCAGATGTAGGATGTACTAGCTAAGAGTGTGCACTGTGGATTCAGGTTCCTTGGGTTTAAATCTCAATAATGTTATATATTTGTAGCATGGAAGTTTTGTATCTTTCATGTGTCTCAGCCTTCCCTATGTGTAAAATGGAAATATTAGTTGTACTTAACCTCATATAATTGTTGTGAGGATTAAATGAGGCAATGCAAGTGAAGCCTCTAGAACAGTGCCTGTTGTTTGGTATGTGCTAGGGAAATGCCGCCTGCCATGATCATTCCTGGAGAGTAAGGGTTTTGCTATTGTTATTGTTTTCTGTTTTATTTTGTTTTTCTGTAAGAGCACATATTTGTTCTACATATAGGTATTTAGTACCCATCATGCCCTAGTGCTGTGATATTTACTGGGGATACCAGGGTGAACAAGATAAAGCTCATATTCTGCTTTACATGTTTGAGCTTGTTATTTTCCTCAGTTCCTGCCAACCTTATCATTTGAACATAAGAGGCTTTAGTATTTATAACATCATGAGGCTTCCAACCTTCCCTTACTCCTATCCTCCCAGTGAAGGAAAACAGAAAAATCCAATAAACATGAATTAAACTCCTAAGGAGGCAATATGATCTAGAGAAAAAGTCCAGACTTTGAAATAAGAAAGACCTTAGTTCATTGTTCAGATCTACCATTTACCTGATGGCTGGCTGAACTCACTAACTTTCCTGAGCTTCAATTTTCTACTCTTTAAATTCATATAATTAATCCCACATCTTAGGACCGTTGTGTAAATCAACTGAAATATATATATTTAAAGTCTCTGGCACATAGTTACACACCCAATGAAAGCAAAATATTATTGTTTTGTGGAAGAGTATATATTTGTTACATATATCAGACACTTCTGCAATAGAACACCTTAGAATACCTTCTACATATTTGTGCTAGGGAAATGCCGCCTGCCATGATCATTCCTGGAGAGTAAGGGTTTTGCTATTGTTATTGTTTTCTGTTTTATTTTGTTTTTCTGTAAGAGCACATATTTGTTCTACATATAGGTATTTAGTACCCATCATGCCCTAGTGCTGTGATATTTACTGGGGATACCAGGGTGAACAAGATAAAGCTCATATTCTGCTTTACATGTTTGAGCTTGTTATTTTCCTCAGTTCCTGCCAACCTTATCATTTGAACATAAGAGGCTTTAGTATTTATAACATCATGAGGCTTCCAACCTTCCCTTACTCCTATCCTCCCAGTGAAGGAAAACAGAAAAATCCAATAAACATGAATTAAACTCCTAAGGAGGCAATATGATCTAGAGAAAAAGTCCAGACTTTGAAATAAGAAAGACCTTAGTTCATTGTTCAGATCTACCATTTACCTGATGGCTGGCTGAACTCACTAACTTTCCTGAGCTTCAATTTTCTACTCTTTAAATTCATATAATTAATCCCACATCTTAGGACCGTTGTGTAAATCAACTGAAATATATATATTTAAAGTCTCTGGCACATAGTTACACAGCCAATGAAAGCAAAATATTATTGTTTTGTGGAAGAGTATATATTTGTTACATATATCAGACACTTCTGCAATAGAACACCTTAGAATACCTTGTATCTAGAAAGAAAGACAGAGACAGAGAGAAAAAAGAAGGAAAAACTCAACAAATTTGAGCACTATCTAGTTAAATGAACCATGCTCATGCCCTGCAATGCAGCAATCTCACCCATGGTTCTATACTATAGAATACTTCATGTGTACCAGGAGAAATTGCACATGGGTCTACAGAATCATTGTTCACAACAGCAAAAATTTGGTTTGTAAACAACAAAAAATTCATTCACAATAGATAGTAAATTATGTATTCATGCAAAAAGAGAGATTGAGGTTGGGTACTCATTATCTATCACAACTCATTATAAAGCTATGGTAAATAAGGCTGACAGACGTTTCACCATATTATGACACTGCCATCTGGACTTGCCACGGAAGAAAAACAACATGGAGAATTACTTATAAGGTCTTTCGATGCTTCTGCCCAGAAATGAATGCCATTGTCCAAAGAAAAGACTAAGTCACATGGTCACATGCTTTTGCTTAGCTTTAAAGAGGTGAGGAAGTGTGATCAGCCTTGTTGTCCCCTGAAAGAAGAGGTGTCCTGGAAATATTGATGGGCACTAGTAACATCTATCACACCAAATGATGTCCAGTCTATGGATCAGTGGGAACTGTCATACACTGTAGGAGAAGGTAAAAATTGGTACGACTAATGTGATGAAAGTTTGGCACTATCTAGTTAAATGAACCATGCTCATGCCCTGCAATGCAGCAATCTCACCCATGGTTCTATACTATAGAATACTTCATGTGTACCAGGAGAAATTGCACATGGGTCTACAGAATCATTGTTCACAACAGCAAAAATTTGGTTTGTAAACAACAAAAAATTCATTCACAATATAATAGATAGTAAATTATGTATTCATGCACATAATTTCTATAGAGTAGTGCAAGTAAATGACCTAAGTCACCCAAATTAATGTGGATTAATACCATAAATATAATATTGAGGAAAGAAAAATGCCTACAGCATGATTTAATTCCTATTAGGTTCATAAAAAACAGAACTGTAAAAATATGTAAATATACACCATACATATATATGTATGTATACCTATTTATATAATTATAGGAATATATTTATATTTTAAAATATATACCTAAATTTATGTGCATATATTTGTATATATTTAATAATTCATTTGTAAATATTTTCATTGGCAGAAAAGTTGTCCAGAAAAGAAAGAGATTAATTATCACAAAGGTCAGGATGGTAGTTGTCTCTTGGGGTAGAGGTAGGAGGATGCAAATGCTGACGCATGCATAGTCTTAGTAATTTTTTTTCTTACCTGGTTGTTCTTTGAAAGTTGCTTGATTTATTATTGTCCCTCGGTGTGCATATAGGTATGTAAAAAGAAAACTTTAAATATGTGTAGGAAATATGTGTCTTTTTAAATAGAGAAAACAATAAGAGAGCAAGAATAAGCACTAGGCAATAAGTTACAAATAATACCAAGTGAGAGTACAGTCGTTCTAAAAATGTCAGAGAAGGTTGAGATGATTATGGGTTGCATTGGGCCATGATTGTATTCATGAAGGAGCTATGACTTGGTTGAGGCATTGAAGTAGGATAAAATTCTAATAAGTGGAGGGAAATGGGGAGCTTGTTAAATGGAAGTAGTGTAAGAAGCAAATGGCTGAAAGATAATTTGGTAGATAGTGAACAACCGACATAGGCTTGAGTGGTTTGTTTGTGTAGAGTAGTGGCATTGTCTTGTTTCCTTTTTATCCATCAGTTATTGATTACACTTCTTCTCAGCAAAGTATATATGAGGGTGGTACAAAGTATATGTCATTGCAAAAGTATGTGGGTTCTCACTTATTCCTTAAGCTAAAAACATAGATGACAAAAAGTGTAATATTTTCCCTCACAATACGCAGAAGATAGGCAAAGTAGAATTAGAGTATTAGAACAGGATAAAAGAGAACCTTAGTCTTCCTAAAATCTTTGAAATCACATTGTAGCGATGAACACACCAGAGTGATTGGAAGAATGGGCAGAGCAGGGAGGTGCTGGTGCCTGAGATGTTGGTTACTGATACGATGAGACAAGCTCAGAAACTGAAACTATTTAGAAATTTTTACAGTTATTCAATGGAGTAATTTAGAATTTTTAGCAATCTGATGGAGTAATTTGGTGTCGATTGAATGAAATAATAATAAATGGGGTTTGAAGTTACATGTCAGCTTTTTATTCATTTTATTTTGTCTATGAATTTCCAGTATTGGTCAGTGATGGGCAGGCAATTTTATAAAAAAGAAAGAGATCCTTCAGCACAGATTATATGAGAAGTGGCAATATTAGTTTATCCAGACATGATGTCTACCCTGCAAAAATACTTTGATGGCTAAAGTCGACCAAGAAAAAAATGAATATAACATTTGTGTAGCATTTCTGCTAGTGAATACAGTGATATCACCTTTTAAAAGATGAATTGTTTAATACATTCTCACACAATATTTTGGAAAAATGGCTTTCCCTTGTCCCCACACCTATATTAGGCAATCAACTTTCTTTCTGACTGCTCAAAGGAGGGCAAATGTTTTAGATATTATCTGCCATCCCTAAACTCTTAAACTTCCACCATTCCTGTTTTATCTGAATCTCAGCACATACTAAAGAATGCAGAACAGAGCAAGAGAATTTCTAAGTCATATACTTTTGATTTTGCCATTTCCCTGCTCTCAAATCCTGTTTTTGTCCTCATTATACTGAGAACAATTTTTTTAGTAGCCAAAGTACTTTCACACATCCTCTTCTTTCTATATCTACTGCCACTATCTTATCTGCAAATGTCATTATCGCTAGCTCAACCTTCTAGAATAACCACCAACATTAATTCCTGCCTACAAATCCTGCTATTATTCTTTGTCCCATTATAACTGTCAGATTTATTTTCCGAAAATGGAAATGTAATTCTAGACTGTGAAGCTCGAAACCCATCAAGGCTACCTACTCACTTGCTATTGATAAAGCAAAGTTCCTCACACTTGGCATTTGCCGTTCTCCACACTATGATCTCAACTGATCTTTCTAGTGTCATTTACCATTGTTCCTCATCACATAACATATGATGCATTAACGAACTAAATGATGTTCTCCAAATACAGCATGATCTGTGAAGCCGTTCCTACAGTCTTCAGTACCATATGCATCTCCCTATTTAAACTCCCATATTCTTCTTTTCTTCCACAGCACTGTGCTTGCTAGACCACTTACCTTACTTTCCATTATGTTAGAGTTATCGGTCATATAGCACACTAGAATATGAATACCTTCCTGGAGGTGTTAAAATCCTCATATTGCCTGTGATGGAGGTTCCATGAATAGGAGTGCCTAATGTGTGGAAAATTGAATTCCTCACTGCATATGAGGTAGACCTAAGCCTGCTCTCACCCATAACCACTTTTCCACTGCTATTGTCCACTCCAACATTTCCAAAATTTGCAGGCCCATATATGATTTAGAGCTTGTTACTTATGTATATATTCATGCTGTTTTCTCTGGCTAGATATGCTTTAATTTTCTGTTGCTTATACAAATCCCACTTATCCTTCAATAACCTAAGTTCCAGCTCTGCTATCTTCCATAGTTTGAGAGTGTGAAGTGATTTCTCTCCCCACAATCATTTCTTATTTCTAGTATGGCAAATTAATATTGAACTAATATATGAAATCACATATATCTCTTTTTCATAGTCACTTTGAACTTGTATTTTCATCATGTTATTGTTAAAAGTTTGAGGTGCCTATGACTTGTCTGCTATATAATTAACAAGACAGATATAGGTGGCTGGGCACAGTGTCACACCTGTAATCCCAGCACTTTGGGAGGCCAAGGCAGGGAGATCACTGGAGCCC
>NW_012101909.1:4840660-4863453 GCF_000951045.1 Mandrillus leucophaeus
GCAGGAAACCTCCTTCCGATTCTGACTTTCTCAGTAACTCTCTGTTTAACCCTGGTCAATCCATCTAGACCCTAGGCTTTAGGTTTTTCATCTACCCACATCTTAGGACCGTTGTGTAAATCAACTGAAATATATATATTTAAAGTCTCTGGCACATAGTTACACACCCAATGAAAGCAAAATATTATTGTTTTGTGGAAGAGTATATATTTGTTACATATATCAGACACTTCTGCAATAGAACACCTTAGAATACCTTCTACATATTCTGCTCCACTAAAATTAGATTTAATTATTTAAATTTAATTTATTAGAAGTATATTAGGTAATTTTAAAACCCAATGAATTATGTGCTCTTTAATAAATAATATTTAATAACTCTTTATGAGGTTTAAATAGATAAGCTAATATCTTTACATAAAATCTCTATTTTCCTCATAAAACAGAAGAACTGCTGCTTACAACGTTATAAGAAAGTGTCTTGCTCATGTTTTTATGCTAATCCGCTTCTCTTACTTGTCTCCTCAACAATGCCAGCACTCATGAATAGACTTATTCTTAAAGTACACAAGAAGCCATCTTTCCCCAGACCGAACCCTGCCTGGGACTGTGTGGAGCAGTGGAGCAGTGTGGCTTTTGCTGCTAATAGACACTCAGTCATGCTTATTATTCCTGCTGTCCATTGTGAAATGCACCATTTTGTCACCACACTTAGAAAACATTAAAGAAAGTTCTAAGCATGCTTAAGAATAGTGTCTAATAAATATATAATGATTTTTATTACCTAGGCATGCACTATTATCAATATGGTAGCCACTAGCCACAGTGACTATTGAGAGGTGGTATGCTAGTAAACATTTAAACAGTATGCTCCCCAATCCCACTCACAATCAGAAATTGCAGCATTTGGTAGTTCTCTGGCATAAACAGTGGGCAATTTCAACCTACCATCAACTAGCTCATGAAATTCCAAAAATTTAGCGCTTAGAATCCAATGAGAACTGGCCCCAGCATTCCACTGGGATGGTTAGCCCAAACTGAAATTGTTTTAAGCATACAATACACAATATATTTTGAAGACTTAGCACACAAAAAAGATGCAAAATATCTTTTTTTTTTTTTTTTTTTTTTTGAGACGGAGTCTCGCTCTGTAGCCCAGGCTGGAGTGCAGTGGCCGGATCTCAGCTCACTGCAAGCTCCGCCTCCGGGTCCACGACGCCATTCTCCTACCTCACCCTCCCCAGTAGCTGGGACTACAGGCGCCCGCCATCTCGCCCGGCAAGTTTTTTTTTTTTATTTTTTAGTAGAGACGGGGTTTCACCGGGTTAGCCAGGATGGTCTCGATCTCCCGACCCCGTGATCCACCCGTCTCGGCCTCCCAAAGTGCTGGGACTACAGGCTTGAGCCACCGCGCCCGGCCCCCAAGATGCAAAATATCTTGACATCTTTATATTGATTACATGTTGATTTATTAATATTTTAGATACATTGAGTTAAATAAAACATACTATTAAAATTAATTACTTTTTTAATATGACTACTAGAAAATGTAAAATTGCATATTTGGCTCATGTTATATTTCTGTTGGATGCACTAATCAAGAAGCATCTTTAAAACAAATAAGCATATTTGCATTTTATATTATATTTAGTTGCTATATTTGTTTAAATGCATCCTACAGATGAATTGCACTTTTAAAAAGGAGCAGAATAAGGGCCAGGTCACAAAAGAAATGGGTTAAGGTCAAAAAGTTATAACTGGTAGATGACATACGAGCCCTGTCAGGTTCCCATGCATCACCATGCTTATCAGAAAATATTTCTTGTAACCTTGTTTACACAAAAGGGTAGAATGGTTTCACTCATCAAAATTATGAATTTCAAATTCAATATCCCTTTCTCACTAGGAAATCTGAGGGATCTGTCAAGCCATTGCACATCACTTTTTATTATGCTAATGTGCATACTCTTATTGTCATCCTTACAAACACCATAATGTAAAGGTGCCGATGGATAAAGCTCCAACTGGGTGCAGGGCAACAGGACGTAGAAAGGCATCATGGTGCAAGCATGCTGAATTGAGTAGGTAGCAGGAAACCTCCTTCCGATTCTGACTTTCTCAGTAACTCTCTGTTTAACCCTGGTCAATCCATCTAGACCCTAGGCTTTAGGTTTTTCATCTACAAAATAGGAATGACAGTAGATGCCTTATGTGGTGATTGTGAGTTTGAGTTCAACAATTACCTAAAAAGGGTCTTTGAAAGTGGAATATTTTACAGAGTGTGTTACTATTAAACAGCTTTAGGAAGTAAGTAGGTGCCATCGAAGGAGAGTCAAAAATGTAGCTTTCTGAGGAAAATTCACCTTTCAAGATATGTTCAGATAAATAATTCATTGAGCAAGGCTGTCTAAAATTGAGAGTTCTCTGTAAAGTGTTAAGAAAGCTTTTTTAAAAATCAGCTATTTCCCCTGCTCTTCAAAGCTTACAGTTTATTTAGTTTGAAACATGCAAATAAACACATAAAACAAACAGAGGGCAATTCTCAAAAATGATTGAAACAACAGCATGTCTTTGTGAATTAGTTGAGTTCTCTTGCCACCTTTTTTGTGAGTAAGAGAGCAGACTAGGATGTTATTCTGTGAAGGTTTAAGGAAGAAAGGAAGTCTTAGGCAGGGGATTACAATATGTCTGGATTTACTCCTTGGCCACATTTGAAGGGAGCATTTCAGAATATACCCACCTTGGCAGAGCAGTTTTCTCATCCTGTTTTCTGTCCAGAAATCCAAACATATTGTAGAAGTCTTAGGCAGGGGCTTACAATATGTTTGGAAGGGAGAAGGCATAATAAAGAAATTGTAGTAGCCAGAACCAAGGGTAGATGTTCGAGAGTCAGAAAAAAATATCATGAAATGTTCAGAAGTCATGCATAAAAGTTTTTGACCAGTTGATATAAGGGTCTGGTATGTTAGACCAAGAAACTCAACTTGGATCAGCTGTTCAGTGAGGAGATATTAAAGGACCTGAGCAGAGTCATATTTTCAGTAAGTGGAAGCATGTGATGGTTGGGATCAAATATTTTAGAGCTGGGTAAGCCCTCTATGAGACAGTTCTGTTTCCCTATCTGTAAAATAGAAGTTTCATTTTAGGATTTTAGGATTATAGACTTAAAAAACCAAATTGGCTTCCATATGGGTAGATGTTCAATATAGCAACTTTTATTTTACATTTAAATAGAATTTTACAGTTTAGAAAGTGCTAAAATACTTTCTTTATACCACAAACCTGATCTTCAAGTAGGGCCTGAGGAGCTCATTGGCTGCACAGAGACCAACATCTAGCAAATAGTGGCAACTGAGTGGGCATCAGATGTGCTGGTTTTCTTCCTTTTCCATTTGCCCTGATGGACTCAGAATCACTCAGGAGGATTAGCAAACGAAGAGGAACTTTATGTGTGGATTGAATGATGCCTTGAAAATGCGTTAAAAGCAGGCAAAACAGATATATTGCCAATGAACAGACGCTCAAGTACAACCTTCATCATTCAGAAAGCAGTAGCTCACAGCTTTGGTGGGTTGCCGGTGAAGTCATGCCCCAGCAGTAGCTCAGACATGTCTTACTGAGGAAATGAACTCAGGTGGTGGCCATAGGGCTGGAGAGGAGTAGGCAGATGCAAGAAACCCTAAAGAGGAAAAAAGTCACTGTTGGCCGGGCACGGTGGCTCACACCTGTAATCTCAGCACTTTGGGATGCCGAGGTGGGCAGATCACGTGAGGTCAGGAGTTTGAGACCAGCATGGCCAACATGATGAAGCCCCGTCTCTACTAAAAATACAAAAATTAGCCAGGCTTAGTGGCAAGCACCTGTAATCCCAGATACTTGGGAGGCTGAGGCAGGAGAATTGCTTGAACCCAGGAGGCAGTTTGCAGTGAGCCAAGATCATGCCACTGCACTCCAGCCTGGGCGACACAGCAAGACTCTGTCTCAAAAGAAAAAAAAAAAAAAATTAGCCGGGCACAGTGGCAGGCACCTGTAGTCTCAGCTACCTGGGAGGCTGAGGCAGGAGAATCACTTGAACCCAGGAGGTGGAGGTTGCAGTGAGCCGAGATTGCACCATTGCACTCCAGCCTCGGTGACAAGAGCGAAACTCCATCTCAAAAGAAAAAAAAAAAAGTCACTGTGGACTACAGCAACAACCGTTCAACAGCAGGAAAACCAGGTTGCAAGACGTTGAGGAGAATGGTGAGGATGCTAAGACAGAAGCTGGTTAAGATTATTCATTGACACATTTGTTTTTATATAAAAGATTGCCACCCTATTCAAATAGGACCTTATTTTTCCTAAGTATGCACCCCACGAGACTTGAGTTACATTTGGTTATCACAATGTGTAGTTGGATTACAAAATTTATTCGTGCATATATTCATTCACTCAAGGAAGTATGTGCCAAGTACTCATCCTGTGCCAGGTTCTGCAGTAGGCACCCAGCATAAAATAATGTAAGAAAACTGTGCTGCTACCCTCTAGGGCTAAGTTTCTATCCTTTCTCTTATTTTGGACCCTGTTCAAATTCATTCTTTAAATATTCTACAGGGAAAGGAGTTCAGTAGTGCCTTTCACCTATAAAATAGCAACTATTTATTTCTTTTAGGAAACTGCTTTTGTTTTTCAATTGTAAAGTGTTCAGATATTTACAAAACGGACAGGAAGTGGTGGCTAGGCATTTAAAAATGGTAAGGCTATCAGACAATGAGGTTGAAAACAGGTTTATATTCCAACCTTGTGTTTTGTAGCTGTGTTGACTTTAGTCAACCACTAGAATTTCCTGGGCTCACTTATGAATTGCAGGATAAACCCTGTTCTACCTATATGGCAAGGCTGCTAGGAAAGTGAAATGAGGTGATATATGTAAAAATGGTTGAAAACTATAATATGCTCTAAAAAGACATATTTATGTATGTGCTAAGTATGTCAAAGTGTGAGAAACATACAACTATAACTATAGAAACAACATTTACATAATTGTTTTTAGTCAGCCTCCGTGTTTTCTGTGAGGGCACAAATGATTACACTGCCATGGTTGACCTGTGGTAATTTTGCAACTGTGTAGATAAATACAGGTAGACGGAAACCTGCTTGATCAGTAGAGGGAAGTTTTCTCAGGAATATAAAATTATGCACGCTTACTAGCTTCCTGGGAACAAAAGTCTTCGTCTGTATATTAAGGCCTTATTAAGTCACTTGTATAGGGCAAACATTTTTCTAAAGTTTTTCTTCTACCGGGTAATGAAAGATTAACAATATTATACCCAGGCTGCTACAAGTAGAGAAGGAAACCTGGGAGCATTTTGTCTTTGGATGGAAGTTACTTCTGCTATTCTTGACTGCAAGCTGTGCTTGCTGTCATGTGGGTGAGGGAGGACCCTTCTAGAACATTTTAAATGGTAAAATCTTTATTGGCTCCCTGCCCTGGGAATTTCCCTGAATCAGAAAAGTGTGAAAAAACAGCAGTGGCAAGCTGGATAATATAGAGAAAAGGGCACAGGATTTGAAGTTTGGAAGACCTGATTTAAAAATTATTTGATGTTTTAATTACTGTTTTCTCTCCACCTCCCTGGGTCAACTATTTCTGACATGTTAAGTGAGCACGTCTTCTTACATTTCACGCAACTGAAGACATTTGTATCTATATATTATATATAAAATACTAATGAACATACACTACACACACACACACACGTAGGTGTACACACACAGAATATCTCTTTGGAGGATAAATATTTGATTGTTTTGCTTGATATTATTTTTCCACCATTCAGAACAGACTTTGACACTAATAAGTGCTTATATTAGTTAACTTTCAAAGAAGATACGTTGGAGTTTTTTAAAAACATAATGGCTAATAACAAAAAACATTTATTTTTTACTCATAGATCTTTAGGCTTGCTGCAGGTTGGCTTTACTCCTGGTAGCATTTTCTGGGCTCAGCTCCAGGTCAAGGGTCAGGATCAGGTCTACTTTTATGTCTTGTCATTATGGGATCCAGGATTGAACATACTGAATGTCTTGTCCATTTATGTTGCATTGGTAAAAAATAAATTTCATGGCCAAGTTCACAATCAATGAGCAGAGAGGCAGAGATGACTATTTGCGGAATAATACAATCTATCACAGTCACCCTCCTGTTCACCATGTTTCCTCTGTTTATCTTGCACACAAATATACTCACCTTATCTTCAAGGAAGAATCCCCAAAGTTTTATCCTATTAGATCATCACACTCAAAGTTTTAGCTCCTATGATGGTATCTGCAACAATATTTTTATATATGGCTCTTCTTAATCTGGAGAATCATAAACCAGAAAAAGGAGGAAGAGAACGAGGGGGATAAGAAGTTGAAACAGAAGTATAAGGTGAACTTGAAGGAGAAGAAGGATGAGAAAAAGGAGGAGAAAAAGAAAGAAAAGGACAGGGGTAAGGAAGAGAAAAGTAAGGAAGAGGAAAAGGAAGCAGTGGAGGAGGAGGAGGAAGGAGAAAAACAGGAAAAAAAATAAGAGCAATAAGTTGTTTCCCTCCACACACACAATTAATATACAAAGGGGGAACAGTCTCCATAATGGAGGCTGATTCAGAAAGGAGAATTCTGAGCAGCATTGAGCAATTACTAGTCCATAGCGATTCTGAAATTCCCCTGATGAAATGTTGTGATAGTATCTGGGGACAGAAAATATTCCTTGATTAGGCTTCAGTTTTGCTGCCTGAGAATACCTCCCCAGCCCACAGCTTTTCAAGACTCTTGGCTCCATTCTTGAGAACTTACTCCTTCTCCATGATACACCTTGGTCACATTTGAAGGGAGCATTTCAGAATATGCCAACTTTGGCGGACCTGTTTTTTTTATTATGTTCTCTGTCCAGAAATTTGTAATTCATAAGTCTGTTCACATATCAGAGAATTCATCTAAATGGGAGATACTTTTAGTAAATTATCTGTTTTGAAACTAAGTGTGTTTTGTTGTTTATTTCAACCCTTGTCCATGCAGAGATAAACATATACATATACACAATTGGTTTAAAGAAATCTCTCTCTCTCTCCCCCACGGTCCCTTCCATTCTCTCTCCAAACACACACACATGCACACAAACACACATACACACACACACACACATCCCATGGAATATACCCTTTCTGGATTCTGGAAAAAGTGTCCTTTTCCTTATAAACACATAAACTCAGGCTCAAGATGCCACGTTGCCTTCTCCTATACTGCAGGCTAATACCTTGAGCCAAATCAAAAAATTCACATGATATTAAGTAAGATTTGGTCATTATGTGACCCCAGTGAGCTGACAGGCCATGAATATTAAAGATGTGAAGAATACGATTACTAATGATCTGGTAGGATGGACTTGTATGGCCGATTATTCAATATTTTCCACTGTCAACATCTTACACAATAAAAATACCATGAGTTATACATAGGAGAGCATACAGATGTTAAATTTTAGAACAGTTATGGAGAGGACTCAAGCCAGTACTGAGATTATTGAGAGTCCACGTAGTGTGGATGGTACCCCTGTAGCCCTAGAGTTACACATGTCCAGGTCAGTCGGCTTATCTTCAAAGAGGAAGTACATGGATAGCACCAGCCCTAGACAACCTTGGCAACCACATCATGGTGACTCCACAATTAAGCAAACCCAATAAAATACATTCTTCCAGTTTGAGCTGGTAAGGAAAAAAACACTTCAATCAATTCAGAGAGGTTATATTTCATGGTTAGAATTTAGTAAGAAAAGTGACTGTTTTAAGACCAGGACTTGAAACATCTTCTTCTCTGTACACTTTGCTATCTCTAGTCTCATATTTTACCACAGTATCCTCGCCTCACTCATTTCACTCCAACTACACTGGTCTCTTGTTCCTAGAAGACAGTAAGGTACAAGGACTTTCCATTCTCTCTGTCCCACTACCTGACTGCTCTCAGGTCAAATCCTTTCAAAGCTCTCTCCTTCACATAATGCAAGCCTTACATAGTTTGGCTGTGTCCCCACCCAAATCTCTTTTATAAATAAATAACCCAGTCTCAGGTATGTCTTTATTAGCAGTGTGAGAACAGAGTAATACAAGGCCTCTTCTCAACTGTACTTTTTCAGAGCTTGGACCACCATCTAAAGTGACTCCTCCCACCTACATCCATCCATCTCTCCCCATCCATCTCTCCCCATCCCTGCATCTTGTATTCAAGAGCCCTGTCTGGAATTATGTCATTTATGTAAATATTTCATTATTATTTTCGTCTTGCCCCTCTCAATATAAGCTCCATGAATACAGAGGGTTTTTTTTCTTTTCCCACAACCTAGAGCAGAATTTCATTCAGCATACACAATCACTAGTTGTTGAATAAATGAATTGAATAATAAATGAATTTGCCTATGCCTGTGCTTACACACATGGTCTTCTTTAATTTTTACATTAAACCCAAGATGTGGGTTCCATTGTAACCCCAACTTTCGAGTGAATAAACTGAACCATAGGGGTTAAACAACTTGTTCCAGCTAGAAACTGGTTCATCTGGGATATAAACCCACTGTCTAGTTTCATAATTAGAATAGGAAAACACAGAGAAAGACTGTGGAGATTAATAGAATAAAGACCTGATGGGAAGCAGAACTTGAATTCCTTCTAACCATAGAGGAGTGGCCATAGGAAGTGACCACAGAGAAGTCACTCTCTGTCTCTGGGTAACGAAGGTGGTAGACAAAATCAATAATTTTCAAACTTTGGACAGGCTCACTCAGAAGCCCAATGTGTGCAACCGATAAGAGTATCATGGCTTTATCAGCCCTTACAGAGGCTCTCAGAAGCACAGTGAGAAAAATGCTACCCACAATCATCCCCAGGTTGTGCTCAGTATGAGCAGGGCTCTAGGGAAGAAGGAAGGCATGGGCTCTGGGCTCGGTAATGGATGTCTAGCTCACAGGAAGGGTCTTCCCATGGGAGCAATAGTCATCTGAGCAGAGTGAAATGCAGCATAGTAGTGAGGGTATAATCGCACATAACACTACCCATTTTTCTGACCCTGGGGAGGAGCAGATATGAGAGCAACTACGGCCTGTGGGGACAGAGATTGAAACACGAGATGAGCAACAGGCTTCACAGATGAGCAAAAATGCTCTAAGCTTCAGGTCCTATGATTTTCAATGGCAGTATCTAGAAAAGGGAATTAATATTCATGCCACTCCTCATTTCCTTTAACTTAAAATACAGTTCTGATGCGTTAATACGTATGTGTGTGTAGATGCACGCACACACTTGCAATGCAATCCCTAAAACAGCTTCATCACAGACTAAATGAAATAAGTTCCTCTTAACTACTAAAGACATTGTTTTACTCATCATTTCCACTTGTTTCCCTTCAAATACTTCCACAAATACTTCCATCCATTTAATGATAAGTTTGCTGTTTCAGTCACTCCGTCCAGGTGCCCAGACCTCAGCGAAATTCAAGATGAATTCCAGAAGCATATTAAATATTTCTTAACATTTGCACACCAGAGGTCATTGGTTTGTGGCAACTTTCTTTTTTTAAGCTTAAAATGATTACAGAGTGAAGTAACTATAAAAATAATCCCCGGAGAGCAGCAGTGTATCATATATGTACATGAGCAGAAGACTTGGATGACCTTGGAAGCTATGCTTTTCTCATCTCTAAAAATAGAAGGACAACTATAGGATATCCAAAATTGCCTCTAGCTTTATGTCAGGGCAATTGCATATTTGAAAAATTAAAATTCAAAGACTTAGCTCATGATGACCACAGAAGAATGGAGGCCGAGAAAACTCCCCTGATTCAGGATTAGGGGCCAAGAAGGACCAGTGTTTGAAGAGAAAGCTGCTCTGTTTCCTACATCCCTATAAAAAGATGTCAATTCTACCACATTCCACTGAATGGATGCTTGATCACTCTCAAAGGTCACCATATATGGTCTTGAACAACTTTTAGAGTACGGACCTCTTTTTAAATGGTGTGAATGCCATGGACAAAAATGCAACTTGTGCCCAGGATCACAAAATTATATACCCAATTCTAGAGGGTTTGAGGCCTCCTGAACCTCATCCATGGAGGACCAAGAAGAGGTTTCCCGTGTAGGAGTTTAAGCACTTTCAGAATAATAGGATGATTTGGGGGGAATGGAAAAAATATATAACGTCAACTTGTAAAAATTATCCAAAAATTATAAAATTTAATTCTTAATATATAGTATGATTAAAAATAGTTTACTTATATAATTTACAAATGATACACATACTGAGGCCCACACATTTTTTTCAATTTTTTGAGATATTGCATTATCAACACAGTTTGAAGAACTGTCCTATAGGATCAGAAGTAAAGAAACTCTATTTAAAGATACCCCAATTCTGAACTACAAAACCCAAGATTGCTCTCATAGTTAGATAGATCTGTGATTTGAAGTCTTGCTAGTCATATAACCTATTTGTAGTCCTTTTATGGTATCTAAATATCTCTTCACACATTTTTCAGTTGTTTTATACTGAAATTATACACACACACACACAGGGAGAGTGAAACCATCCAACCCTTAACAACTATTAATACTCAATTACGAATACGTATATTGTTTCTCTAGTCAGCAGGATTCTTGGAGAACAGAACATATAAAAGTAATGTTTCATAGATATTGTGGGAAGAAAAGTACAGCCTGGAGAATGTACAGAGTCACCAGGGGATCCAACTTTGGCCCAAACTATAGCAGCAAATTCTGTGTGCTACAAGATAGCAGATGAGAACTAAGTATCAGCAAGTAGGGTAAAGAGGGGTTAAGAGTGAAAGGAGAGGTAAACAAGACAGAAGTCAGAAGTCATTACAAACACTTCTTCCTGACTCCCAGTCTGCTCATCTGGCCTTATTTTCGAGCACCATCTGATGTTTCCATGCCTACCACCGTATAACTTAGACTCATGGTTTATTCTCTTTAGGTAATTGACTTGAGGGAGCTAACTCCTGGAATATCTTAAAGTGTTTCTTAACTGGAGGTGATTTTGCCCTCAAGGGAAATTTGGCAATGTCTGGGGACACTTAGTTGGCACAACTTGGAGGGTGTGTTACTGGCATCTATTGGGTAGAAGTCAGGCATGCTGGTAACATCCTGCAATGCACAGAACAGTTCTCGTGACAAGGATTTCCTGGTCCAAAACATTGACACCTCCAAGGTTGAGAAACCCTGTCTTAAAGGTGACAGGTAATGCCACTAAGACTGGCCCACGGCAGGAGGCAACATCAGAAATGTGTGTGTTCACTCAATGATTCCCATTTACTGTTCTAGCCCAGAAACCTCAATCCTATGAACAGCCAATCTGCCCCCAGTGGAGTCTGAAATCTCACTGATTCATCACCAGCTATCCGTCTCACAATAGGGAGGAAATTTAAGACCAGCTCTATCAAAGAAAACATAAATCTGCCCTTTCCATCAGCCTTAAAGAAACAGAATTTAATGATCTCAGCTGGGGCCTAATGAGGCAGTGTCCACATCAAAAAGCTGCTCTGTGTTTGACATGTTTGACAGCATGTTAGGGGAAAATAGGGGAAAAAATATACATTGGAAGACTAATTGAGCACTGCAGCTGAGCAATCCATGGAAGTCTTGTCCTCTAGCTAAAGGTTGTTATGCTTCGGTGGAGCCAGAGACAGACCCTGACATGAGAATGTCACTCTTCTGCGTGGAAAAATACGACTTTAAACATAACAAAAGCTGGGAGTATCTGAGAGGCATGATGGTAGTTGCAATAAGTTCTGTTAAAGAGAACCATTCAGCTGCAGCTAACAGGCTGACTTTGATGTAAGGTACACCTGCTATCAAAAGCTACCCGGACTTCATGTTCTCCTTTGGCACTGGGAAAGTAAGGTTGTGGTATGCAGGGACAGAGGGGACCAGGCCAGTCCCATGAGACAAGGTCATTATGCAACATTTCTGGGATGATCAGGGGCTCCGAGTGCAGACTCTGTCCCCACTGATGTGGCTGCTCCAGGTGACAACAGAGAAAGACATCAAGAGAGTACAACGGAATATCAACCACCAGCAGAGCAGGTAGGAGAAATATGATTCTGAAACAGCCTCAGGTAATGCACACCAGCTCTGGGCCACACGAAAATAACTGAGGTTATGAACTAATCAGAAGTGTAACAAGCATTTCCATGCATTGATCAAGTCAGACCTGAATGTGAAAATTAATCTGCCAGCTGCCTGATGCCTTGTTAATTAACATCTATCTCTCGGTCTCAGTTATCTTATCTTAAAAATGGAGATACTGGGCCAGGTGCAGTGGCTCATAACTGTAATTCCAGCACTTTGGGAGGCTGAGACAGGAGGACCACTCAAGGCCAGGAGTTCAAGACCAGCTTAGGCAACATAGCAAAACACCAGCTCTTAAAAAAAAAAGTCAGGGTGGGGTGGTGGTAGTAAGGAGTGATACTAACAGCCCTCACAGAGTTACTGTAAGTTTAACTAAAATTGTTCATGTAAATTACTTTACTGAAATCATCTATAAATCTAGCATACAGTACACTCTTTTCATGGAAAATTTGTGAACACATGATTGAAATCAGTAAGATTATAAGTAGGACTTAAGTAATAGCCCAAGTGTATGAGGAAAGAACTTTCTGACACCATCATGCCATCTAAAGTGTGCTGTGACACTTGGAACACTTTATTTGTGAAATGACTCTCTCAGTCTAAAGCATGCAAGGTCATCCTTAAAATATGAGCTTCTACAAAGAAGTTGACCTTTCTTTATCTACTAAAATCTATAAAAGTTGTTTTAGTAAATTAAGAAATTTAAGAAATTGTGAAAAAATATGAAATGTTAGAATTATCAGATTTGCAATCTAGACCTTAAGTGGAACTGGCTATATAACCTTGGCCAAATAACTTCACCTGAGTTGTTGCAACCTTATCTGTAGTTAAATACAATTCTAACCAGTCCTCCAATTCTTAAAGGCATCATAAGAATCAGAAGGGATATTGGAGGCATACACATACTGAGAACTTCAAAGTGCTCCATAAACAAATAGCAGCTTTCTTAATACTATTATCCAACAAGTTACACCCACATATTTGCATGACACAGAGTGAGCACTAATAATAAACTTTTCTTTGAATGTAAACAAAGATAGAAAAAGACAAATCAGTTAATTGCCAGCATCAGGATTCACAGGATGAATAACATGAAAGAGCATTATTCAGAAGCATCTTCTAGAAATGAGGGAGGGAGGGAGGGAGGGAGGGAGGGAGGGAGGGAAAGAAGGAAGGAGAGAAAAAGAAAAGAAAAGAAAAGAAAAGAGAAGAGAAAAGAGAAGAAAAGAAAAGAGACCATGAAGCAGGACTTTCCAGAGGCACATGTCAAGTTTTGATAGCAACCACTGACCCTGGGAAGTTATATTCCCACCCCATTTATTTATTCCTTATCTTCCTGAATTGGCTATCACAAACCTACAGAAGGAGTTCAAATGATCATCCTTTATATTTATTGGTTTGTTTCCTATATTTCTTTTTTTTTTTTTTTTTTTTTTTAAGATAGGGTCTCACCCTGTTGCCCAGGCTGGAGTGCAGGGGTACAATCTCCAGTTACTGCAACCTCTGCCTCCAGGGTTCAAGGGATTCCCCTGCCTCAGCCTCCTGAGTAGCTGGGACCACAGGTGTGCGCCACCACACCCGGCTAATTTTTTGTATTTTAGTAGAGACGGGGTTTCGCCGTATTAGCCAGGATGGTCTTGATCTCCTGACCTCGTGATCCGCCCACTTCGGCCTCCCAAAGTGCTGGGATTACAGGCGTGAGCCACCGCACCCAGCCATGTTTCCTATATTTCTTAATTACACATTATTATTAACATCTGGAAACTGGATTTGGCGGAAAGTTACTGAGTCAGACTTAAAAAAAAATGCTTGGATTGGTAGTGTTGGGTGCCAGCACTGAAGTGAATTAAGATTCAATATGTCTCTGCCAATTGAAGCTGAAGCAGGGCAGTGGTCAGGAACCCTAGCACTAAGTAGGACTGCTGTGAACTCCACTCCAAGGCAGTGGCATTGTTATTAGAACCCTGGTACTCAGATCAAGTTCAGTCCCTGGAAGTCTAGAATTCCACGTAGAAGCTTGACTATAGGGCAGTAGAAAAAAAAAACCTAGTATTTATAAAGTGTTGGCTTCTCGCCATCTGGTGAGCCAGCTGCTATGCCATCATCACATTAGAATACAATAAAATGTTTATCATGCACATTTTGCAAATGAAAAAAAATTGGTACTTAAAGAGAATCTGGAACCCTGGGTAGAAAGTGGTAAAGTCCGTGCTCTTTCACATATATTTCCTAGTACCTTGCACGTAGTAAATGCTTAATGAGTACTAATTTGTTGGGGAAACATTGAATTCAATTTTACTAATGATATTGCCAAATAGAAACATGCCCCCTTGTGTTCTCATTTTCCCCAATAAGACTGAGTTCTGCACCTTCTCCTCTCACATCTTCAACAGCATGACGGCCACATGGTAGAAGTATAATAAGTACATTTAATTTTTAATAAAACTTAATTGAAAACTTTGATATCCCTATTTCATACATATATGTCAGAAAACTGTTTTCTTCTGAAACCTCCCAAATACATAAGACAAAATTAATACCTTTTTAAAATGTATGTATCTTCACATTAGGTGGTCCTTTCTTTTATGTATGAAAAACATATTTTATTTTACCTTTAAAATACTTCTCTGGCAATTCTCATCACTTCTCATACCACTTCTCCCAGACTATCTTTTTCCATCTAGTAGTTCTAAGGCTGGCTGACTCATTCTACATGTGAAATTACACACACACAGACGTTCTCTTCAGGTTCCTTTGGTAATAAGCCTCTGGGATACTCTACCTTCCTAAACCACCTACCTACCTACTACCTACCCAGACACACACACACACACACACACACACCCCTGCAGTTCATTCACACTGTCCAGAGACTAGAAGGCACACACAGTGGGCAGTGAAGGGTCTAACTGTTGGCATTGCTGCTGACCCTCCAATCTTGAACTTAGAAGCAGATCACAGCAATGCCAACAGAGAACACTTCCCCCTCTTAACTGGAAATGCAGGGACATTTGTGTAAAACATGCCTAATAATCCTGAACTCAAAGAATCACAGGACTGCGTGGTTTTGTTTTTAACCTAGATTCTCTTTTATAACTGATGTCACACTGCTGTTCTGTACCCTAATATGCAGGATAAAAGAAAGTGCTTGCTACCCAGGAGATATGGATCAGCACAGAAAGCTCCATGGACCTATTGAACGTTGACTTTAATCACATTAAATGGGAGGGAGTGACATAGCTCATCACAGAAGACCAGGTTTTTCTTTCCATTTCTTTAAATATATGTGAATGTACTACAACCTACAGTAATGTACATTCACACTTCTGCATGCAACATATTTCACATCCATTTTAATGAACCCCACTGGGCATTCACATTCTTTTGTTAAGCTGGAATTGGACTAGAATGAGGGATTCCCTAGACATCAATCTATAAATTGAATACCTACTGATGGCCAAGCTGAACCACTTGCCAGCCTCTGAATATAGCTTCTTCCTCTTGTACGTGCTGTTTCTTAAAATTCCATTTCACAGCTTGGCCTGGTTATATGTAAGGCATTTTTCATTTTGGGCCTTCTTTTCTTCCAGAAGCCCTCCCTGGCCTATTTTGTACACAACACATTTTCCCTCCCGTGTGTGTCACTTACACCATTTGTTTAATTCTACTTAACATGTCTCCTCTCCATCTTCATCCTTACACTTTCTATATACCCTACTCCCCCACTCTCAACTCTTCTTGCCCCCAACACACACACACATACAGACACACACACACACACACACACCCCCCTGAGCTACCAGGGTACATGGACCAGCAGCATTCATATTTCTTTCCTTTTTTTTTTTTTTTTTTTGAGACAGATTCTCCCTCTGTCACCCAAGCTGGAGTTTCAGCACATGATTTCGGCTCACTATAGCTTCCACCTCCCAGGTTCAAGCAATTCTCATGCCTCAGCCTCCAGAGTAGCTGGGACTACAGGCATGTGCCATCACGTCTGCCTAATTTTTCTATTTTTAGCAGAGACGGGGTTTCATCAAGCATTAATCATTTTATCTTTAGTGTGTAATATACTGCCTAGCTAATAGTAAGTGCTTCCCAAACTGAAAAAGTAATAATTTTCTGTTTATGCCTCTATATGAGTGAGTAGATGTACTCTACATAAGATAGAAAAATTATTCCAGTCAAAATTTACCATATTTAAGGGCCCAATTTGGAGAAGAAATAGTAAATTTGGGAAAATCTTATATTGGATTTGGAGGAGCTAAGAATAATGAATAAAATAGCTTTTTAAAAAAGTGAAAGAGTTACAGAGCCATAGACTCTTTTACTTCTGTTGTGAAACAGTGCCAAGAGCACATGAAAATTTGTACTATAGACAGTGACTGCTTCCTGGGCTGGACCAAGAATAAAATCCTGTGATTATTAATTATATGGATTTCCATTGTTGTGAATGTGCTATAACCAGATCAGCAAATTTTCACCAAAGCTTACGCTCTGAAATAAAGACAAAATTTTGTTATACAAAACTTTTGTCAGAATGGACTTTACTTTTACAGAATTTTAAAAGGAAAGATGATGTATTGCTCTCTCCTACACCCACCCTCATTGGATTCATGAAGGTGAATAAGGCAGCTTTCTATTCCAAGCTCTAACTCAGCCAATCATCCATTCTCTCAACTGAGTCCTGTAAGTGGAACAAGTGCTGTTTGGTGAGCAGAAAAGCTCTTTGAGATACAAGAGGGAGCTAGAAGTACGTAACTATGGCATTGTCTATGGGTTTGGCTTTCTGCAATTGGATACCCTAGTTCTTACCTCGAACAGATGAAAGATGAGAAAAAAAAAATCACTCAGACAATCAAGCAAAGGAGAAAGTCTGCTTAAACACCTCTGAGTGTGTATCTATGCACAAAGAACTGACATTAATCAGAACTGGCATTCCTGCTGATGATAAGAGCACTGAAACCAACCTCCCTTCAAAACACCGTCCTAATCTGCTCATTGTAACTCATGTCTACAATTCTTTTTTGAGGAAGAATAGAGTCTTTCCTTTCATTAGAGATGAAGTTTTCAGTGGGAAATTACTCTGGGAAAAAAAGAAATCAGAAATTTAAATTTATAATAAAATATGAGAACAGAATCGGGGTAGGACTACAGGAGAATACTGCCTGGCTGGACTGAGGGTTCTCTATTTAATGAGGGAAAAAAATAAATACAGAGAGAAGATTGGGAATGAAGTCCAGATTTAGTGGGAACTGTACAACTCTTTCACCCTGATTTTCTCCATCCTTAAGCAACTGTTCTCTAGCAAAGAAAATGCCTGCTGAAACATTGTGGAGCTTATCAAACTACACATCCATCTCTAAAATTGGCTGTTGCTTCACAATGTTAAATATTAGTGTGGACATGTGTTCACAACTCATGTTTCATACTGAAAGTAGATCATGAATTTATTTTTATTACTCGAATGTTGTGGGTTTAGTTGTATTTCCCAAAAGAACATATCACAATGCTAACCCCAGAAAACTGTGAATGTGATTTTTTTATGAAAATAGGGTCTTTGTAGATACAACGAGGCTAAGATAAGGTCATATTGGATTAGGGTGGAGCCTAAATTCAATGACAAGTGTTCTTAATGGCAGAGGTTCTTACAGGGATTCTTAGGGTGTCTTTCTTTATAGATAGAGGGACACAGTCACGCAGGGAAGAAAGCCACGTGAGAAAAGAGGCAGAGATTTGGGTGAGGCAGCTGCAAGTCAGGGAAAGCCAAGGATTTTCAGGAGCCACCAGAAGCTAGGAAGAGGCAAGAAAAGGTATTTTCTTTAAGTCTTAAAGGGATCAGGGACCTCGTGACACCTTGATTTGGGACTTGAGAAAATAAGTATTCTTTGTTAAAGTGAACTAAAATCCTGAGAAGGACTCCTCACTTCTGTATTTGAGTCCTTGTGGATGAACTGCAACCTAGCTTAACAGGCAGGAAAAGACTGAAAACCTAACTTAACAGTATGCACCTGTAACAATAGGTGAGTCTTGGCCAATTCCGGCTGCCATACTTCAACCATTCCTATACTGCTGAGCTTTCAAACTGTGTTCAAGTAAGACAGATGCTAACTTGTAACCAATCTGGCCCTTCTGTACCTGGCTTTCTAGTTCTGTACGTCATTTCCCCCTCCCCCCACCTTTTTTTTTTTTTTATCTATAAATCTTCTTCCACCGCATGGCTGTGCTGGAGTCTCTGTGAATCTGCTGTGATTCTGCGGCTGCCCTATTCGTGAATCATTCATTGCTCAGTTAAACTCCTTTAAATTTAATTTGGTTGCAGTTTTTCTTTTATCATGTTTTAGTTTGTGTAATTCAGTGGCGCTTACTTGGGTAGGTAAGAGGCTATAGGTTCATGAAAGAAAACCACGGTTCAAGGGAAAAGCAGTGCTGAAATATTCTTTCCCTCTTACACTTATTTCGTAACCTGTTTCATTTTGGCTGGTGGTCCAACAATGTCACTTTCCTCTTAGACTCTAAATCAAAAATATTTCAAGAGTTAGGCTAATCTCACACTGTTAAAAACTCCAAAAGCTTTAAGAAAGAAAGTTAGGCAAGGAACAGAAAAGCCAAATATTGCAAGCAAAGTCAGTTACATGGGGTGGGCTTTCCAGGCCCTCTGGCCTCCAGGGTAGCAGCATCTTTATGTTAGAAAGCCTGAAGTACCCACCGCCCAGCCTCAGTTCCCGGAATCTGAGTGCACTGTCAGTCCTGCTAGCCCTGCTACAAAACACATCACAGAGGCAGAGACCTCTGAAAGAGTGAAAAAGACTCAGAGCCCCCGAAAGTTTCCAGACAAACAGAAAGGTTTTCTTGTAATAAAACAAAACAAAACAAAACAAAAAACTAAAATGCACATTCATCTACTTAATATTCTTCGGAGAATCCTAATGCTATAAATACACTATTTACACCTAGATGTGTGCTCAGGTACATAGTTGTGTTAATATGCGGAAAGGCAGCTCATCTTGCTTGTTAAATCTCCCCTTGCATTTTACAGCTTTACAAATGTCAGGCCATTAGGCCATAATTCTCCTGTTGAGGACCTCATTACCTATAAAGTATTCATATCTGCCACATAAAAGATGCAGGTGAGACGCAGATTCAGCAATTAACCCATACATCTTTATCCGTCTGGCTGGTCTTGCCTGTTTTTTTAAACAAGAATTATGTTTTCTCAAGCCTTTAACAAAGTAGCTGTGTTTCCCTTTATGTTTAATTTGCAGGATGAAACTGCCAATCACCAGATTCATTTCTTCTGGTTCAGGAGGAACACCTTATTAAAAATAATAACAATAATTAGGATAATCCAGGTAAAATTCCAAAATTGTAGGAAATGTTTGCAACAGTTACAGGAGCAGGAGGTTTCCAAGTTCCTTGACTTCTTCCAGGCAAAATTGCAAAGTAGGGGAGGATTACCCTTAACTTCCCTAGGCTCCTCCCTCTTCTGCTGTACCCACCCCTGACACAACCAGGCCACCTGGAGGTTCAAGCCTTGCCACACAGTTCCACCCCTCAGGGCAATACCCTTAGCTCAGGGTCTTTTTATTACCTCAGTCCTTCTTTGAGGGAATCTGCTATTATTTCAGAAATCAGTAACAAATATACCCAAGGTGTTAATAACTAAAATCCTTGGTTGTTGGGGTAAAGATTAATATTGGTTCCAGATCTGTGTCAGACATTCTATTGCACATACATTAGCTCTTTTAATCCTTATCATTACTCCAGAAAGTAGCAAATGCCTCCCTTGTATTTCAAACGTGGAAACTGGGACTCAGAGAAACTAAACAACTAGCCCAAGGTTCCCCAGTGCTCTAGGGGACCTCAAAGCTAAGGCTCATTCCACCAAACATTTCCACCCCTTCCTCAAAGGAACCCTCAGCATTGCTCCTCCAGCTCAACAGAGAGAATGAAAGCCTTTTGTGTGGCAGCCTAGCAACTATTTCCTGATTATTTTCTCTTCAGAAGTCAGATGTTAACCTGGAATAAATGACCCTGATAAGTGAAATATTTTTCTTGCCATATATGGGCCTCGCTGTTCCCTAGTAGTATACGCACAGAGAATAACAAATCAAATCCTCATTTGTTTCTACTCTGGGGGAGATGGGAAAAGGATGCTGCCTTCCTGGGATTGTATAAATGTATAACTCTATTCAATTTACATTTCTAAAAGGAATCAGCCAAGCACACTTCTGTTTTCAGCCTGAATGTGAACAGGTTAGTTCCCAAGGGAACACTTAAAAGAATCTTACAAACAACCCCTAAAGAAATTAGAATGTAAGTGCCATGTTTATGACAACTCTCAAGTCCCCATGATAAAATCTACAATGTCTCATATCTATTAAGGCAGTTTATTACCAGCCAGTTTCACTTACCTAGGTTCTTTAGATTTTTGAAGGACAACTTTCAGTCACTTTGCCAAAAATATTTTGTCTGAAGCAAAGACTCTTTTTTCCCCACTCTGAGGACTGTGGTTACTTAGGAAAGTAATTCACCTGAACTTAAAATGTACTGAAAATAACCTTGTTTAATTTTACAAATCCTTTAAAAAGTTACTAAACATTCACTGTAAGTCATGTAGCAGAGCAAGTGATCACTACAGATGTTCCATGTACTGAAATAAAATAATAGTCATGCCTTCAAATGTGTATAGTATTTTCAAAGCATTACTATTCATAATAGTAGCAGCCATATATTGAGTCCTGAACATTTTTAAATGGTTACTTCATTTAATCATTACAGCTACTTTGATAAGTTGTTGTCATTAGCTGCGCCTTAGAACTGATGGAATTGGTCACACAGCTCATTCTCATAGACAAGCCCAGATTTTGAACCTAGTCCATCTTATTCCTTAATCCATGCTCTTCACCCTGGCCATGTGCAACCCTCTCACTTAAAAGACATCATGCCATCTGTTTCTTAGGGTAAGCTAGTAAGAGTCATGTGAGAACAAATGATTGTCCCTATCTAACAGATAATTGCTCTATGCTGGTGATTCATGAGAGAAGAAAGACAAATGTCTGGGGCTCCTGACTCCAAGCCTGAGTTTTCTTCCCCAGAATGAACCAGCCACCTGAAATGTGGCTTGGGCTAGGTTGTGCTCCTCAAGCTCACTCTACAACCTGCCGCCAGTAAAACTCAGGCCAGAAACATTATGAGTTCTGTAGCTCAACATATTGAACACTTTACAGCTTTGAGTTATGAGATACAAAAGGGTGAGCAAACAAGACCACATTTAATCACCCACACAGAAGGACATCATCTACACAATGGAGCCTAAAGGTAATGGGGTATTGGTAAATTGGCTTTCCAAGAAAAGAAGCCCTGATGTGTAGGGTTTACCAATGCCCATTGTGTAAATACTCCCACCATAGCTAACTTTAGGCTACCAAGGTGAGGTTACTAGACATGGAAAAACAAAGAGGTATGTACAATTAGTTCTTGTAAACCAATAGAAACTGGCCCAGCACTCTACCGCCAAGGCCATTAGAAATCATCAGAAATTCTGAACCTTTCTCCTGAAAAAGCATCTTGTTGAGTTGGCCATCTCCATTATCTTTACAAGTGTAAATGTTCTGGGGAGGATGCAGCAGAGTTCCTATAATATTAGATTTAAGGCCAGTGGTCTCCCTGGTGCTAGTTTCTTACAACAAATGAAAAAGTTTGGAGGAAAACAGCACCAATAATGAGTAGGAGACATGGGACAGGTATGTTTTACTTGTCAGTAAATGAGTGATCAGACTCAAGAAGGAGACCCCAGGCATACAGGCAAAAAAAGACAGACAGACTTGAGAATGGAAGAAAACATCCTTTTAAAAAGGGAAAATGCCTAATCTCAAGCAACCAGAACAAGATCTTGGCCCGTGCAGTAAGCCTGGGAGTCAAAGCTTCACCAGAGTCACGTTTCAGGTTGGCAGACTGTTTGAGGAAATCGAGCCAGGACACCTGGGGATTTGTTATCTTGTAGATCAGCCAGGCAGCTTAAATTTTCTTTTTTAAAAAGTACTCTCTTACATTTCCCAGGCTGGCTAGGCCTTCTTGCGGGCATGAGAGCCCCTGACAGAGGCCAAGTGACAACTTCATCATCCCAAAAGGTACAGAAGATTCCCATAAAACAATCACCAGGGACATTCTTTATAATCATGCAACTCCTTTCTAATTTCCTATCCCTCATCTGGTCCTGACATTTTCCTCTCATGTAGCTTCTCCATGTCACCCCCACGGCCACCTCTAGGTGCACAGCAAGTGCACAGTGGATACAGGCTCATCCTAGGAACTCTGCCATGTGCAGTTGTTTGGGCAGAAGGGCCAAAATCGAGGGGATCACACTGTGTCTCAGCAGCTCTTTGTTACTCTAATAGAAACTGTCACATGTGTCCGTGTGAAAAGACCACCAAACAGGCATTGATGAGCAACAAGGCTCTTTATTTCACCTGGGTGCAGGCGGACTGAGTCCAAAAAGAGAGTCGGCAAAGGGTGGTGGCATTATCTTTAGTTCTTATAGGTTTGGGATAGGCATACAAAGTACATTCTTAAGGGCGGGGAAGAATATTACAAAGTACCTTCTTAAGGGCAGGGGGAGAATATATGTATCAGTTAG
>NW_012101909.1:4863503-4871135 GCF_000951045.1 Mandrillus leucophaeus
TGGGACTCAGAGAAACTAAACAACTAGCCCAAGGTTCCCCAGTGCTCTAGGGGACCTCAAAGCTAAGGCTCATTCCACCAAACATTTCCACCCCTTCCTCAAAGGAACCCTCAGCATTGCTCCTCCAGCTCAACAGAGAGAATGAAAGCCTTTTGTGTGGCAGCCTAGCAACTATTTCCTGATTATTTTCTCTTCAGAAGTCAGATGTTAACCTGGAATAAATGACCCTGATAAGTGAAATATTTTTCTTGCCATATATGGGCCTCGCTGTTCCCTAGTAGTATACGCACAGAGAATAACAAATCAAATCCTCATTTGTTTCTACTCTGGGGGAGATGGGAAAAGGATGCTGCCTTCCTGGGATTGTATAAATGTATAACTCTATTCAATTTACATTTCTAAAAGGAATCAGCCAAGCACACTTCTGTTTTCAGCCTGAATGTGAACAGGTTAGTTCCCAAGGGAACACTTAAAAGAATCTTACAAACAACCCCTAAAGAAATTAGAATGTAAGTGCCATGTTTATGACAACTCTCAAGTCCCCATGATAAAATCTACAATGTCTCATATCTATTAAGGCAGTTTATTACCAGCCAGTTTCACTTACCTAGGTTCTTTAGATTTTTGAAGGACAACTTTCAGTCACTTTGCCAAAAATATTTTGTCTGAAGCAAAGACTCTTTTTTCCCCACTCTGAGGACTGTGGTTACTTAGGAAAGTAATTCACCTGAACTTAAAATGTACTGAAAATAACCTTGTTTAATTTTACAAATCCTTTAAAAAGTTACTAAACATTCACTGTAAGTCATGTAGCAGAGCAAGTGATCACTACAGATGTTCCATGTACTGAAATAAAATAATAGTCATGCCTTCAAATGTGTATAGTATTTTCAAAGCATTACTATTCATAATAGTAGCAGCCATATATTGAGTCCTGAACATTTTTAAATGGTTACTTCATTTAATCATTACAGCTACTTTGATAAGTTGTTGTCATTAGCTGCGCCTTAGAACTGATGGAATTGGTCACACAGCTCATTCTCATAGACAAGCCCAGATTTTGAACCTAGTCCATCTTATTCCTTAATCCATGCTCTTCACCCTGGCCATGTGCAACCCTCTCACTTAAAAGACATCATGCCATCTGTTTCTTAGGGTAAGCTAGTAAGAGTCATGTGAGAACAAATGATTGTCCCTATCTAACAGATAATTGCTCTATGCTGGTGATTCATGAGAGAAGAAAGACAAATGTCTGGGGCTCCTGACTCCAAGCCTGAGTTTTCTTCCCCAGAATGAACCAGCCACCTGAAATGTGGCTTGGGCTAGGTTGTGCTCCTCAAGCTCACTCTACAACCTGCCGCCAGTAAAACTCAGGCCAGAAACATTATGAGTTCTGTAGCTCAACATATTGAACACTTTACAGCTTTGAGTTATGAGATACAAAAGGGTGAGCAAACAAGACCACATTTAATCACCCACACAGAAGGACATCATCTACACAATGGAGCCTAAAGGTAATGGGGTATTGGTAAATTGGCTTTCCAAGAAAAGAAGCCCTGATGTGTAGGGTTTACCAATGCCCATTGTGTAAATACTCCCACCATAGCTAACTTTAGGCTACCAAGGTGAGGTTACTAGACATGGAAAAACAAAGAGGTATGTACAATTAGTTCTTGTAAACCAATAGAAACTGGCCCAGCACTCTACCGCCAAGGCCATTAGAAATCATCAGAAATTCTGAACCTTTCTCCTGAAAAAGCATCTTGTTGAGTTGGCCATCTCCATTATCTTTACAAGTGTAAATGTTCTGGGGAGGATGCAGCAGAGTTCCTATAATATTAGATTTAAGGCCAGTGGTCTCCCTGGTGCTAGTTTCTTACAACAAATGAAAAAGTTTGGAGGAAAACAGCACCAATAATGAGTAGGAGACATGGGACAGGTATGTTTTACTTGTCAGTAAATGAGTGATCAGACTCAAGAAGGAGACCCCAGGCATACAGGCAAAAAAAGACAGACAGACTTGAGAATGGAAGAAAACATCCTTTTAAAAAGGGAAAATGCCTAATCTCAAGCAACCAGAACAAGATCTTGGCCCGTGCAGTAAGCCTGGGAGTCAAAGCTTCACCAGAGTCACGTTTCAGGTTGGCAGACTGTTTGAGGAAATCGAGCCAGGACACCTGGGGATTTGTTATCTTGTAGATCAGCCAGGCAGCTTAAATTTTCTTTTTTAAAAAGTACTCTCTTACATTTCCCAGGCTGGCTAGGCCTTCTTGCGGGCATGAGAGCCCCTGACAGAGGCCAAGTGACAACTTCATCATCCCAAAAGGTACAGAAGATTCCCATAAAACAATCACCAGGGACATTCTTTATAATCATGCAACTCCTTTCTAATTTCCTATCCCTCATCTGGTCCTGACATTTTCCTCTCATGTAGCTTCTCCATGTCACCCCCACGGCCACCTCTAGGTGCACAGCAAGTGCACAGTGGATACAGGCTCATCCTAGGAACTCTGCCATGTGCAGTTGTTTGGGCAGAAGGGCCAAAATCGAGGGGATCACACTGTGTCTCAGCAGCTCTTTGTTACTCTAATAGAAACTGTCACATGTGTCCGTGTGAAAAGACCACCAAACAGGCATTGATGAGCAACAAGGCTCTTTATTTCACCTGGGTGCAGGCGGACTGAGTCCAAAAAGAGAGTCGGCAAAGGGTGGTGGCATTATCTTTAGTTCTTATAGGTTTGGGATAGGCATACAAAGTACATTCTTAAGGGCGGGGAAGAATATTACAAAGTACCTTCTTAAGGGCAGGGGGAGAATATATGTATCAGTTAGAGTGGGGCAGGAACAAATCACAATGGTGGAGTGTCATCAGTTAAGGCTATTTTCACTTCGTTTGTGGATCTTCAATTGCTTCAGACCATTTGGATGTATATGTGCAGGTCACAGGGGATATGATGGCTTAGCTTGGGCTCAGAGTACTGACAGAAACTCTGGGCAAATAACCATGATTTGATGAGAGAAGATAGAGAAAAAGGAGAGGCCACAAGAGAAGACAGTAAATGACTCAGTTTGCTTTTTTTCTTACACGTCTGACATGCAGCCTTTCCACCCTCTGGAGAACCCAAGACCCCATTCATTTGTCAGTCCTCCTTCCCTAATAGCCTGGGCCTCTCCTTCCTAGAAGTTATCATTTCCAAAGGAGGGCCTAATACCATCACCTCCAGAGCAGATGGTCACTAATTGCCACAAGTAAACAAACATAGACTACAACAGATACATCTTGTAGCTTTGAATATAATTAATTTTCGAGAACACCAGGGGTACCCATCCCCAATTAGTGGAGCGTGCGAAGCTGGGAGCAGAACTGAGGGAGTCATGCCAGGCAGGCCACGCAGGGGGCCAGACTCCCATCCTGCAGGCCTCAGACTCAATAGGAAAAATTCAGGAAGCCACTTAACCTTGTTGCCTTTGTTTTCTCATCTGTAAAACAGTGGGTAATAAAATCTTTCAGCTTCCTGACTGGGTTTTATGTGAGTGAACTAATTAATGATTGTATAAAGTCTAATACAATGCAACATGTAATTGAAAAGTTTAATCATCGAGGTAATAGTCCAATAATAGTAGGTTGCAAAGTAGTGACAAATAGTGCTTTTAAAATGCAGCTATTATCATTTTGATATTTTCTCTCTGATCTGCATTTTCAAATTAGAAGTGTATATAATTTCAGTTTTATTTCCATTTTTATAATGTTGTATAATTCCTACAAAGCTGCTTCCTCTATTGTTTTCACTGTGATATTTCAGGCAAGCAGAGAATCGCTGTAGATTCCAGTAATAACTAGCTGTTCTAATTAAAAGTTCTTATGCCCAGGAGTCCCAATGCCAAACTAGTTGGTCAAGAATCTGCCTACCTCTTACACGCTGGATAACTAACTCTTCTCATTTTCCAAATTAGATAAAAAGAAATCTTCACAGTCATAATTTCTTAGCCCTTTGACCTTGTTGCCATTCCTGTAAGTTCATGTTTTGCCTTTCCCAACTTCTATGCCTTTGCACAAGCTGTTTCCCCCACCTAAAATGCTCTATTGCCTCCTTCATAGAAATGTTTCCTTCTAGAGAATTCCTACTCCTTTTGCAAAAAGTAAGCTAAGCCTCCTTCTGTTACACTTTCCCTGACACCTCTAAGAAAACCTAGGATTCTCTTATCTCTGCAATCCTTTTTACACCTACAGGTCCCTCCATTATTGAAATTTTCACAGTGTATTGTTTTGGGTTGTTAACTATTTGTTCCCTCAATAGATGCTAAGCAATTCAAGAACCAGAACTGTCTCTTTTAAATTGCACCTCTTCCTTTCCCAGTACCATGAAGGGCAAAATATAAGTGTTCAGTACATTTTTTGGTAGTGATCAGTAAAGTATAAATTTATTAAGTGCATTATTAATTGTGGTCCTATGTCATTATATATTTTCTCATTTAGTAACTATTCTGTCATGTGTGCATCTGAAAAAAATGTGGTTTTAAGAAATATCCTCACATTTGATACAGTTAAGGACTGCCTCATACTCAAAATTTATAGCTTTACAAAAAAAAGTTTTCTGTGAATTGGTGCCTGCCTATTTTTCTAACCTCAAAACCTATCACTGCCTTCAAGACAACACCTACTGCAATTGCACCAGACTCCCTGTAGCTTCCTGAATCATCCCCGCTGCATCATGCCTGTGCCCGGGAGCCTCTGATTCTGGAATGGCCTTTCCACTCTGCTTGATAAGCTCCTACTCATCCTTCAATTTAGTTATCATCTCCTGTCTGTGGATGCCCTTGACACTTTATGCCCCATCTTACAAATGGGTGCTTTTATTCTTTATACTTCCCGGGGTCTTTACAAACCACCTCCTCACTTATCTCAATATCCTAAGTGCATATGTATACACCTCCTCCCCTTCAAGCTGAGAGTTCCTTTCAGATAAGGACAGTGTTGGATTCTGACTTGAAAGAGCAGATCTTATTGCAAAGCTTGACGCACAGTTAAAGCTCAATTAGTAGTTGTCAAATGAATGAATGAATTGGTAATAGCTCTCCCTATTATGCAGGCTGACTGAAGGAGATGAAAATTACAGTCCTTGTTGTTTACTCTTTAACTACAAGACATCGAATTTTGTATTTCTCTTAGCTTATTGTGAGATATATTGGAATAAATAGCGAACATATTTTTACTAAATTTACATTACATTATTTTCCTAGGACAAAAATATGTCTGTGTACCACTCTGCCTTTATTTATTATGCCCCCAAACATCCCCCTATACAGTCTCACATTACCCTCTGTCTGCCCATGTTTTAGGCTCATTCCCCAGACTGTCTTAAGAGTTATTTCTTGCCTGCACAACTCCATCCTACAAGAGGAAATTTCCCAACCACACATGAAAGCTGTCTATCTTATTTGTGGTTGAGAGAGCTTGAAGGAGAGTAAGTGACTGTGAGTATTCAAGAGTAAACTCAGTACATGTTAAAGTTTACAGAATCCTAAAGATTGAGAAGAGATTAATGGCTTGGATAGGAGTTAAAAATCTACTATTTTACCATACTTTTCTAATCCCTACAATTTTGGGGAAAATCATTTTTGCACCAAGAACTACAGACTAATAACTTTTTCTATTTATTTTACTGAAGCATTTTATATGCAGCTGAGAAATGACTGCTCATTAAAACTAAGTGCAAGCATTGATGATAAAATATTCTAGAATTTTTACATAGAAAACCAGAAACTGAAAGCATTCCTTTACATATGGTAAAGAAAAATGTGCAATCTTCATTTTCAAGGCTGAAGAGCATTTGAAACATGTATATTTACATATATACATAAACATATATACAGATACATTACACATATTTATTTTTGAATCAAGATGTCTATTACCATCATCATCATCATCTCATCATTATTATCATTATCATTATCATCAACTAGCACTTACTGAGCACCATTTATTAATTGTTCACTGGACTAAATGGCATTTCCCTTGCCAGAGACTGATAGAATTGAATAAAGATTTGTGAATTCTCTGAAGGAAGGGACAAGGGGCACTTCTTGAATAAATATCTAAAGTGTTGTTATCACCATAATCTAGAGACTCTCCACCAAATATCCACAGGGAAAATTAGAGTCAAACTCCTTTGATATCTTGTAAAAGATAAAAATTCTTGCTATATCATTGAAAAAAAACCACAACCTATCACTTATTAATAAACACCTCAGAAGATCATCTAACAGGGTCAAGCCATAACTTCTTCTTCTGCCTTGTAGCACTTCTCACGTCTATGTTAAATAGTCTGTGGAACCCTCATTTTCTACGGAATACCATTTTTTCCCCGATGGTAAAAACACTTACACTGGATCCACTGAGACACTCCTGAAGCAGTTCACAGAGGCTGAGCTGATTGTGCTATTGTACACTTTGGTGGCTGGTCCTTTTAGGAGAGAAAGCTCATAATCACTTCACAATAGTTTTACCCCATGAGATTTTTATCTAACTTATTTCCAGATGAAGGGAATTTTCTTAAGCTAGACTGCAGAACCTTGTAGTGGAGAAGAGAACCACTGCTTATAGTTATTTTCCTTACTTTTTGTTTTTGTTTTTTGAAAGAAAGTGACTTTTAGAAGCGAAATTGTAAAGTTAAACACAGTCCTTTTTCAACCCTGATTTGCTTGTTCCATATTCTCTTCCTATTGAGCTATTTCTTTCTTTTTCTCCTTTATCGTTCTTCCTACCTCCATACTTCTCAAATAATGTTCTTAGTGAAGATGCTCATACCTCTCGATTACAGCTTTCTGTGAATTTAGCTTACAGTTATCTCTGTAAAAGGATTGTTTAAGTTTCCTTTTAAACATCATCCTGGCATGCTTAGAATTCTGCTAAAAATATTTCATATAGCAGTGAATGAATAAGAGCAAACTCTTTTGCAATCAAAATTAGGTTTCTGACTTTTCTACCTAATTTAGTTCTGCTTAGATTAAGTAGCAATTTTTTGGCCAGGCATGGTGGTTCATGCCTGTAATCTCAGCACTTTGGGAGGCTGAGGCGGGAAGATCATCTGAGGTCAGGAGTCCGAGACCAACCTGGCCAACATGGCAAAACCCCATCTCTACTAAAAATACAAAAATTAGCCAGGTGTGGTGGAGCATGCCTGTCATTCTAGCTATTTGGGAGGCTGAGGCAGGAGAATCACTTGAACCTGGGAGGTGGAGGTTGCTGTGAGCCGAGATCATGCCACTGCACTCCAGCCTGGGCGACAGAGTGAGACTCTGTCTCAAAACAACAATAACAACAACAAAGTGTTATTAATCACTACTAGTCACCTGGAGTACATTAGTCATGCTGTTCTCTTCTTCCTACCCTTTTATAAGGAAGTCATTCCACCTGTTGCAGAAACAGGATAACCTATGCTCAACCCTCCTGCTTAGAGGGTGTGGATGGTCTTGAACTCTAATTCTTCCAAATAAGGTTGCGTTGGTGGCTGTTCGTGAGACTAAAACACAAGCATGCTGAAATATTCCAGATGCCTTCTATCCAATATTTTATTTGTAACCTGCATAAGAGATGTAAATAAAACTGACTTTTATCTTGATTCAGTC
>NW_012101909.1:4871185-4877406 GCF_000951045.1 Mandrillus leucophaeus
GTTATCATCTCCTGTCTGTGGATGCCCTTGACACTTTATGCCCCATCTTACAAATGGGTGCTTTTATTCTTTATACTTCCCGGGGTCTTTACAAACCACCTCCTCACTTATCTCAATATCCTAAGTGCATATGTATACACCTCCTCCCCTTCAAGCTGAGAGTTCCTTTCAGATAAGGACAGTGTTGGATTCTGACTTGAAAGAGCAGATCTTATTGCAAAGCTTGACGCACAGTTAAAGCTCAATTAGTAGTTGTCAAATGAATGAATGAATTGGTAATAGCTCTCCCTATTATGCAGGCTGACTGAAGGAGATGAAAATTACAGTCCTTGTTGTTTACTCTTTAACTACAAGACATCGAATTTTGTATTTCTCTTAGCTTATTGTGAGATATATTGGAATAAATAGCGAACATATTTTTACTAAATTTACATTACATTATTTTCCTAGGACAAAAATATGTCTGTGTACCACTCTGCCTTTATTTATTATGCCCCCAAACATCCCCCTATACAGTCTCACATTACCCTCTGTCTGCCCATGTTTTAGGCTCATTCCCCAGACTGTCTTAAGAGTTATTTCTTGCCTGCACAACTCCATCCTACAAGAGGAAATTTCCCAACCACACATGAAAGCTGTCTATCTTATTTGTGGTTGAGAGAGCTTGAAGGAGAGTAAGTGACTGTGAGTATTCAAGAGTAAACTCAGTACATGTTAAAGTTTACAGAATCCTAAAGATTGAGAAGAGATTAATGGCTTGGATAGGAGTTAAAAATCTACTATTTTACCATACTTTTCTAATCCCTACAATTTTGGGGAAAATCATTTTTGCACCAAGAACTACAGACTAATAACTTTTTCTATTTATTTTACTGAAGCATTTTATATGCAGCTGAGAAATGACTGCTCATTAAAACTAAGTGCAAGCATTGATGATAAAATATTCTAGAATTTTTACATAGAAAACCAGAAACTGAAAGCATTCCTTTACATATGGTAAAGAAAAATGTGCAATCTTCATTTTCAAGGCTGAAGAGCATTTGAAACATGTATATTTACATATATACATAAACATATATACAGATACATTACACATATTTATTTTTGAATCAAGATGTCTATTACCATCATCATCATCATCTCATCATTATTATCATTATCATTATCATCAACTAGCACTTACTGAGCACCATTTATTAATTGTTCACTGGACTAAATGGCATTTCCCTTGCCAGAGACTGATAGAATTGAATAAAGATTTGTGAATTCTCTGAAGGAAGGGACAAGGGGCACTTCTTGAATAAATATCTAAAGTGTTGTTATCACCATAATCTAGAGACTCTCCACCAAATATCCACAGGGAAAATTAGAGTCAAACTCCTTTGATATCTTGTAAAAGATAAAAATTCTTGCTATATCATTGAAAAAAAACCACAACCTATCACTTATTAATAAACACCTCAGAAGATCATCTAACAGGGTCAAGCCATAACTTCTTCTTCTGCCTTGTAGCACTTCTCACGTCTATGTTAAATAGTCTGTGGAACCCTCATTTTCTACGGAATACCATTTTTTCCCCGATGGTAAAAACACTTACACTGGATCCACTGAGACACTCCTGAAGCAGTTCACAGAGGCTGAGCTGATTGTGCTATTGTACACTTTGGTGGCTGGTCCTTTTAGGAGAGAAAGCTCATAATCACTTCACAATAGTTTTACCCCATGAGATTTTTATCTAACTTATTTCCAGATGAAGGGAATTTTCTTAAGCTAGACTGCAGAACCTTGTAGTGGAGAAGAGAACCACTGCTTATAGTTATTTTCCTTACTTTTTGTTTTTGTTTTTTGAAAGAAAGTGACTTTTAGAAGCGAAATTGTAAAGTTAAACACAGTCCTTTTTCAACCCTGATTTGCTTGTTCCATATTCTCTTCCTATTGAGCTATTTCTTTCTTTTTCTCCTTTATCGTTCTTCCTACCTCCATACTTCTCAAATAATGTTCTTAGTGAAGATGCTCATACCTCTCGATTACAGCTTTCTGTGAATTTAGCTTACAGTTATCTCTGTAAAAGGATTGTTTAAGTTTCCTTTTAAACATCATCCTGGCATGCTTAGAATTCTGCTAAAAATATTTCATATAGCAGTGAATGAATAAGAGCAAACTCTTTTGCAATCAAAATTAGGTTTCTGACTTTTCTACCTAATTTAGTTCTGCTTAGATTAAGTAGCAATTTTTTGGCCAGGCATGGTGGTTCATGCCTGTAATCTCAGCACTTTGGGAGGCTGAGGCGGGAAGATCATCTGAGGTCAGGAGTCCGAGACCAACCTGGCCAACATGGCAAAACCCCATCTCTACTAAAAATACAAAAATTAGCCAGGTGTGGTGGAGCATGCCTGTCATTCTAGCTATTTGGGAGGCTGAGGCAGGAGAATCACTTGAACCTGGGAGGTGGAGGTTGCTGTGAGCCGAGATCATGCCACTGCACTCCAGCCTGGGCGACAGAGTGAGACTCTGTCTCAAAACAACAATAACAACAACAAAGTGTTATTAATCACTACTAGTCACCTGGAGTACATTAGTCATGCTGTTCTCTTCTTCCTACCCTTTTATAAGGAAGTCATTCCACCTGTTGCAGAAACAGGATAACCTATGCTCAACCCTCCTGCTTAGAGGGTGTGGATGGTCTTGAACTCTAATTCTTCCAAATAAGGTTGCGTTGGTGGCTGTTCGTGAGACTAAAACACAAGCATGCTGAAATATTCCAGATGCCTTCTATCCAATATTTTATTTGTAACCTGCATAAGAGATGTAAATAAAACTGACTTTTATCTTGATTCAGTCACTCCTCAGTTAATCACAAATGCACAGTTTAACATGAAATTCAATTTATACTTCTAACTTATCACTGCACAGTCTTAGATTATGTTAAAGAAATTTGATTCAGTCTTAACAAGTGCCTCAATGTGTGTTTTTTAAAAAAATTAGTGGTTTCTCTCATAAAACTTTAAACAAAAACTGAAGCATATAAAGTTATGAGATATATTTAATTATGTGGTTCTTGAAACAGGCTATGAATATTGTTCCCCATGGTAACATTCATAAATATTAGATATTTGAAATTTTAGTGGAATAAGTGTGTGGCTACCCTTGCTGAGTACTTATATAAAAAGAATATTGATTTGGATTATGAAACCAGTAACTTAAAATCATAAGAGTGTTGGCATTGGAAGGAAGGAGATCTTAGAGATACTGCTGCTAGTATATTAGAACCTGTCTGAAGCATTCTTTCAATAAATTTGAAGGAATTCTACATCAGTCCTATGGGCACTTAAGTTAATGGAATAAAGATTCTTATTTTTTGGTACAACATTTAATTTTCCTAGGGGTAATATTTTCGGCTAGTCATTGGCATCAAGACTTTAATTTGGAATTCTTTAAGCACAGACTCATGATTACACATTACACATATGATAATAATGTGAATTACAGCCTTCAGAAGTGATGTTTACATCATTGCACCTTTTTTTCTCACTGCCATTCCTTCATCAACAAGTATTTATTAAGCACCTACTGTGTGCTAGCTATTATTTTGGGTGCTGCAGATCACAGTTATGAACTTTGTAGGCAAGAGTTCTGTTTGAACTCTTGCATTTGTGATTTGTGGCATTTGTGATTAACTGAGGAGTGACTGAATCAAGATAAAAGTCAGTTTTATTTACATCTCTTATGCAGGTTACAAATAAAATATTGGATAGAAGGCATCTGGAACATTTCAGCATGCTTGTGTTTTAGTCTCACGAACAGCCACCAACGCAACCTTATTTGGAAGAATTAGAGTTCAAGACCATCCACACCCTCTAAGCAGGAGGGTTGAGCATAGGTTATCCTGTTTCTGCAACAGGTGGAATGAGTTCCTTACAAAAGGGTAGGAAGAAGAGAACAGCATGACTAATGTACTCCAGGTGACTAGCAGTGATTAAAAACACTTTGTTGTTGTTGTTGTTGTTTTGAGACGGAGTCTCACTCTGTCGCCCAGGCTGGAGTGCAGTGGCATGATCTCGGCTCACAGCAACCTCCACCTCCCAGGTTCAAGTGCTTCTCCTGCCTCAGTCTCCCAAAGAGCTTACGCTTTTTCAAGGGAGCCATATTACTATAAGCAAGCAAAAAAATGAACGAATGAAGAATAAGGAAGAAAATAAGACAGTGCAATGTGATAGAAAATGTATGGCACTTTTATAGACAGATTTTTGAGAGCATGAAAGACAAAAAAAAAAAAAAACTATGCAAAGCTATGAAAGAAGATTATGGCAGATGGAGAGATCAACTAGTACAATGGCTCTGAGAATAATGTGTAGGAAGCAGAAAGAGGATAGGCATTTGTGAGTGAGTCAGTCCTCCTCTTCCCAGCGTTTCTTTCACCTTTTCCCACTGTACTGCATCTGTTCAGGCCTATTCCCTTGGACTTTGCTCTATTCTCATCAATCTTATGGTCTTCTTGCTTTCAAGCTCTATTCATTCCTTATTGACACTCACAATGTCTTTCTGTATCAGAGTTCTATTTCCCTTGTCCTGAACAAAGACTGCTTATAGAGTAAACCAAAACCCTCAGGCTTATCTCCCGTAGCCTCCATCATCTGACTCCAACTCCTAATGCTTCCACTCATATGTCCTCTACTGCAAATGTACAGTGCTATTTCTCACCGTAATGTGTTTGTTCAGATCTTTCTCAAACAGCCACCTTGCATAGCTCCTTCCTAATTCTGTTCATATGTTCAAATCCTGCCTATACTTTAGGCTATATACTCAAGACACTAAGATCTAACACTAAACTTTACCTTAAAATCTTCACTATTTATTATAGCCTGAAATATCCCCATTTCCTTTCAAAGTCTATGGCAATTCCTATCTGTATAATTTATTTGTTCATTAAGTTCTGCTTTGTAATACCTTTTCTTTTATTAACAATTAATATTATTTACTTTTGATCTTTATTTATCTGTTCATATGGTTGTTTTTGGTCTCTCCAACTAATTGTGACTATTTTGAGAGAAAAACCATGTTTCATGTTCCTTCCATTATCTTAGCCAAGCCCAGTGCTAAGGATATTATTGGTGCTCAATAACTGCTTATGATTTAAGTTCAGCTGAACATAACTCTGTCTGACTGAATACATGGAGGAATGATTTTGATGCACTTGCCTCTAATCTGGCAGTTCCCTTCTTCCACGCTCATATAAAAGGAATGAGTTATTATGGTACATACAATACTAAAATAGAAAGTCTCTTCAATTCTTGCTCCAAGCCCTTTTCCCAGCAATATTTGTGAAATGTACATTAGCTCTCAACTCTATTGACTCAGAAACAGAAAATCTCAGGAGGTAACACAACACAGGCAAATTAATGATTTGTGAGTGATGAATGGAATGGCACTGAAATAGATGAGAGACCCCAAGGAAAGCTGTCTAGCCAACATGGAATAGGAGTAGCAAAGAAACAAATCCATTTAAATAAGTGCCATACCTCCTATAAAATCCTACGAAACCAAGAACAATCAACACTGTGAACTACTTGCTGATGCCAGTCTTGCTGATGGTATAATTTTCCTAAAAAAAGAAAAGAAAGAAAATTTTATGCACTAAAGGATAATATGTGAAATCTTTTATTTTTGACTATGGATATAATTTAGTGTAATCACTTATTTTAAAATGAGGAAATTGCACCCAGACTGGGAGAATCACTTGCAGAGACGACCCTGGTATGGAGACACTGCTCCCTATATCATTGCCGCCTGCGGGAGAGAGGCGCTATTTCTAGTGCAAAGTGGCAGTTGCAGGGACTGGTTTCAATTGTCAGCCTCTTTGCTGTAACTGGAATTTTCTCATGAGCACCCTCTCACCAGGTCATGAATAACACTTAAAAGGCCTGAATCCGCTCACTCCCACTTCCTCCTTGGCCAATGGAAGGACTAAGTTGAGGAATCAGCAGGCTGTCTCAACCTACCACCTCATACTCCCACATACTCCCAGCACCCTTGTTCACATCCTGCCTCTTCTCTCAACTCCACATTGCTTGGTTCTTTCTCTTTGTTTTTGTTTTTTGAGATGGAGTCTTGCTCTGTCACCCAGGCTGGAGAGCAGTGGCACGATATTGGCTCACTGCAACCTCTGTCTTCTAGGTTCAAGTGATTCTCTTGCCTTAGCCTCCTGAGTAGCTGGGATTACA
>NW_012101909.1:4877456-4881835 GCF_000951045.1 Mandrillus leucophaeus
CATCATCACTGGCCATCAGAGAAATGCAAATCAAAACCACAATGAGATACCATCTCACACCAGTTAGAATGGCGATCATTAAAAAGTCAGGAAACAACACATGCTGGAGAGGATGTGGAGAAATATTTTCCATTTTTATAGACAAACAGGAACAAGTTGGTCACCTGATATAGTTTGAATTTGTGTTTCTGCCCAAATCGCATGTTGAATCGTAATCCTCAATATTGGAGGAGGGGGCTCGTAGGAGGTGATTGGATCATGGGGGCAGACATCCTCCTTGCTGTTCTCATAATAGTGAGTTCTCACAAGATTTTGTTGCTTCAAAGTGTGTGGCACCGCTCCCCTCTCTCTCTGCCTCCTTCTCTGGCCATGTAAGACATGCTTACTTCCCCTTCACCTTCTGCCATGATTGTAAGTTTCCTGAGGCCTCCCAAGCTGTGCTTCCTGTACAGCCTGCAGAACTGTGAGTCAATTAAACCTCTTTTCTTTATAAATTACTCAGTCTCAGTTAGTTATTTACAGCAATGTGAGAACAGATCAATACAGAAAATTCATACTAGAAAGTGGGGTATTGCTGTAAAAATAACTGTAAATGTGAAAGCAACTTTGGAACTGGACAACAGACAGAGGTTCAAATAGTTTGGAGGGCTCAGAAGAAGACAGGAATATGAGGGAAAGTTTGGAACTTCCTAGAGATTTGTTAAATTGTTTTGACCAAAGTGCTCAGAGTGACATGGACATTGAAGTCCAGGCTGAGGTTGTCTCAGATGGAGATGAGGAATTTATTGGGACCTGGAGTAAAAGAAACTCTTGCTAAGCTTTAGCAAAGAGACTGGTGGCATTCTGCTCCTGCTCAAGGAACCTGTGGAACTTTGGACTCAAGAGTGGTGATTTAGGGTACCAGGTAGAAAAAAAATCTAAACAGCAAAGCATTCAAGATTTGGTGTGATTGCTTCATGTGTGGTCATATACATAAGCAAAGAGATTAGCTAAAACTGGAACTTATATTTCAAAGGAAAACAGGGAATAAAAGCTTAGGAAATTTTTAGTCTGACCATGTAGAATTCCTCTCCCCATGTTTGGGAGAGGAATTCAAGTCACTTCAGAAATTTGCATAAGTAAAGAGGAGCTGACTATTAATAGCCAAGACAATGGGGGAAATGCCTTGAAGGCATTTCAGAGACCTTTGTGGCAGCCCCTCCCATCACAGGCCTGGAGGCCTAGGAGGGAAGAATGGTTTCCAGGGACTGGCCTATAGCCCTGCTGCCCTGTGCAACCTCAGGACACTGCTCTTTGTGGCCCAGCTGCTCCAACTCCAACTATTGCTAAAACAGCCCTAGATATGCCTCAGACTTCTTCTCCAGATGGTGCAAACCATAAGCCTTGGCAGCCTTCACGTGGTGTTAAGCCTGTGAGCGGGTAGAGGGCAAAAGTTGAGGCTTGGGAGCCTCCAACTAGATTTCCGATGATGAAAGGAAAAACCTGGATATCCAGGCAGAAGTCTGCTGCAGGGATGGAGCCCTCATGGAGAATCTCTAGTAGGGCAGTGTGAAGCAAAAATGTAGGGTTGAAGCCCCAACACAAAGTCCCCACTAGGGAATTGCCTAGAGGAGCTGTGAGAAGAAGGTCACTATCCTCCAGACCCCAAAATGGTAGATCCACCAACAGCTTGCCCCATGCACCTAGAAAAGACACAGACACTAAATTCCAGCCTTTGAAAACAGCTGCAGGGGCCATACCCTGCACAGCCACAGGGACAGAGCTGCAAAAGTCCTTGGGAGCCCACCCCTTGCATCAGTGTGACATGGGTGTGAGACATGGAGTCAAAGGAGATTATTTTGGAGATTTAATATTTAATGACTGCCTTGCTGGGTTTCAGATTTGCATGGGGCTTGTATCCCTTTGTTTTGGTCTATTTCTCCCTTTTGGAATGAGAGTATTTAGCCAATCACTGTGCCTTCATTGTATCTTGTATTAACTTCTTTGTTTTTGATTTTTACAGTCTCACAGGCAGAAGGGACTTGCCTTGTCTCAGATGAGAATTTGGACTGTGGACTTCTGTGTTAATATTGATAATGAGATGAGTTAAGACTTGGGGGACTGTTGAGAAGGGTTGATTGCATTCTGCAGTGTGAGAAGGGCATGAGATTTGGGAAGGGGCAGGGTTGCAAATATATGGTTTGAATTTGTGTCCCCAACCAAATCTCATGTCAAATTGTGATCCCCAGTGTTGAAGAAGGGGCCCGGTGGGAGATAATGTAGATCACAAGGGTGGACTTCTCCCTTGCTGTTCTCATGATAGTGAGTGAGTTCTCATACAATCTGGTTGTTTAAAAGTGTATGACACCTCTCCCCTCCCTTTCTTCCTTCTTCTCCAGCCATGTAAGACATGCCTGCTTCCCCTTCAACTTCTGCCATGATTGGAAGTTTCCTGAGGCCTTCCCAACTGTGCTTCCTATACAGTCTGCAGAACTGTGAATCAATTAAACCTCTTTTTTTTATATAAACTATCTAGTCTTGGGTAGTTCTTTATAGCAATGCAAGAATAAACTCATATACCACCCTATCAGGATAACACATATAGACTCTCCTTATTTATGCCCTGATATTTTAGCCCTGTTTCCATGGAAATAACCAGGTTTCTAAGCCAAAGAGATAATGTAAAGCCATTAAGTTAATAATTAGGACTAGAGATACAAAGTTTATCTAGACTATGTTATCCTGGACTGATACATGCAATCTTATTCCTCTAATTTCTCCCTAAATGCTCTTCTGCCTGACTCTTGTGCTAACACAAACCAAGCAGCCATCATTTCCAAACTGTACCCTCCTGCCCTAGCTGCCTGAAGTCTAGCCATGAGTATTCTTTAACACTTCCTTTGCATTGCTTGGCAATTACAGGAGCATCAATGTTATTGCCCTAGCTGACCACTGAGTGTATGGTCATCAAGAATGTTGCCCTATTCCTGAACAAACCAAATAATAAAAACTAACTGAGGTTTAAAAGGTCAAAGCTAAAATCAACAGGTTACCTCACCAGCTAGGCATCTTGTGTTCTTTTTTGGCTGATGACCAAGAAGAAGAGTCATCTGTGACAGGCAGAAAGTGCAAGGGAATATTTCAGGCAGAGTAAGCAGGCACTCAGGGGTTAGAACTGTACAATGATGAACTCAATATTCCTGCCAAAATACAGACTTTTGGTTAAAGGCAATAAATCACTTTTGTTTATGTAAAAATTGCTTGAACTTAAAAAAAATAAAGAAGAGGATATGTTTTATTATTCACAGCCATCCAGAAGTGAGGACTGGCCTTATATTTTTGATACTCTCTGTGGCCCTTAAATAGACATAAAAGTAAACTAGGGTATACAGTGAGTCCTCACTTAATATTGTCAATAGGTTTTTGAAAAGTTTGACTTCAAGGGAAACAATGTACTGCATTAAAGAAACAATTTTACCATAGGGTTAATTGATATAAACAACAGTTAAGTTTCTATAACATACAGTATATCCAAAAACTTATAGGCAAGTTTGAATAAGACATACTGTATTCCTTAGTGATGTGTTGCAGGGTTCAATATTCAGTTTGACTTTTTTTTGCATGTTTTATTTTTTAAAAATTGTAGGTGACGTGATAATTGCACATACCTATGGGTACATAGTGATTTTGCTTGACTTAATGTAGTGTGGTGGTGGTGATGGCGGTGGTGGTTTCCGCTTGTTGGAATGATCTTTCAAATTTTAATTGAGAGAATTTTGAGAAGCAAAACTAAAAGAGGTAATGAAAGGTCAAAGTCAGTTCTAACAATTGTCAATTGGCAAAATTTGGCCAGTTATTAAAGCACTGGTAGGTTAATTCAACACTGGTGAGAGTATTTATACCAAGGAAATGGCCAAACACAGTTATCAGTGGGGATTTTTTTCTCTTTTTATTTATTTATTTTTCTTTTCTGGAGAGCCAGTTGTTAAACATCTACCAATACACAACTGAACAAATTCTCCCCTAAAACTTGCAATCCAGATCAGTGTAAATTATGATAAGCAGCAGAGGAAAAGCACCTCACCTATATCCATTTTCTCATTCATGGTTTCAGGGGATAATCCTTACTACCTAGAACTCTAGATTAATTCAGGTAATAAAAGCAAGTCTTCATAAAGAACTTGGCTCACAGGGAGCTGAGGAACAACAAAAAAGAGTTAACATGAAGTGTGAAATGGTTATGAATCCTGAGCCCATTTATTTTAGCTGAAAGCACATAATTTATTAAGAATGAACAAAAAGGGAAAAGTCATCACATTTCCTCCAGTTAATAATGCCCTACACTTCCTCTGTCTCCAAATGCTTTGTTCAGTGACGTTCAGATGATATACAAAAAAAAA